>NW_024425563.1:55335453-55672874 GCF_017311325.1 Ursus maritimus | reverse complement strand
CCTTCCTTCCTTCCTTCCTTCCTTCCTTCCTTCCTTCCTTCCTTCCTTCCCCTGCCCCCACCTATATAGTATTTGTGTGTATTTCTGTATAACTTCAGTTATATGTTTTAAAGATGTTTTGAATTTGTTTAAATACAGGAAAACCACTGTAATTTATATTTAATGTGAAAAATCCTCAGCTAAAAACATATTCACAAATAATTACAGTTTTTTGCCCTTCTTAAGTAAGGTACCATAACTAGGTCTGAGACAGATGTTGGCTTAGATGTCCTTTGCTGCCTTGCTTTTAATAAATAGATCAAAATCATTTCTGAATAGCATAACAACAAGATAGGTGTAAATGAGTGTTTTTGAATGCTCAAGTTACTTGAAAATAGTGGCTTGAAATAGTTTAAGTAGTTTTCATGAAATTTTGTGGAAAATTCATTTACTTCACAAAGACTTTCTTTAGAGATAGTGCAAACATTAGTCTGGCCTCCTTCTGAATAATTGCAAATTCAACTTTAGTGGCGTGTGAATTAAAGAGGTATTATTGCTTTCCCAATGCTATTCATTCCAATTGGAAAAATTAAGAAGAATAAGGATAGTGTTGTCTGATTCATTTAAACACATCACACTATCTGGTATCAAAAGTGGGCACTCACTAAGTGCTTCTGATTTATGGGAATGAAAGGACAGATGTGTTCCAGGAGTGCATTTACCAATGTTACCCTTGTGGGGGATGAAATCACAGGAAATGGAAGCTACTTTTACAAAAGAAGAGAAAGAGAAACAAAAATTTGGTTCGTAAGTCATTTTTTTTCTGGTTGTTTTAGAATTTCCATTTTTAGATGAATTTCTCACTTGTGTGAATTTATGAAAGGCAAATTACGACTTCCAGTGTTTTTCTCTCAAGCTACCCACTCGGTTTTCCATTCTACCTTCCCCAAATGATTCCATTCTGTTAGAAATGTTATATGTAACTCTGTTTACACAAGGAGTGAACTGCAAGAAATGGATTGGGATTTGGGGTTTGGAGACAACTATCTTTTATGTTTCCTCCTGCATATACTCATAGTAAGATAATGTTCAGCAGGTAACCTGCCTTAACTTGAGCAAATCCAAGCAACTTGGAGTAAAAACATACTAGAAGGTGAAATAGCCCAATGAAACTCTGCTATTTGCATAGGATCAAGTAGGAGGTATATTGTATTGAGACTTGATAAAATCATCAAAATAAAGGTCACGATGAAGACACTAACATTCTCAAATACTCATAGAATACTCATAGTGTAAAATTAACTTATTAAATTCATTCAATCAGTTTTTATTACATACCTGCTATGTACCAAGTACTGTTCCAGGAAGTTAAGGATACAACACTGAATAAGATAAAAATCTCCAACCTTGTGGAGTTTGCCTTAAGTGGAAGTGGGGGAAGATATATAGTACACAAATAAATAAGTAAAAAATATAGTGCATCAAATGGAGATAGGTACCATAGAAATAAGGAGGAAAGGGAAATAAGGAATGATAGAATGTGGGAGGGTGTCAGTTTAAGGAGGTGATTTGTGAGTAAATACTGAAGTATTAAGGGCGGGGGTTGTGCATGTATCTGGGAGAGGAGCACTGCTGCAGAGGAAAAAGCAAGCAAAGAGTCTGGACAGAGGTATGCCTGGCATGTTCAAGGGACAGAGAGGAGAAAAATGGAAAATGAGAGGCAGAAGGCACCTGGGTGGCTCAGTCGGTTAAGCGTTTGCCTTTGGCTAGGGTCATGATCCCTGGGTCCTGGGATCGAGTCCTGTGTTGTCAACAGGCTCCCTGCTCAGCGGGGAGTCTGCTTCTCCCTCTCCCTCTGCTTCTCCCCCCTGCTCTCTCTCTCTCAAAAAAATAAAATCTTAAAAAAAATAAAATGAGAGGCAGAACTACAGGACATACGTAGGTCATTGCCAAGATTTTGGCTTTTATTGTGTTGGTTTCTGTCCTGATAATAAGCTGTAGAAGGACATTGGGAAGCAGAAAGATGAGTTAAGAGGCTACTGAACTGCTCCAGGTGAGGGGGAATGATGGTTTGGGAGGGGTGGTGGAGGTGGAGAGATATAGTCAGATTCTGGATGTATTTTGAAGGTAAAGCTGCCAGGATTTGCTAATGGTTTGGATGTGGTTTATGAGAGAAAGAGAGCAATTAAACATGAATCCAGATTTGGGGCCTGAGTTGTTGGAAGTTTGGAATTGTTATTAACTGAGGTTGGAAAAACTGTCAGTGGTGCTGGATTGTAGAGGGAAGATCAGATGCCTGGTGAGGGACATCTAAGTGAATGTGTTGCATTGCAGCCACAAAGCCTGGAATGGAGAAAACTGGCTAGGGTACACATTTGGAAGCCATCCATACATGGGTGGTATTTAAAGAGATGAGCCTCAATTTGCTCATGAGATCAAATTTTGAATTCCAATGTTGTTGTGTTTTTTAGATAGTGATGGTGCAAACAGGTTGATTTTCGGTATCTTGACATGCTTGAAGCTTGTCTGATGATAATACTGAACACAGGTCTTTTCTCTATTTTTGCTTTCAACTTCACCATCGTGTTCAATGGGAATGGATCTGTTGCCAGATGGTGCTGGCCACTGGTGAGCAGTCTAGGCCTTCCAAGCTCAAGGCCACTCAGAGACAGTACTCACACTTTGTTGTAGTTCAGAACAAAGCAAAATAAAACACAGCAGAAAACATCCAGCTCCACAATGTATTGGTGAATAATGAAAAACATATTGCAGATTTTGTGGTTTGATAGAGAAGATAGTTGATATGGCACACCACAGAGGTAAAATCGAACAGAAACTTCCCCCTTTGTTCTTTCCCTTCAAAATTTTTCTGACGCGATCAGCCATCACACCTTCATTCTCTTCCTTCACCACCTCCACTACCTCTCAGAACCCTGCTTACTACCCAAATAATTCACTCCTGGTTTTTGGCTTGCTTACCCTCCACCCTCTGTGAAACAAAACCTCTCCCTACAGGTAACCAAATCTACTCTTCCTACAAAGCTGTTCAGCAACCTTCTACTATAACTCATGTTCTATTTTTAACATTTTTCTGTCTTCTCTACTATCATGGATACTATACTGTGCTGTCCAAATCCCCCATTCAGAACTGAGGGTTTTATTCCCTCAGCTGATGGGAAGAGGTATCCTCTGTGGAGGAGAGCTTCCTCATCCAAATTCATGCCTTTGAGCTAAGGATAAAAATGGCTCAGCCTCCTCCAGCTGGAAAGGGCCATTCCAGCTTTAGAGCTCATTGTGGGTTCAGTTCATTGTTGGTTCAGAGCTCATTGTGTGTGGTCACACTACAGCACCCCCCTGCCCCCCGCCCAATCCTGCTGCTTTCCCTTCCCACAAGGGGTTGGTCTCGAGAGTTCTGTTTAATAAGCTCTCTGCACACCACCGTCTTTCTCAGAGTCTGCTTTCTGGGGAAACCAGCTGCAACACTCCCTCAAATGTCACCTCCTTCCAGAATATTTGAGATTGAGAGAGTTTTTCTCACATTTGTTCTGAGTTGCCTGCCCTCAGCTGCTTCTCCTCAACACATGCTCCTTTTGGTCACTGCTCCCTTTGTGGCCGACTCTTTTCCTGGAACCACCATGTTGCTCTGACCCAGCAGGTGCCCTTCTAGAGGACTTTATATGTGGCAGGCACCATTTCCTTCACTGGCATATGTCTTTATTCCCTATAAATCACCCATGCCAGGCTACAAGGATATGCCAGAATTATTAAAGCATTGTAGGCAACTGAAAGCTATCACAACGAAATATGACTGCCATAGTGCAAACAGAGTAGAACAAAATGTTAAACCCATTATTGTAGTTCCTCATGGACATACCCCAGGTTTTTATTATGTTATTTATTTTAAAATCCTTGTCTCACTTCCCATCTCCCTACACCCCCAACTCCTCCACCCGTCCCCCCACATCTCCCACCCTGCACAATGCAACAAGCACATCCTTTTTCAAACATCCACAGTATACTCTTCCTTCTATTTTGAGAAATCCTACCCCCAACCTATAAAAGTTCTAGGATCATCTTCCTCAGTCCATTCCAGGGAGTATTAATCCAATTCCTAAAGTCTGGGCATCAACTGGACAGTGGACACTGGCATTTCAAGTGTCTTCTGTAAGGTCTAGTTATCAATGTAATGTGACAGATATGTCTCCTCAGTTTCCCTAGGCATCTGGTGGTTCACAATTAAATTATCTCCTAAGGGCAAACTCTTTCTGAACATTTTTCAGAGCCAGTATTATCCAACTCTGTATCTCCAATACTGTACCTACTAGCCGATTTCCTGTTTAGGGGATGTGTTGTTATTTTCGATTCTTGAGTTATGAGTTGACTCATTTTTCATTTAAGCTTTCTCTTAGCTTCTAAATCAGTTAAAATTCATCCATCTTGTTCTGCAACCTCTCACATTGTGAAGTTGTTGTCTTCTTTCTCATTCTTTCTGTTTTCATTTGTTTTTTTTAAATTTGTTATTTTAAAAAATCATTATTGTCAGTTTAATGGGATTTTAGGAGAACCCAAGACAAATACATGTTCAGTCCACTATGTTTAACTCAAGTTCCAAGCAGAGTGCTCTCAGTTAACCTTTTCTTCATAGACCCTAAGTTTAAATAAAATTGTAGAAAAGTCATTATTATGAAATATAGGAATTAGTCATCAAAAGAATTTGTTGTAGCATAAATATTTTGGCTACCATTGAGGTTAAATCATATTGAAATAGGAGGAAAGAGGATTTCCTAATAATTCCAAATGAAATATATTAAAACAGCATTTCAATGTAAGGATTTATGAATATATCCTATTAGTTCTTCTGAAATTCCCCAGTCCTTTCTGGGGAAGTCCTCATCCTTTTAAAACTTCTAAGTGAGAAGAGCAAGCGGGAAGGAATATTTTCCCCAGTAAGTTTTTTCTTAACATTAATTTATGTCTTTTGTGTCCTATTTTTTACCTCAGTCTCTGTCAGTCTATAAAGTAACATATTTTAAAAATCATGGATGTATTTCATATTTAAAGATGACAAAATATGCCTTTCTTGTAAGCCAAAGAGTTAGGAAAAATAGCACTTTGTTCTTGAGTGTTAAATGGGCAAGTTTGAGTAATGCACAAGGCAATGGGGAGAAATGAAACATATTTAAGAAATATTGTAGTCCCCCTTATCTGCAGAGGATACATTCCAAGACTCTCAGAGGATGCCTGAATCCATGGATAGTACTGAACCCTATAGATACTAATTTTTCCTATACATACATACCTATGATAAAGTTTAATTTAGAAGTTAGGTGGAATAAGAAATGAACAATAATAACTGGTAATAAAATCCAACATTCTAACAATATCCTGTAATCAAAGCTAGGGGATGTGATCTGTCTCTCATATCTTACTGTACATACTCACCCTCCTTCTTGTGAGGATGTGAGATAAAATGCCTATGTGATGAGATGAAGTGAGGTGACTGATGTAGGCATAATGACAGTGGTGATACGTCAGAAGGAGGGTCATCTACTTCTGAACCCAAGGCTGACTGTGGGTAACTGAAACCATGGAAAGCTGAACCACAGATAAGGAGAGGACTACTGTACATTACAAATTTAAAATGCTTTTTTAAAGCACTGAAATATGCAACTGCTATGAGATGAGTAATACCATGTAAAATATAGCTGCTGAGTTCTATTTTTCAAGGGTTTTCAACTGATACTAGAAAATTTTTGTTCAAGAAAAGATCAAAGTCTCATTTTGAAGAGTAAAAAGATGTTACTGATGGTACAGGGGATTTACAATAGTCTGGATTCATTAGAGAAAGTCCATTTCTTTAAGGTATAAAGATAAAAGCATCCAGAATAGGTATAATGCTGACATTATCTTTAAAAAATTCAAATAAATACCAAACCTGGAGGGGTAAAAAGGGAACATTCTGTTCCAAACAAACAGAAATAGTTTAACCTTTTCTTTACTGCATTAGGGGACTAACCCACATTCATTGAGTCATCTGCATTTTGCTGATTGTTTTGCCATCTTTTAAAGATGATTTCTATTCATTTCTTTGACTCTTTTCCCAACAAACTTCCTTGTTTCCATTGTTTGGTAGTTTTAATACATACCGTCATGCTAATTAAATAACCAAATGGGAGATGAACCACAGTTTTCCCTTCTCTTTATATCCAGCGATAAGCCTCAAATCTGAAGCTTCTTGTTCTTCCAGTTCTCCTAACACCTCATTAAGGTGTTAGACTATCTATTCTAAATTCGCGGGCTGGGAATGTTGAACACCTTCTGTTGAAGACTGACAGGAATATTACTTTCTTTAATTGTGACCCTTAAAAACACACCAGAACGCTCTTCTGAGACAACTACTTCAAAACAGATTCCTTTGGGTCCATAATTCACATATTTTATATGATCCACTTCAATGCAACTTGCTACATGTCATGTCAATAGTACTATTATTGTGTTAGATATATCCATTGAAGACACACATGTGCATGTTAAGTTGAAACACACACACACACACACACACACACACACACACACACACACACACACACAGAAATAGTGATGCTTCCCTGGCTGGGGAAGCTAAAGTGAGTATACATGTGTCCTACATACCTTGAATGACATTGGATAGGAAAATCCCAGATTCTTTTCTTTTTTAAAGATTTATTTATTTATTTGAGAGAGAGAGAGGTGGGAGAGTGGCAGAGGGGGGGAGAGAGAGAATCTCAAGCAGACTCTGTGCTGAGCATGGAGCCCAACATGGGGCTTGATCTCATGACCCTGAGATCATGACCTGAGCCAAAATCAAGAGTTGGATGCTTAACTGACTGAGCCACCCAGATTCCAGAAAATCCCAGATTCCTGGAAAACACTGGAATTCTAGACTTCGTGAGCTCCCTGATGTGCCTTAAATCAGTTATTCAATCTTAGTCTTGTGATGGATGGAGCTATATGGTAGCTGCAGTCAGAGCATTTTGTGGTTGACTGATTTAAAACCTTCTTGTTAGGACAGGCGGTTTTTAGCCAATATTACAGTCTAAGCAGAACAAAACATGGCACAAGCAAAGGGGTAAAGAGGGTCAGAGTCACTCCGTATAGCGGCATGGACAGCTTAGAGGAGTCAACAGGTAACAGAGAAGTACCTAGAGAAGTACCTACAATGCAGCAATAGTAGCAAATTCTTAATATCCCTCAGCCTGAGGTGTTGAGGGGTGAGAGCATTTGAGCAGAGCACTGTGAGAGCTGCATTTGTGAGAGCTCTAGGCTGAGGAAGAATGTAGTCATTGCCAAACTATGGCCCAGCAGGCAGAGCTGGAGTGATGGAACTAAATATCCAGTGTTAACTTCTTTCCCCAAGCCTCCCACTGGCAAAACCCAACCAGGAGCCCAAAGGCAAGGAAGCCCAGGTGGTACAGTCTGCAGAGGCCAATCTTCTGGGTAGAGAGCCAGATGGAGAAGAGAGTAGTTCCGGAGGGAATGAATGAAACATTCCCTGTAAAAATGAAAATGTGATCCGATTACTTTGGATCTGAAATTACATTGAAATTACACTGAAAATGTGACTCTGTAAAACTCAGCTACTGATTACTGGTTACACAAAGGCACACATGATAAGGAGCAGAGCATAAATGAGCAGTTAAGATTGGAACCCCAAAAGAATCGACACATTTAATAATGTGCCCAGTCGATATTGTATTTATCTATTTATCCATTCAGTCATCTATTTGTCTCTTCAAGGTAAGTGGTTTACCATAAAATGTGGCTTATATTTGAAGCCTAACTTAATTTTAATTAAAAAAAAGCTTTCCCCCTTTTTAGTCTATCAGAGAGCCAGAATTAGAAGCCTAGAACAATAGGTATGAAAGAAATATATAACATTTTATGTAAGTTTTAGTGATAATTAAGTTCTAAGTATGCAAACACACGTGGATAATTTTATGTTCAAGAGCTAGAGGAGGAGAAACTGGGTCTGTTGGAGCAAGAGAGGGAGGACTAGGTGAAGTTAGGTTAGTTAGTAGGGAAAGAGTGCTACCAATACACTGGAAAGGCAGCTAACGAACAGCATTACTTACTCATTCGTTCACACTTAGTCCCTAGAAAGAATTCTGTAGCAACAGCAATGAGATCTTCCCCACAGTGAGCAAATTAATGGAAACTTATTTCCACTAGAATATAATCGATATCAGATTCTTTCTTATTTTGATGGATGTGGGACGTACTGAAAGAACTGATAGGGTGAAAAAAAAAGGGTGGATGTTAAGTTGTGGGTTTGGAAAATAAACTTATTGATCCTATATACCTTTCATGTGATTGTGTAAATTTGGGCTTCAGTTCTATATACTCCTGCCTATTCCTCTTAACTCATTCCAGAGTGATACACATAGGACAAAGAAAGGGACTGCCTAACCACTACTAGTCTGAAGGACCAGGGATCCACCTCTCAGTTAATTTCTGAGGTTCCCTTTGTCTTGATCTTTGGTCTTTTTCGATAAACATAATCTGTCTCACATTATCCTTCTTGGTCTTCTCGGACTTAACCTCTAGGAAGATCTCTTTCCGTGCTATTATGGATATTGCAAAGCATATATGGATTGCTTTTGCACGTAATCAAATTTATTGAATATGTGTATCACCAGGGCTTGCTGACTTAGCGCTAAAGTCTTATGAGCTTCCTTTGTTTATCTCCTATTTCTCAATATTGCATCTTTTGTCTTCTCTATTGCATGTTCCATAAATTGTGCAATCGGACTTCGTGTGCTACTTCAGCAAGCTGGTTAGGAGCTGAGCTCTGGAATCAGACTGCCTGTGTCTGAGTTTAGGCTCCCATGTTTACTTGTTAGCTATGGGACTTTAGCATTGGTTAACTTTACTCTGTCTCAATGTCCTCTTCTTCAAAGGTGACAATTACTAGTACCCAAATTGCAGGGTTGCTGTAAGAACGAAAAGGGATAATCGGTGTACTGGCACCTAGCCCAGTGCCTGGCATATAGGTGATCCTAAATAAATATTATTATTATATTATTATTATTATTATCATCATCATCAATACTACTTGAGGCTCCTCCCTGCGGGAGGATTATACTTCCCACAGCATTAAAGTTAGATTTGGCTAAATGACTTGCTTTTGCTAATGAAATATAAGGGAAATTGATGAGTGCAACTTTCAAGAGGAAGTTTTTAGAGCAGTGCAAGCATCCACCATTTGCTCTTTCTGCCCTGAGAATGTAATTTCAAGATAGCTGTGCTCTATGTGCTGAGAACCTGGAATAGACACATCATGGAGGAGACTGATAGCTGAATGGCCAAGGATCAGTTTCATGAGCATGAAATAAACTTTTGAGATTTGGGGGGTTATTTGTAATTGTGTATAGCTTTAAAAAAGCATATGTATTCCTCAGGTCATCAGAATTCATTAATTGTCATGCTGTTATTTGTTTGCTGTCTTTATACCTGAGGTCTTTGTTTATGTTTCCTTTTATAGAGTAAAATACATGACCTATGGCCTCATAGTAAAGTTGATCATTTGGCCAGGAAAATGACCAACTTGACCTCTGAGCACTACCACCCTTAAGACAAATCTATGTTATCCTCTGCTCTGTTCCACCATTGTCGTGTATCTCCATACTTTTCTGAGTAACATGAGAATTTATGAAAACTTAGTTATAAAATCTTGGTGTTTTCTATTCTAAGAATTTTCTGCCAATGACAGATAACTTAAAAGCTGTTTATTACTATTCTTTTGCTTAGAAAAAAGAATGCTTATATATTTCAAACATATACTCACATTACCACAAATCATTAAAAGAAAAAAGACAATGACGATAATGGGAATTAATTTACTTAAGGCTTTCTATGTGTTTCTGAATTGCACGAAAATAAAAATTATGAATTTTGAAGTCACTTGAAGACCTCATGCAGAGATTAAGATTTTCAAACACTTCACAAATTTTAAGAAAAATTCCCCTACATGTTCCAATTGTATTAGTAGTACATGATTATAGCTTTCAATGACCAAAACTATTGTAAAACAAATAATTTTTTTGTTAATAATCACTCCCCAAATTAATCTTTTTCTAAATTTGAATTTTCTTAAGGCTATTTTATGGATGTATCCTGTCTTCTTAGGCAGCCATAAAGAATATAGAAAAGAAGGTATTCTTTTACAGGCAATTACAATTATCTTTAAAGAAGGAAGGTGCGTTTTAATGTTTTTAATGTTTAGAAATAACAACTGCAAAGTTAACAGCAAAGATTTAGAATGAGTAACCAGAAAAGGAAGGCTATAATGACAAACTGACTTTACGTACTAATCCAAGGAATATCAAAATGTATTGGAAAACCTTTACTCTGTGTGTTACCACATTTTGGCTCAGAGGAAGAGAATAAGTTAGAGGAGAATGACAGGCTTGCTTTCCTTTCCTATTTTTTTTTTTTAAGTACTTAAACAGAAAAGGCAAATTAGGCAGGGGTTAGTTACACTGGGAAGAGGATACTGATAGAGAAGGTATGTATTAGATCAGAGAGAGTTCCTAGTTCTGGACTAATTAAGACCTACTGTGGTCTTGGGCCAGTTACTTAAAACTTCTGGATCTCAGTTTCCTCATTTGTAAGATTGAGTTGGATTAGATACGATCACTAAAATCAGGATAGTGAAGATCTGAAACTTTATGAAATTCTGTAACTAAGCACGTTCTTTAAATTTTATTTATTTATTTATTTATTTATTTTTTAAAAAGTAAGCTGTACACCTAATGTGGGGCTTGAATTCATGATTCTGAGATCAAGAGCTGCATTAAGCACATTCTTTTAAAAATTATTGAATAATGGGGACACCTGGGTGGCTCAGTCAGTTGAGTGTCTGACTCTTGGTTTTGGCTCGGGTCATGATATCAAGGGTTGTGAGATGGAGCTCTGGGCCAGGCTCTACGCTCAGCAGGGAGTCGGCTTGAGGATTCTCTCTCTCTGAAAATTTTCTGGTAAAGTCAATATCAGTATTTTTGAAACCTAACTTTGTGGGTATGGCAGATATTACAGGTTGGTTCCTTCACCCATTCAAACTTATTTTCCCTTGTCTTTCTCTAGTATAGGGGTGGAAAAATAAATAAATACGAAATAAAATTTGCAATCCAGTTTCTTTTGCAGACTGGGTTGATGATATGGCAAAGTTCAATGAGAACTAAAGAGAAGACTGTTTAGGTCTGCAGGGAAAGGCTCTATTTTCCTTGATACGTGTTACCCTTTTTATATTCCCCCTTTTGTTATTCTCTAGAAAGCAGATTCAATGGCTAGAACTGCAACAGCCATTTTGTGATAATAAGGAAAAGGCCCTGACAAACCACAAACCTTGCCTTTCTATCCTTCAGCTACCAAACCAATGCCAGCAGCTTCCTATCTTCAGACTTCTTAGGTGTTAACAAATAAATAAATAAAACTTTTAGTTGGCTCAAGCCACTGTTTATTCAGATTTTCCACAGCTCAAAGCAAAGCTTAATTCTGGGAGGGACTGAAAATAGATTCTCTTAAAAAAGGCATCCTAAAATTTGTATATGTTTACTCATATGGTGAACAACATTATACAGCGGGGTGAACACCCTGGCTTTCAAAAGGCAACATGAACTTTATGCTTTCACATCATAAGGTGACATTATATTAGAGCTGAAATATAACTTAATGAATACTTCAAGCATACTGAAAAATAACCCACAAATAGCATTAATTTGTTCATGTTCTTCCTTTAACTTAAATGGTGTGAAACTTTTTTTATGTTAAGAACTATTTTCTAGGGGGCGCCTGGGTGGCACAGCGGTTAAGCGTCTGCCTTCGGCTCAGGGCGTGATCCCGGCGTTATGGGATCAAGCCCCACATCAGGCTCCTCTGCTATGAGCCTGCTTCTCCTCTCCTACTCCCCCTGCTTGTGTTCCCTCTCTCGCTGGCTGTCTCTATCTCTGTCAAATAAATAAATAAAATCTTAAAAAAAAAAAGAACTATTTTCTAATAAGGACTTTACCTATCAACATTATGCATAAATATAGGCATATATCTATAAACATATATCTAGATTTTGAAAACTTTTCTTTCAATGTAAGCTGATTAGCTATAGATTTGAGGTTCCTTAATATGAAATACTTATAAAAATGGATATGAAAGCTATTCTTTTAAAAGAAATGCACTGTGAAAGTATAAAAAGCAGAGGTTTTTCTTTGATTGTTTCATAATGCGAAAACTTGGTTTGACAGCCTGCTAATGTGCACATGATAACAGCACTTCACATTTGCATGTGACTAATTGCAGTTCAGAGTATTTCATAAATGAGCAATGGGTTGTGATTAAAACTTACTATGACCTACACATTTTTGCATAAGAAAGGAATTATTAAAAATAGAGGCAGCATATTCATCCAGTTTCCATTCAAAATTTAGCAAGGGAAAGAAATCCTTAATGGGTCACGTTACAACCTCTATTACTGCACAGACCTCTCCCTTCAATGGGGAATTCCTGAACAGATGATGAGCAATACAATATCCATTGTTGCAGACTTAGAAATGGACAAAATTAATTGAGAATGAAATAGTCACTTAAATCTCCTGAGGAAGTATTAACAGCAACCATGAGAAAAATTATTTTCAAAATGAAATGACTTCTAGGGAAAAAAAATGATCTCAATAAAAACTAGAAGTTTTATGGAGAGGACTAATAATGTACTCAAAGATTTTTCTGGGTGACAAACAAGATGAAAGTCACAAGATGGGAAAGTGCTACAGTGGGTATATAGACACTGGCCTTGCAGATTGGGTAGTTTCTAGGCTCAGAAGGCTGTACCTGATGCAGTACCTCCCCCTATAAAGAAACTTCAAAAATTCCAGGTGCTTGGGTGGCTTAGTCTGTTGGGCATCTGCCTTTGGCTCAGGTCATGGGCTCAGGGTCCTCGGATCGAGCCCCACATCAGGCTCCCTGCTCAGGGGGGAGTCTGCTTGTCCCTCTGCCTCACCCCCCGGGCTTATGTTCTTTCTGTCCCTTACTCTCTCTTAAATAAATAAATAAAATCTTAAAAAAAAAAAAAGAAAAAAGAAACTACAAACATCTACCATCACCACCACTACAAACACCTGATTTATCTTCCCTTCCATGACTAACATTAAAAAAATTTTTGAAGCTTAGCATGAGGCATTTTTTTTTCTGCTAATATGCAGAAGTAGCATCAGTTTTTGTAGAAGAAAAAGTTCTGTTCAAACCTAGTTTGGCAAGCAGGAAGAGCCTGCTATGGTGAGGGCACTATGCTGATCCTTAGAGAATGAAGTGTAAATTAATGCACAATAATTCCAGTGAATAATGTAAATTAAATACATAGGTACATACACACATACATATGTAGTTTACATACAATATTAAAAGTTAATTAAATTACTTTTGAAGTGTGGACTGCCCATAGTGACTTCCTTCCAAAGAATACAATATGGGAAGGAAAGAAAAAGAGTAAATTTACGGTGGAGAAATCTGGTAAACACTAGTTTAGCCAGGTCAACATCAGCAGTGATAAATCATGTTGCGAGTATGTACCCTTGATATGATGTGCTAAAAATGGCATTTTCCCCTCTATGATTTTCCTCCCAATACCATAATCCAAGTCTTAACCTGAGAATAACATCAGACAAATTCCAATAAAGGGGTATCCTGCAATATAGCTGATCATCACTCCTCAAAACTGTCATGGTTATCCAAGATAAGGAAAGTTTGAGAAACTATCACAGCCAAGAGTAGCCTAAGGAACCATGACCACCAAATACAATGTGGGACCCCTAGGTGGGATCCTGAAATAGAAAAAGGACATTGGGGGGCATCTGGGCGGCTTAGTTCGTTGGGAGTCCAACTATGGATTTCAGCTCAGGTCATGATCTTGGGGTTGTGGAATCGAGCCCTGAGTCAGGCTCAGTGATCAGTGCAAGTCTGTTTGTCCCTCTCCTTCCCCCAGGTTGCACCGTGCTCTCTTTCTCTCAAATAAATGAAATCTTAAAAGAAAAATGAAATTAGGTAAAAACTAAGGAAATGTGAAAAAGTATGGACTCTACAGTTAATAATAATGTCTCAATATTAATTCACCATTTGTAACAAATACACCATAGTAATGTAAGATGTCAATAGTGGGAAATTACGTGTGTATGTGGGGGGATATATGGAAACTATATAGCTTTGAAATTTCTCTGTAAATCTAAAACTGTTCTAAAAAATAGTCTATTAAAAAAACTACAAGAACATGATTACATAATCTCTGTCTTCAGAGTTGATGAGAGCGTAAAACCAGAAAAAAAAATTAGTAATACTGTGTCATAAATGCTATAATATAGTTTTGAACAGAAAACTGTCCCCATCGGGACTTTTAAGAGATACTCTAGCCTTTCCTACTAAACCTTATCTTAAAATATTTGAATCTCCAGTAGCACCTAGCAAGTGCCCTGCTTAAAGTTAGCATTCAAATATTTAAGAGAATGATGAGGAATTTAGCTCCCTGTTGTCAAATGAACCAGATGTGGTAGAAATAATCAGAGATAGATGAATGTTAGCTAAGCCCAGTACCACCTCCCTAAAAAATGAAAACAAATTTCAGTTCAAATTCTGCCATACATACTTTCATTACACAAACATCTAGTGAAATCCCAGCACTCTGTCTTTTTTTGGGCTTCCAAAAAGTATTTTTTTGGTATTTCAACAAACACTTCATGTGAAAGGTTTTCTTAAGAGACAAGAGAGGGAAAATTGTTTCCCTTTTGGTCAGTACTGGGCAAGCACAATCGTTATCCAAGGAGGGGGAAAAAGGCTAGACACTTGATGGTTTCAGAAAGGACTCTATTTTGGAAGGTAAAAGGTTAAAAGTCACTAGATGTTTATACCTGATTATGCCTAGTTCATATGTGAATGAGAAGTCTCTCTAAAATATTTTAGTCAACATTCAACACAACCAATTTCACTACTGAGATCCCATTAACAAGATTCATCTTCCTGATGAACATAATCCCTAGTGTAGATGGAAAGTTAAGCATGTTCTAGCACTAACAGCTTTAGGATTGTGATTTTTTTATTTAAAGCTAGCTGACCACCCCTGTACTGTGAATTCCTGATTAGAGCGAAGCGAGGGTTAAATCTAACCACAACACCCCTTCATTTTACTATAAATGCTGAACTATTTTAGATTAGACACCATCCCGCTTTCGCTGAGTTATCTTGGTCTTTTGCCATTGACAGTTCGATTTTAATGTTAGAGTTTAAACCGAACCCGGCCACTAACTCTGATACCTTGGCCAAATCAATCACTCCTCTGGATCCCTGTTCTCTTCTCTGAAAATGAGGGCACTAGGTTAAATGTCTCTTGTTCTTTAGTAACATGCGTATAATCTATGAGCCAGTTGTGTTTTAGCTGTAGCTGACGTAGTGGAAAACAAATGTACATGTAGAGACCTCGTTTTAATTCGTTTAAGAGTCACATTATATATACACCATAATATTAGCCTCTTCAAATGACCAAATCTTAGCATTAGACGAGTTTGTTTAGATTACAATTTTTAAATACATCTTTCAGGGTTCTACTCTGTATAAAGGATTCTATAGGTTTAAGTGATGATACTAGTATAGACGAAGTTATAGCAGTAAAAAAAAAAAAAGGTCTGCAAGGTAAAAATACTGAAAGGGATCACCTCATCGATTCTTAGACCTACTAACTCTACCTTCCTTCCATCAGGGTTGGTCTCAGAGCAGATGGTACTCTCTGTTCAGCCTTAAAACGCGACAAACTAAACCATGTTTCCAATAGCAATCACCATGTTTCCTCCCATTTCCCATTTGGTTTTAAAAATGCCTAAATGTAGCGTTTTCTTTTAAAATTCCCTTGAATGATTCTTTAAGCTGCAAGCGTCTGTGGGGACGCTCCAGGTACCGCCCCACAACGCTCCCTTCTCCTAAAACCAAGTGGCGGAGCTGTGGACCCGCGCGCGGGCTCTGCGTGGCGCGCACCTGAGCGGCCAGGGCTCCCCCAGCTAGGGCGGGCGCGGCGGCGGCCCGGCTCCTTCCCGCACCGTCCTGGGTCACGGCCGCGGGCAGCGGAGGAGCCCCGCAGGAGGAGCGCGGGTCGCCCGACCATCACCTTGCGCCTCACGTGGGCGTGTTTCGCTTCAGAAACCCAAGTCCTCTTAGGCACCCGGTCCTTCCCCTGGGAGGAATCGCCGGTCCAGCCCCGAGCTCTCCTCCGCTCCACCCTAGGCGGCTCTCTGGGTCCTGCTGCCTCCCGCGCGTCCTTCCCCGCGCCTCGGCCGCGCGCCCAGGTGTCCCCGCACTCCTCGTTCCCCCCGGCCCGTGGCTCGCGGGCCTGTGGGTCTCCAGAGCCTGGGCCCGCGCTCCGGTCGCCCGCCCTGCCTCCCTTCCCACCCGGCCCCGCCCAGCCTCCGCCGCGCAGGGGCTCCCGGCCTGGCCTCTCAGTCTCCCTCCCACCTCCGCCCCCCCTCCTCCCCAAGAGTTGCTATTTTTAGTAAATCCTCCGCGCGCCGCCACCGGCTCAGCTCGCAGCTCGCAGCCGCGCGCACCGCCCTCCCGAGCTCCCCCCCGCGCGGTGGCCGCGGCGGCGGCGGCGCGTCCCGCACATCGCGCAGCGCGCACCGAGCCGGCCCCGCCGCGCCCGCCGCCCTCACCGCGGTCTCCTCCTCAGGCGCCTGACGCGGCCGGTAAGTCCCTGCTGGCGGAGCAGCGGCGGTCCCCGAGGCAACTTTCAATCCCCCCTTTGCTTCTGTCTCGCCATTCTCTTCGCGAAAGATGGCTGTTTGGAGAAGGGGGAGAAGTTAGGGGGTCGCCCGCGCGGGGCGAAGGAGGGCGCGACAGCCTCAGCAGGCGCGGGCGGAGGTGAGTGGCACTACAGCCCCGTCCCCGGCTAGTGCCGGGGGAAAGCCCTGGGAATTGGGGGCCGTCCCCCGGATGTACCGCTGTATTCTCTGCTCGGATTCCCCAGGTTAACAGCATCCCAGTCCGGACCCCGACACAGCTTGCCTTGCATCTCCCAACCCAGAGGCTGGTGGGTTTAAGGGAACCTTTGTCATAAGTTCAGTGCCAGGTGATCTTTTTCGCTAAGCAGAAAGACGTTGGCTACGACAAGCCCAGGCGAGGGGTCGGTGACATGACACCCTCCCCCCACCAACATACACACACCCAGTTTATGCTGAAGCCGAGTTATGAATGAAAAGTTTGTACTGCCAACGTGTTGCTTGAGGGGAGCAATACTTAGTGGGGGTACCTTTGATGTTTCGTGGGGGGACTTCAGTTCCGAGGCTATACACCGAATTCTGGATTTTAAGAAAAGTTCCGGAGCCTGGGGGATGGGAAATAATGCAGTTTCTTAGCTAGTGGAAGGAGGTTGATAAATCGTAAACTTATTAGGGTAAACTGGTTAATTAAATGCCTCAAGGGTGTCACAGTGGGGACCAGAGGGAGCAGAGGACAGGGGGCGTTCCCTGATTGCCTAACGGGCAGCGTTTGGCACTGAAGCCATCGCCCACTTGTCCGCAGTGAGAGGTGTCAGAGGCCTGTGCGTTCGTGGTGTGATCGAGCGGGACTGAGCTGCTCTCCGGATCTGAGGCGAGCTTGTCAGGAGAGGTGGCCTGCAGCGGGGAGCTGAGGACGCGGTTCAGGTGATATGGAATTGGAAATTCTCTAATGAGTCTCCTACGCTCTAATTTGAGAAAGATGTGTCGCGTTTGTTTTCCCTGCCGGGAGGTGTGTATAATCTCCTAAAAAAGGAACTTTCAGGTTAAGTAACTATAACATTTTGAAATCTGTGAGAAATGGGCTATCTACATGTAGCCCCTACTATGTATATTGTGCGTGTGTGTATGTATGTGTATGCAAAGTGTGGGAGTGGAGTAAGAAGGGCTTAAAAAGTTGAACTTAACTAGAAAAGTGAAGAGTTAATATTCTTCTCCCCAAAGGGTGTAACAATGCTTCTAGAACTAAATACTCTTGGTGTGTTGAGATTTCTCATAAAGGGTAGGATTTAGGAATTACAGGTAGAGTACAATCAGTGTTTTCAAATCTTGCAAGCATTATTGAAAGCTAGAAAAAGAGAGTAAGTACATGGAGAATTGATATTTAAAAAAATTTAAATTATTTGGAAAGAAAACAGTTTGACATTTGGAAAGGTCTGGATGTTATTTTCTGATGCGCTGCAAATCTTTTAAATCCTGTAATTAATAACAACACAGAATAAGTTGCAGTTAGTAAATGAGGACAATTAAAATATCATTTTTGGAAAAGATATCTTTTGAACTACTATTTGGTACTTTAGATGTTTATTATGGAAATTATTGTGACTGAAAACTTGTTGTTTAATGTATTTGCTTTTTACCACAAATAATTGGTCCTCGTTTTCCTTTTAAACCACTATTCCAGTTTGGACCAATTTAATTACCCAAAGACCAAATCACTTATGTGCTTTCTGGAAAGTATTTGCATTTAAACTACTTAATAAGAATATTGTATTTCCAAAAGGACAAATAATTTAGTCAGTTGTAAAACTCTCTAGTAATTTATTTTCATCCATTTTGTTTGAATGAGGCAAATCTTAAGAAGAGAGCATTTTCTTGGAAATGTCATTTCTGTGTGGGGGAAAAAGTGAATGTTTTCATGAATGTTTCAGTCACAAACAGGTACCGGTAGAGTGGGAATCCTGTCTGGCCTTTGGTATTAGACTGCCAGCTAGAGGGAGAGATGCTTTCCCAGCTCTCCTGAATGGATCATCTTCACTCAGAATGGACAGGGTTAGATGCACAGATGATTGTGCAAAAGGAATTAAGAGTTTTAAATGAAGTACCAGTTTATGGTTAGGAAGGAAGTGTTTTTTTCTTTTCTTTTTTTTTAAACCTCAGTCTTCCTGTTTCTTTCTCTCTGCAATTCAGCCTGTTGGGCTGGCCTTCATTGGAAAGTCAGACCAAACACTCTTTGGCTACAGAGTGTTTGGCATATTAAACTGCCATCCTCTAAAAATAATGATGGCCCTTCTGAAATTAAAAAGGTAATTTTATACACTGTAACAGACTTTTATGATTGAGTTTTATGACCATGATTAAGTTCATTATTATGGTAGACAGAGTTGCTTTATGAAGTTACTGCCACTACATATAAATAATTACTTATTATATATATTTGGGGTATGTTTGGAATATATTTTGGGTTTTTAGGAATTTTAAATCATAAAGCCAACTGACCAGATAAGTTGTCTAGTTAACTAGTTTCAGTGATACACATAATTTAGATTTGTATTAATATCAACAACTAAGGATGTCTTACAGTTAAATGGCTTTCATTTCTTTTCATTAGAATTATTTCTGTTTTGAATTTGTTAAAATATTACAACATATTATACTGCAATTTACACCTGCTCAGTGGGGAAGGTGTAGGTTATTCTTAAATAGAGATATGGAGATAGCTAACAAGGAGAATCATTTGAGAAACATATGGACATCATAAAATCCTTCTGTATGTAGCATCTGTACCTTCTCATTAGTGAAATATTGTAGTTATGGACATTTTTTATTACATTTAAATGTGGCTTTTTATTTTTGCTTCGATGGGTTTTTTGTTTTAAAATGTAATTATATCAATGTTTAAATTGGTGGGGGCTTTTATTATTTGAAGCCCTTTCCTTTCAATAAAGATGTCATACTTAATTTTTATTGTATACATCCACAGATATATACAATTGTTTCCTAGCTTGTTATTGTAACTCTTACGTTTCTCAGATATTCTTCAAACCAATTGAGATGCACGTAGGAAGACATATTGTTCTCATTTTCAGAAGAAGGCAGCAGGTATACTGATAGATCAAGGTCACACACTAGTGAATCAGTGTGAAGCTGAGGGTAACATCTATATTTCTTGTATTCTGCTCACAATAGCAAGCTGCTCCTGTGGCTATGTTGAACAATATTTTCATAAATTTATACATCCTTGGATTTTTAAACTGCTTAGCTTTGTAGATATGCCGATCGGATTTTGCATCCGTCAATAAAGTCTTAAGGGAATGGGCCCTTACTCTGGCCTGCTGATGGGGAAGAACCGTGACCCCAGTCGCTAGTGCTAAAATAAACATACACCCCTCTGAGGGGTATTCATTCTTGCCATCAGTCCGTATGCCACACATCTCTCTGTCCCCACTGGCCCTACCTTATCCACCACATACCGTCCTTTTAATGGTCAAAGCTGCTTTGAATTTTATCAACACAGTCATCAAGCTTGAAGATCATCAGGCTCACTGGTGAGAGAACTCAGAATGTGATTTTTGAGAAGATAGAATATTAACTGAGGACAGTAATGGACTGTCCACTCCAGAGCCAGCCAGTATTGATTGGGGATCATGTTTTTCTGGGTGTCAGGACACCCATCTTCTCTTACTAGCTCTGCTTCTTTGGCTGAACTTAAAAAAATCAAAATGAACAGAGGGTTTATGCAATTATCTGGTTGTTTCTGTTCATGTAGACATCGTATCTAGATAAATCGAACTTAAAAATAAAACAAAACAAAAAAGAAAGGATGGCAACTTGCTCTTCTGTGGAGAAGGTACTCATGACTTTTTCTTCATTTTTTCAAATTCCCTGTTTTTCAGATCTCACTGGAATTTTTCAGGGTAATTTCCCACATGATTTGTAACAGCGAGGACTTACGATATTGTATTGTTAGATTCAGAAGTGGAGTACATTATCCATGATGCAGAAGAAAGCATTGTATTTTCATAGAAAAGAGTAATATGTAATGTTATACAAGCTGTGACGAAAATACTTTCAGCGTTTTCTAATAAGGAGATGGTACCAGGTGTTCTCTACTTTATTAAGTTTGTTTATTTACTGTCCTTTCTCTAAATGAATAGTTTATAGGAGTTCATCCAAACATTTTAAGTGCGAAATACTGAAAAAAGTTACTCTTCAAGTGTGGTTTGCCATTTAGTATAACGAGTTCTGTTTAGAGCCTCAAAGAGAGGAAAACACCCATTTTTAATATTCTTTGTTATACCAGGGAGAATATAACATGCTGCTGGTGAAACTGAAAAGAGTTGAAATTGCTGGAAATGGTACTTTCTTCCCATTTCTACAGAATCTACAATAAGAAGGAGATTAGCGTGGACTAGTCTACTTTGAATGGAATAGTGACGAGTGGAATTTGAAATGGCCAGCGAAGGAAGGATAAGATTTGGTTCACTCAGATATCACTCAAGATATTTGGCAGCAAGTCATTGAAACTAACTTTAATTTAAGCATTAAATATATGTATGAGAGGATATTGCCTCTATTTGTTTTCTGTTGCTTTGTAATACATTACCACAAATTTAGCAGCTTGAAACAATGCACATTTATTATCTCAGTTTCGTTGCTCAGGAGTCCGCATATGGTCCAATTGCATCCTGTGTTCAGGGATCTCACCAGGTGTTGGTTAAGCCCGAAGTCCTGTCTGAGGTTCACTTAGGGTAAGATCTGCTTCCAGGCTTCCTTAGATTGTTGGAAGAATTCATCTCCTTATGGTTGTAGGACCGAAGTCTCTATTTTCTTGCTGGTGTCAATAAGGGATCACTGCCTCCTGTTCTTGGCCATGTGACCCTCTCATAGGCACTCTTACAACATGGCAGCCTACTTTTCAAAGCCAGCAACTAAGAGTTGTTGCTACAGTGTAAGACAATCTTTTTATAATCTTTTATAACGAATGGGAGTGACACATCACTTTTGTCACGTAACATAATCTAATCAAGGCTGTGACATCCATCACATTTGCCATATTCTATTGATTAGAAGCAAGTCATATGTTCTCTCTCACATGAAAGAGTACTGCTATCACTGTTGGTACACCAGCTTCTATATTAGGTGAGCTCTGTGTTATAAGAGAAAGCGTTGTTCATATATAACCATGGGGTTCAGTTGCTCATGGCCCCTAAAGGATGACAGTGTCTACTGCCGAAGGAAAGGGGACCAAAATGTGAACAAATGATTGCTTAATTAAATGTTTTAAGTTTTTGACCAGTGTAGGGATGATGACCATCTGGAAATGGACTTGAACTGGAGAGTAGTTGGAGTCATGCAACTCCTTAGAAAGAAAACTAGCAGGATTTAGGAGAATGGGGGTAATAAGGCTTCATTTAGGAATGGTGGCGAGTAAGGGACAGGAGAGGCTGGGTAGGGAGAGACAGGTAGGGGCTTGGGACTAGGCTCACCCAGGGGGCTAGTAACCAGGCTCACAGAAATTCCAGATGTGGAGAAATCCGGTAGATATTAACCAGAGAGAAGAGAACACCTTATTTGTTCTCATGATATTTATATGAACACTTTGTTCGTTCTAAATATAGACAGGATATTCTCATGATATTTACAAACCCACCATGTTATTGACATGAAATTTACCAAGTTCCCTTGTCAGTTTTCTATGTGAGACCCACCATTGAAGCCCTCAGCCCATAAAAACCCTCACTGGTAACCCACTAGTGACCCATCTTACTCTAGAGAGCTTTTCTCTTTCCTTTCTGTTCTCACCTTCACTTAATAAAATTTCACTTCACCCTTTTGTCTAGGAGATTCATTCTTCCACTCCCTTAGACAAGAACCCTGCAACAGTGGCGGTAATAAAGTAGAAGCCTTTAAACAGATGAATCATTAGCAGACATGTTAGTCTAGGCATTGACTTAATTAGTCCTTACTATATTCCACATATGAAAGATCTTTAAAGGACTCCTGCCACCAATCCTTGTATGAACCAGTACTGTGATTTGGAGGTCCCTAAATTGGCCTCCCCTTATTTTTCAGGAGGGAACAGAGCCAGAGGCCATCTCAGATCCGTTGTACAGTTGTGGCTCAATGAGTACCAGGTATTGTGTAGGGGCATGGGGGGTGTCTATTGAGCACAGCTCTAGCTGCAAGCAGAGTGATTTTATCTAATCTGCATCCCATGTCTGGCAACTGAATTTCAGTTTCCCTAGTTCTGCCACCCCTGCTTCCCTCCCAAGGAAATGGAGACTTTGAAAGGTTAAATATCTTGCTAAGGATACGGGTGGCACCAGGAGTTGAATCCAGTTCTGATTTCAAAGCCCATAGTCTTATAGTACATATCCCCTACTCACAAGCAGTAAGTGAGGCTTCTAGGGGAAAAGCTTGTTTTTTTCCCACTGAAGTGAATGTCGGCACTACAATTGCTCTTGGGTTCCTTCGTTTATCTTGTGAGAACTGAATACTGGAGTATGAGGGTTAAAGAGAGGAGTGAGAGAGTGTGCTGAATCGTGCCTTCTTTTTTCCCAGCAGGAAGTACAGATTATAGGTCTGTCTTCTATCTAAAAGTAAGAATGTGGAGTGGAGGCTGTATATTTTTATTTCTACTTATCATTTTGGCAGAAATATAAGGCTCTGTGTCTCCTTTCTCTCCTATATGTAGATTTCTATTAAATTCAATTAGGAAACATTATGAATTCTCATTGCCTTTTTGGCCATAGGGTTCTTTCTACAGCTTTTTCAGTATATGCCACTGTTTTGATCTACTTGAAAAGTCTATTGAGACATTCCTCCTTTGTTCTTCTATTACTCAGTCCCCCTTTCTACTCTGTGGTGCCTCTGAATTCTATTCATAGATATTCTACTTTTTTTTCCTTCTGTTTTATGTACTTAAATCTCTTCTTTAAATGGATCTAGTTCCATTGATCGCAATCATTTGCTCAGATCCCCTTGCTGCTCTACTGCAAAATACAAGCTCAGTGTGGGACTCATCTGTATTCTGTTAATTTTACAGAGTTGTACCCCACATCCGAGCTCGGTATGAGGAAGGCTTTAAGATTCCCGGCATTTAAGTAAAAATGTAAACATTTGAAACTGAATACCCTAAAGCAGCACTGTGATTGGATTGTGTTAGGTCAGGTGCATACCTATGGACCACGCAACTGTGGCTTATTAGGGTCGACTACAATAACCTAATCCCCAACAAGTTACAGCTCAGGCAATGTTGAAATAAACTTATTTTTTCATATAGGACTTAGATATTCTAACTTAGCTTAGGCCAGATTTGACCCTAAAAACCCAAACTATTTAGCCTGGCACACAGGTTCTCTCATAGTCTGAACCTAGCCTCTATTTATTAACTTTTCATTTTTAATTCTTGTCACTCCTTGCTGCTCTAAGAACATAAACCCTAAGCTTGAACTAGCAAGTGACTTAGGTTTTAGATACTGAGCAACAAGCCTGACATGTAAAGAAAAGTCAAGATGTGAATGAGTGTGTGGGGGAGGAGAAGATGGGGAAGAAACAAAAGCAGTGTTTCAGTTTTTCAGTTTTAGCATCCAGTCATTCTTGAGGCCATTCTACCACGGGATTTTGTGGTTTTACATTATGTGAGCAAGAAGTTTTCCATAAATTGAGTTTCTGTCTTTTGCAATCGAAAGAATACCAAATAGCACAAGTTTCTTTCAGTCTAGGATTCTCAATGCATTTTTTGAACCTGCTACCTCCGGAGCGATCAGTAGCCATCTCTTAGCCCAAATCAGAGTGTTACTCCTCTGGAGTATTGGAGAGTGTGCCCATTAGAAGGCGTACCTTCTCTGTGCTCCTTTTCCCCTCTGCCCAGCTTCTGTCCCACGGCTTTTGTGATGTTTCGTCTGATTACTGTAGCTCACAATGATCTCATTCATCTCTGAATTCCTGTAGTAATTTGGGACTATGGCTGTGGTTTACACAGACTTAAAGTTGAATTTTATTATTAATTGACTGAAAAAATCCATAATAATAAAAGGCTACTATATGAGTAAAGCTGTTAAAGGAATTTGCATTTTTTTTTTGCCCAGAACAGCATCTTTAATTTATACTTTTGAAATATAGTGGCATATTTAATATATTAAATAATTTACATATCTTTTTTTATGGTCTCTTTGCAATTCCTATGTGGCCCACTAGAGATCTATAGCCTTTCATGCCTAGATGGAAAGAAGGGAAGAGGAGGTTTGGTGTCCTCATGAGTACCCTTCCAAATAAAACACCACAGGAAGAATGGTCTGATTTTAGCTAAGACTATTGGTCTATCCAGTATGAACCTAAGTTCTTCTTATTAAACATTTTCTAAGTGTGTAGGAATATAGAATAAAGAGCAAACACTTTTATTTCCAGATTTCACAAATCATAAAACCAAAACCAGTGAGCCAACATTAAATATAAACAGCAGAATTGATGAAATTAAAAGGAATAGCATTAAATTTTGTGACAAGTGATGTATTGCTGAGCTTACATTGCCAGTGTTGGGTTTAAGAATATAAAGATGTAGCCTCAGATCTTATTTAATCTGTTTCTGTGTTTTATATTAATATACATGTAGAAAATGTCCTTTTAAAAAATAGATTTAAAAAAAACCCCACAGTATTAATGTCAAGGCTTTGTTTGCTGGTTCAGGGTAATCAGACTTTATATATGAACAAAACGCTATTGGTAAATAATCTTCAAATGTCAGTTTTAAGATATCACCTGAACATGCTATAGTGTCTTTTTGTTCTCTTAAAGATGTGATCAGCATTGTGAAATTATTAAATTCTAAATCAAACATGTAGCCAGGGGAGCCTGGGTGGTTCAGTCGGTTAAGCATCTGCCTTTGGCTCAGGTCTTGATCCCAGAGACCTGGGATCAAGCCCCACAACTGGCTCCCTGCTCAGCGGGGAGTCTGCTTCTCCCCCCCTGCTAGTGTTCTCTCTCCCTGTCTCTGTCTCTCAAATAAATAAATAAGTAAAATCTTTAAAAAAATGTGTAAGCCATATCCAAAGATTGCAGGAATGGAGAACAGATTGCATAGAAACTACGCACAGAGAGCGTGTATGCATCACCTTCAAGCACGATGATGATTTTAACCACTATAGTGCAGGAACTTTTGGGTGTCTTACTACCATGCATTCTGTAGTGACTCAATTCATCCTCATCTTTTTTTCTCATCAGACTTTATTTGTTTAGCAAGCTGTATGCTATTTTGCCTTCACCTAGTACCTGTATGATTGAGAACACCAATAGCAAATAGTGGAATGAAAATTCCACGGTGGTTATTTTGTTTTAAAGATGATTATTCAGAAATTAATTAGAATATATTTGTATTTATTTTACACTTGTAGATTGTCATCCCGGGAAAACCCAAAATGGAAAAACAAAATTGCACACCAAACTTTTCAGTTTCAAATACATAGTCCCAAAATTATTTTATGTCTTACTCTGTGTTGTGTCATTAACTAGATTGTAAGCCCTGTGAAGGCAGTGAGAACATGCTTATTGTCTTTTGTTTGTTTGTTTGTTTTATTCTACAGGACTAAGTGTGTTTCTGTTAGTTGGTGCCTAGGAAGCTTGCTGATTGACCAACTGTTTATATGTTGTTATTTCCTATGGTACTGTGAGCTCCTAAGGGCAGGGACTTTTTTGTTTTAATCTGTGGATTCCAAATGCCTAGCACAGCAACTCTACATGAGAAATGCTCAATAAATGCTCTGAAAGAAAGAGCGGATGAGTTATTGGCTTTTGTTTGTGTGTGTATGTGTGCATATGCATTTCTTCTTTTAGATCTCATGCTTCATATACAAGACACTTTCAACACTTGTATAGCCCAGTGCTGTCTAATAGAATTTTCATTGATGATGGAAATACTCTGTATCTGCGTTTTGCAATTATCATAGTCACTAGGCACATGTGACCTTTGAGCCCTTGAAATGTAGTCAGGCTGAGAGCCTGAATTTACTTTTACTTAACTTTAAGTATAAAATAGTGTCATGTTATTGGTAGGCAGCTGAGGTCCAGATATAATGCCTCCATTCTCAAACTCATTTGCCCACATCACCCACACTGCTACATTTTTGGGTTGTAATTAGATGTTGGAAGTTGTTAATGGATGAATAAAATGAGTTTTTTGCTTTAAACACAGGGCAATATATTTCCTCAAATTGGTTTCGTTATTTTCCCAAAGGACCAACATTTCATGTCATCCTTCAATCATCCCATCATCTGATTTGGGTTTTTATCATTTTCTTATGAGTGTAGATGCCTGACACTGACCACTTTATCAGATAAGTTTTACATACCCTTTTTTTTTCTAATTGCCCAGGTTTCCTTGTGTTTGCTAGTCTTATTGTTTTTTAAACCTTTTCTCTCCTAATAAGCCATTTAAAGTTGGATTCTCTATTTGATCATCATTATTATTATCATTGTTTATAATAGTCTGTATTTGATTTGATGTATTAATGTCTGCTAATATTCTGATTTCAAATTTATGTATTTTTTAAAAAAATATTTATTATTTTAAGAGAGTGTATGCCTGTGTGCCCGCATGTGCTTGCAGTGGGGAGGGGCGGAGGGAGAGGGAGTGAGGGTATCTTGAGCAGACTCCCCACTGAGCACAGAGCCTGACTCAGGGCTTGATGCCGGGACCCTGAGATCATGACCTGAGCCGAAATCAAGAGTCTGACACTTAACCCACAGGGCCACCCAGGCGCTCCATCAAATTTACATATTCTTAAAAATGTCTGAATATTCCTTTTCTTCTATCGACTTTTTTGCTTTTCATATCATTTTATCCTTTCTGGTAGAGAAGAAGAGTGAAGTGGCATCATACACACTTAAACATATGATGACTCAATCCTTATGTAAGATATAATCCCAACATAACAAGTTTCACAGCTGGTATCAACTGCATGAAATCAATACACCAAGATTTTCCCTTTAGAAATACAGGAATTGCTTCCTCTAAGTGGCCAAGGTCTTTTATGCAACTTGTGACACTTTAAGAGCAAGACTGATTAAAATCCATCATATATTTATTGAACCTCAGTATTGGGTATATTCATATATATTGTCTCATTTAATTCTTTTGAGAATGCTGAATCTAGTAACATGTAATGGTAGAAACTAAGTAGATAGAGACTAGATATCAAATAAATTGATGTAAATTCTGCTGACAAGCAGAAACACTTGAGAATTTTCCACTCATTCTCTACTGCTGGTGATTTAATAGTTGTTTTAAATGGCAGAATTTGAACACAGACTTTGGTGTGGTGACTTGCCTTTGTTTGTTCTTTTACTCTAGTGTATTAGTTTCCAAATTTCAATATGCATCAGAATTTCTCTTCAGGATTATACACTCAGAAGCCTGTAAACTATATTTTATGGCTGAGTTAACTCCCTTTCCAAGGCAGTTTTGTCAATACAAAATTTTTATCTTGGAACTGCTTTTCCCTTACTACCCGAAAGATGGATCTTTTTGTATTTCTTTATTTCCACTTTCATTCCAGCACAGGGCTACTCATTGGGAGAACTTGTAGATATGCTTTTGAATAGATGTCACAGAATAAGAGAAAAACTCTGTAGCAATATACAGAATATTATGCTCATGACTTGCGAATTGTGCTTTGGTCACATGATTGCTTCATTTGCCTCTTAATGGTGAGAAGCTAGCACTGCTTTGTTATATTCTGCTCCAACTTGCTGACAAGCCTTCTCCTAAAAATACCTAATGATGTGTATTATGCGTTATGTTCATTTTAGGCAGGTTGGGGGAATGAGGAAGAGAATTTGTTTTGTGACTTGCACTATAAATATATTTTTATTTATTTTTCATTTTTAAAGATTTTATTTATTTATTTGACAGAGAAAGAGCGAGAGAGCTCAAGTAGGGGGAGCAGCTGGCAGAGTGAGAAGCAGGCTCTCCATTGAGCTGGGAGCCCCATGGGGGACTTGATCCCAGGATCCTGGGATCATGACCTGAGCCGAAGGCAGATGCTTAACCAACTGAGGCACCCAGGTGCCCCTATAAAATATATTTTTAATCTACTTATCTGTTTGACCCATATTTTGAAAGTTACCTGCATTAAAATAAATATTTGATGAGTTTAGCATTGTAATGAAATGTTTCATAGTTATTTGCTTTAATTTATAAATTTCAGCAAAAGCCATTGTGATACTGTTTGAGCTAGCTTGTTTACTAAGAATACCTTCCTGGAGTGACTGCTTCTCCCTTATGAAAACAAATGTAATAAACGCAACTTAAATTATATATTCAAAAGTATAATGCTAAGAATACTCAAGCCAAATGAGAAAATATAGACCAAGTGGAATGGGATTTTAGAATAATGGTGACAGTTTTAATTTCTCTAGAATAGCAGATCTGAAATATTCTTGGGGAAATTAATAATTTTTGAGTAACTACTGGAAACACATTAAATTTTATTTCATATCCTATTTTATTTTTTACATATCTTATAAACCCCACACCACCTTATTTTTGCTTAAACACCAAATAATCTTTTAAAGAGATTCCATAATAAAACCAAATCTTTTGTTTTTCCTCATGTAGTTGCCATTTTAAGTGCTTTTCATTCCTTTTATTCCTTCATTTCCTTTTATGCTTTCATACCGTTTTCATCTGGTATCATCTTCCTTCTGCCTGAGGGCTTCCTTTAACATTTCATGTGGCAAAGGTCTCCTAGTGATGAATTCTCTCAGCTTTTGTATATTGGAAAACATCTTTATTCCACCTTCGTTTTATAAGATTTTTGTTGTATATAGAATTCTAAATTGACATTTTTTTCCTTTCAAACTTTAAAGACGTTGCTCCACTGTTTTCCTACTTGCATTATTTTTTGGGAGAAATCTGCTGCCATCCTTCTTTTTGCTTCTCTTTGTATAAACATGTCCTTAAGCATTTCCCCTTTTCACTGGTTTTGAAAAATTTGATTATTGTGTGTTTGATTATGGTATTGCTTTCTTCATGTTTCTTGTAATTTGGGATCTTTGAGCTTCTTGGACCTATGGATTTATGATTTATATCAAATTTGAAAAGAATGTAGTTATTTTTTCCCCCAAATTTGTTTGGTTTCCCTTGTCTCCCTACTCTCTTTCAGGAGCTCCAATTATATATCAGGATCACTGATGTTCTGTTTTTTATTCTTTTTTTTTCTCTGTGTGTTTCATTTTGGATAGTTTCTATTGTGTCCTCAAGTTCATTGCTGGTAATCACATTTAGTGTGTTTTTTTTAGTCATGTACATTGAAGTTTAATTTAGATGCTTTAAAAATCTTCCATGTCTCTTTTTGAGCATATGGAATAGATTCATAATAACCATTTTAAGGACCTTGTCTACAAATTCTAACATCTTTTTAGTTCTTGACCAGTTTTGTTGGGTTGGTTTTTCTCCTTGTTATAGGTTATATTTTCCTTCTTCTTTGAATGCCTGGTAATTTTTGATGGATACCAGACATTGTGAATTTTACCTTGTAGAGTGTGGGATATTTTTATATCCCTATAAATCTTCTTAAGTGTTTTTTTAATGGGATGCAGTTAGTTACTTGGAAAAAGTTTGATCCTTTCAGGTCTTGTGCAGCTTTACTCCAAACGCCATGAATTATAATGTTTTCCAGTCTTCCTGGTGGGAACAGGCACAATTCACAGCCTTGAGTGAGTGCTCAGTATTGTTCCCTTTAATCCTTTCTGGTGGTTCTTTCCCTGGCCATGTGTTGTTTCCCTTATGTATTGTGCTGATCACTATTTTGCTGAATACCTGAGGATTATCTGCAGATCTTTGGAGATCACTCCCTGTTCAGCTCTCTATCCTCTGGTACTTTGCTTAGAACTTTCTAGCTGCTCTGATCTCCTTAGTTTCTCAGATTTATCTCTTTAGCTCAGGGATTGTGCTGAGCTCTGCCTTGTTTTTTCTTCCCTGAGGCATTGTCTAGAAGCTGGAATAGTCATAGAGCTCATGTCATCATTTTCCCATTTCTTAGGGTTTGCCTTATGTTTCCTGTTTCTCAAGGGTTATTGCCTGATATCCAGTGTGCTGAAAACTGTTGTTCTGTATATTTTGTATGGCTCTTTCATTTTCTGCAAGAAGAGTGCATTTCCCATCCCTATTATTTTATCTTGATTAGTTGTGTATATCCTCCATTCATTTTTCTCTTCTATGTAAAATCTTATTGGTCAAGATAATTTTGGAGATGATTTAAGTATTTAATACTTACTTTAATGCAGTGTATTGTGACATTCTTTTTTAATTTTCAGTAGATTCCAAACTTTCTATAATGAACACTTTGCACTACATATTTTCAAAAATTAAGTTTTAATAGTCATTTATGTCCCATAGTATGCTTGATGATTTTAATTATTACCCTAGCTATTCAAAATTATTTTTAAAGCAAGCCAATCATAAATTAAGAAGTGAAATTTGTTAAAGATAATAATTTACATTCTTTTACCTGGATAAAACATGCTTCTATAGGAAAGTACTATGTCCTAATAGCTTGTTTTTTAAGAAAGATTGAAGTCAGGTAGCTTTGTAATAATATACTCTGGAATTTATAGGTTGTGAATGATCATAAAACAGCGAATAAATCATTATCTTTTAAATTGTATTGCTTTTTATGGAGTTCCTTTTTATATGTATTTAGGAGATTCTATAGTTTAGGGGTAGGTTTTTAGAATGTTCACATATCAAGTAGTAGTGAACTCTGTGCTGGTGAACTATTTTATTTTTAGTTTTCTCTAATATTTGAATGATAAAATATAGCACTGTGAACTAATATGAGAGTAGAGTGTCAAAATTCAGGAGCACATCTTGCTTTAGCGCATGCATGTTGTTACTTCGAGCATTTTCTGGCAGTAAGGGCACAATTGACTGTGTTAATTTAAAAGAATCTTTGAGGTGGTATAGTTCCATATGCTGTAGGAATATGTCAATGATTTTTGTATTTTATAATTTGAGTTTTTAATGTAGTCTTTTGAAAGCTAGTTGTTAAGCATGGCAAGAAGACTAGAGTTGCTTTAGAATTCTTAGGAAAATAATTTTGTAAGAACAAATTAAAATTAACTTTAACTTTCTTCAGCACTGTCATAAATACCAGCACGATGAAGCCAAAATTGTGGCAATGTTACATTGCTCTGTTTCCAATATTTAAGCATAAAGGTTAGGCCAGATTTATATTCTCTTGTAAAATTGAACCAAAATATAAATTATTTATAGAATTTTAAGAACAGAATCTTAAAAAACTGAATACCATTCTGTGGTGGAGGCAGCTGGTTATCTCCCAGTATCTACTTTCTCCATCTTCCTCAAACCCAGAGCCCCTGAATTTTTGCTGAGATAAGACCCCTACAGAATAAAGATGGCATTTCTCAGCCTCTTTTGCAGCTAGGAATTGTGCCATGTGGCAAAATTCTGGCTGTAGGAAGTAAGCAGAAGTGACTTGTATGACTTCCAGATAGACCATTAAAGCACAGGGTGTGCTCTCCCTTCCCTTCTCACTTGCTGGAATGTGGATATGGTGGTGTACTGTCTTAGACCATGATAAGAAGCCAGCGTTCTAAGGATAGCAGAACAACCAGATTTTTTAAAAAACCCTGGGACAATGATGAAGACTTCTTGAGGCAGAACTGCCATACAAGCTTGGAGCTTTATGTGAGTGAGGAAGAAACTTCTCTCTTGGGGCGCCTAGGTGGCTCAGTCGTTAAGCGTCTGCCTTCGGCTCAGGGCGTGATCCCAGAGTCCTGGGATCGAGCCCCACATCAGGCTCCTCCGCTGGGAGCCTGCTTCTTCCTCTCCCACTACCCCTGCTTGTGTTTTTCTCTCTCTGGCTGTCTCTCTCTCTCTCTGTCAAATAAATAAATAAAATCTTAAAAAAAAATAGCCTTTCAGATAACATTTTTGGATATTCTTGTCTTCTCTCCATATCCAGGTCCCTCTGACTCTTAAAATGCACTATATGAAAATTAAAGATCTTTTAAATATTGTTTAAAAAATCTGTTTTCTCGGGGCACCTGGGTGGCTCAGTTATAAAGCGTCTGCCTTCAGCTCAGGGCATGATCCCTGCGTTATGGGATCGAGCCCCACATCAGGCTCCTCCACTGGGAACCTGCTTCTTCCTCTCCCACTCCCCCTGCTTGTGTTCCCTCTCTTGCTGGCTGTTTCTCTCTCTCTCTCTGTCAAATAAATAAAATCTTAAAAAAAAAAAAAAAGAAACTTCCCTCTTGTCTAAGCCACTGTTATTTTGGGTCTCTACCACACACAGGCAAAGCTATATACACTGTTCTCAGAATTTTTTTGTTTATAAGACATGTTAGTAGTTAATTTTTATAACTGTAAATTTGAGAGGAGCAAGGGATCATGCATCATAGAGATCAAAACTTCTTCATCGGACATCACTAAAAAAAAATTGGACTAGTCCAATATCTGTCAGCTGAAGAGTACAACTCAATTTATGATGGCTCTTCTCTGAGAAATGTAAGTAAAAATTTGAGGCACATAATTCTTATGCCGACTTTTGAAGAAAACAAGGTTTGAGAAGACAGAAAAATCTAAATTATTTAGCTTTCTACTTGCTCACAGTCACCAAATATTTTTTTTAATTTTCCCATATTTTGTATTTCATAGTTGTCAAATCCTGAAGTCCCCTTCTCAGTCCCAGTGTGAAATGGCTCCTTGTGATATTTTTCACTGTTTACTACTTACTCCCGTTTTTGGAATCTATCATCCCTGAGCTTCTGGGATGTCAGACCCTTAGAGTTTCCTCCTCTGCTTCTGCTCTCTCCTCAGTCTCCTTCCTAAGATCTTCAATCCTCCCTTTCCCTGTGTATGTACTCTGCTTCTTGGCTCACCATTCCTTTCACTTCGTGTTGGGGAGACCAGAAACTGCAACTCATAGGCATGTTTTGTTGATATCACAGAATTTAAAGAAACATTGCATCAATTGGCTATATTTAAAAATCAGGATATTTAACGTGAAATCCAGATTTTGGCTTTTCTTGACCAAGGAGAAGATCCTGCAATACCACATCTACATTCCCCATAGCATTGAGGTGGTTGGAACTGAGTGATAGCTGCTTTTTTTTAAAGATTAGATGTGTTCTTTCCTCCTTGTTGGAGTCTCCACTCCCTATTGCTTACATCTTGTATTTTATTTATTTTCATTACTTACCTAATTTTTAGGCATTGAAGTTAATGATACTCATCTTCCTGTGTAATTTAAGTTTTAAGTTAATTGTTTTTAATAGCAATTTCCTGGGGTGCCCGGGTGGCTCAGTTGGTTAAGCGGCTGCCTTCGGCTCAGGTCATGATCTCGGGGTCTGGGATGGAGCCCTGGTTCAGGCTCCCTGCTCTGCAGGGGAGTTTGCCTCTCCCTCCCTCTGCCCCCCTCCCTGCTTGTGCTCTCCTCTCACTCACTCAAATAAATAAATAAAATCTTTAAAAAAAAAAGTGATTTCCCTTTACTTCCTCTTCCTTTTCAATTCCAGTTTCTCCCCCCCCCAATATTATTATCCTAATTAGACTATCTTGTCTCACCTGGCTTATTTGCAGTAGATACCTAACTGGCTTTTATGCCTCATATTATCCAAATTATTTAATCATTCTCCACGCTACTTCTAGACTTACCTTTCTAAAATTTGAAATCAGTATAACTCTGTCCAACCTCAAGACTTTAAGTGGCTCACCTGACTTCTGGTATGAATGTAAAATGGTTCAGCCACTTTGGAAAACAGTCTAGCCATTCCTCAAAAAGTTAAACATAGAGTTACCATATTATGTAACACTTCCACTCTTAGATATATGTCTGAGGGAATTAAAGACATATTTCTAGACAAAAGATGTACATGAATGTTCATAGCCATTTATAGTAGCCAAAAAGTGGAATCAACCCAAATGTCTACCAGCTGATGAATAAACAAAATGTGGCATATGCATGGACTAGATACAATGAAATAATCCTGGGCCATAAAAAATGAATGAGGTACTGATAGATGAACCTTGAAAATATTAGGCTAAGTGAAAAAAGCCTGACTTATAAGGCCTTTTGCAAGGTCACATATTGTATAATTCCATTTGTATGAAATATTAGAGCTAAGAATAGAGTATTGGTTGTCAGGGGGATGGGGGGGAATGGAATGCAACTATTAATACACTAGGTTTCTTTTTTGGGGTGATGAAAATGTTCTGGAATTACATAGGGCTGATGGTTGTACAGCTCTGTGCATAAACTAAAAAAAATCATTGAAGTGTACAGGTTAAAAGGGTGAATTTTATGGCATGTGAATTATACCTCAAAAAATAAATCAGGAACCGTTAACACACCTGACTTCTGCTGATTTTTCCAGTCTCATTTCCTGGTACTTTTGTCTTCCCTCAACCCCCACCTGCCCATCTCTCCCTCGTGCCCGTGTACTAATCTACTAACTTCTAAGAGTGCCATGCTATCTCTCAGTGTTCTCCATTTACACATTTCTGCCAGAAGAATCCTACCCCTCTTCCCTCTCTAGGCCCATCTAGAGAATTCCTGATTTTCCTTCAAGTTTTAGTTCAGATCTCATCTCCTCTGGAGTCTCTTCTACACCGCTGCTGCTGCTGGATTACTTAAGAGGAGGGTTAGGTCAATCCTCCAGAGCCAACCAGGAGCACCTACAAAATGAAAAGAGATTAACTTTGATGAATTTATACAAATTTTGCAATCAGAAATTCTAGAGAGAAGCTCTTTTAATTTCACTGTGCACGTAAGTGTTCATGTTTTGTAGTTTTTAATTTTAATTTTAAATAAAATATGGTAGGCTAGGTGTGGGGAACTGTATTTTAAAGTAAACATCTTCTAAGAGTCTTAATCCAGTTTTGCTGCCTCCACACTTCATTCCTCCTGCCCTGTGTAGGTTAGGAGCATTTCCTTTGTGACCCCCACACACCCTCAGCATCCCCTGTCATCCTGAAAGGTAATTGTTCATTTTTCTGTCTCACCATCTAGAATGGGGACTCCTTGGAGATAGCTGTGTGTCTTTCATTTTTCTATCTTCACAAGCAAATCCTCATAATTCTCCATAGAAAGTGTTTGGCAAATTTTGAACAAATGAATGGACATAGTGGCATCAAATGTAGGCATATAGGAGAGAGAGCTTATACTTGCTTTACTGAAAATCAGAGATCTATGGATTGTTTATGAAACACTGTATAATTAGATGGCTTCATTAAAACAACCTCATGTCTCTTCGCCCTGCCCTTCAGCCTTTAAAAAGTTATTTCAAAAAGAGAGAATTAATAGAATGTGAGAATTTTTACTTTTCTTAGACTATATACCTGAGGGAAGGTGTTAGATAGAAGGCCTAAAGTGGGTATTAAAATGGCACTTTGCTCAACAGATTTTTTTTTTTTAAAGATTTTATTCATTCATTCAACAGAGATAGAGACAGCCAGTGAGAGAGGGAACACAAGCAGGGGGAGTGGGAGAGAAAGGAGCAGGCTCATAGCGGAAGAGCCTGATGTGGGGCTCAATCCCATAACGCCGGGATCACGCCCTGAGCCGAAGGCAGATGCCCAACCGCTGTGCCATCCAGGCGCCCCTGCCCAACAGATTTTTAAAGTGTCTTCTGTACTTTTCAAAGCAGTCTTTCTTTCCTTTTCATGTCAGAAAATTCATAAGTTAAAATTCATGTACTAACATTAACTCCCAGTTTGGATTTTTTTTTTTCCTTACTGTGCAATGACAAATAGTGGCTGGTTAATGTTTTCTCTTGAAAAATGTGATTATACTAAATTATTTATAAATGATCCCTGACTTTTTTACCTTTGCTTTTTAAAACTAGAAACACTTTCTCATCCTACAGTGTTTCATTTCCCAGAATTAGACTCTAAGACAAAAGGTTGAAGAGCAGATTGTTTTATTTAGGAGGCAAAGAACACATGAGTGGGAATAGGGAATGCAGTCAGTGAAGAGGGTATATTAAGCCAGTTACCATTTTGGGCAACTGAACGCGAATTCTTTTGGGCGAACTTCAAGAAGGCATCCCTTAGAATTGTCTACCCAAGAAACAAGGGAGCTTCTTGGGTATTATACCTTAGAACCAGTTACTCCTTAGTTGAAGGCTACCTCCAGCCTGCTCTAGAGGTCCAGAAAAAACCCTCAGGTGACAAAATACAAGTATTGGCAGTTGAAAGTCTGTGGGCATACATTTGAGTAGTAATGGCCAGGGGTTGTGGGCAGGTATCAACATTATGTGGTATATATGGAGATGGTGCGCCACAGTGAGAGGAGTGCTAAAGTGTGAAAAATGTCAAAATTTAAGTTAGCCTCACTCAGGCCTTTACCCAGCCCTCCGTTAAGTACTTACTATGTGCTAAATACTGTGCTGGGGTATACTGATTTGCTTATTGAGCCACTTAGCTTTTTAAAACTCGGGTTCTTCATTTGTAAGATAACTTACTTTCTTCCTTTCAAAGTTGAGATATAGATGGGATGATATTCCTGAAAATACTTTGAAATGTTTAAAACAGTATTTCAAATTTATTATTATGGTATTTACCCAAATGTACCCCGATAAAGCAATAAAAATGAAGTTAGACCATTAACTTGTCTCCTACCAGGGATATGTTAGCCTGTCAAAAGCTTTTTTTTTTTTTTTTTCCTTAGGCTGTGTGAATCTGGCCTCTATGTGCAGTTTGTATAAGATAGTAAATTTGTAAGTTCCATGAAAGGAACAAGGTACCATGGGGATGGCTATTTTTAGTCAGTTGGCAGTGAAGGCATCCTGGGGAAAATAGATAAAATGAACCTTAAATTAATAGGTAGGAATTAGCTATGTGGAAATAGGAATTTATAAAGGGATAGTGTATTCCAGAGGAGCTTGAGTTAAATCCAAGAGGCAGTGCAGGTGAGAACACACCTAGTGCCCAGGTTAAGCTTTTGGGCCCATGGTCTCACGGTGACAGGGTGACATTCTGTCTCTATTTCTAACTAGCTGTGTGGTATCTGATTGGTTACTTAATTTCTTAGCATTACTTTCCTTAACTGTCAATTGGGGATCCTAGTACTATCCACACTATAAGACTGTTGTAAGGATATGTTGTAAAGATCCATAAGATACCTTATGTAAGGCAGCTAGAATAAATTCTCAGTAACCTCATCTGAAGCTTTGGGTATCAGTAGAGTTTCAGATTACAAGTCATACTGCCTAAAGATGCACCTAGTCCCATGCAACAGATTTCTCAAAGTATATGGAACATTAACCCTACAACATCTGCAAGAAAATAAGATCATGAAATTAAAAGAATTTGATAAGCCCTATGTACCATTGATGGATGTCATGGAGAGTCATATCAAAGTATTAACATCTCTGAAAAGTCTGGGTGTAAATAAACCTTTTTGACTTTGTTTAATACTGTGCATTAAATTTCTTTAGTCACCAGTTTCTATTAGATACCTTTCCACATTGGATATTCTTTGGGAAATGTTAATTTGAAGAGTTTCACAGTGGATCAAGCAAGTTACCAATAATTATACATCTACATTAATATTGTCTATCAATGAAATCCTCTTAAGGACTTGTAAATGTCTTTAAGTAATATGACCTTTGCTCAAAGTATTTTTTGAGATTCTCTGTAGATATGCCTCTGAGCCAATTTATTAGTCCCCCCACATCAATCATTATGACATCTTTTACGTATTTCATTCCTCATTCTCTACAGAAAATTGTATCACATGTGCTGTAATTCCTCCTAGGCCTCAGATCTGTTCAGAATGATGTTTTTTTGGCCTCACTTGAGATAATTTAAAGAACATTCCCCAGACAATTCTGAAAGTTGACTTCCAAAAATACTTGGAGTAGTGCCACCATCATTAAACTAAGTGGATAACTTTCAAGGTGAATAGTTTTAAAAGGGACAGCAGCTACTTAGATGTGTATTTTCTCTGCAGAATAAATGACTTGTCATTTTATAGTCCTACAAGGAGTGCTAAGTTCCTACTATGTGCTTGTCTCTGTGGTCATTATAGTCAATTTGGGACAAGTGTTCATAGTCTAGTTGGGGAGAAATAAATATTCAAAAGTAATCATTATAGAAGGGCATAAATATAATCATAGAAACATCAGAGTGTTATGAACGTAGAGAGGGAGGGGTCTTCCTTGGGTGTCAAAAAAAGCTTCCCAATAACAAAGAGGCTTACAATGAGCCTTAACCACCATGTGAACAGTTGAGAGAGGTTATTCCAGGCTGAGAGAATAAAAGCACAGAGGCCCGGAAATGTGAAAGAGGGTGGGGAACTACAGCCATGTGAGTGTAGGTGGAATGTAGACCCCTCCTGGAAAAGTGGAAGGTGATGAGCCTGGGAAACCAGATGAGGTCCTGACCATAAAGGGCTTTGTAAGTGCTAGGGGATGGAGTTTGGAGTTTATCCTCCAGCTGGTAGAGCACCACTGATAGATTACTAAACAGAGATGACCATAGTCATCATTCTAAAGAGATTGTTTTGATAACACTGTGCAGTTGAGTTGGAATAGGGAAAGACAGGCGGCAAGAGCTCGGGAGGCTGTTGAAGTGGTCCAGGCAAGAGTGAGTCTAAGCCAAGGTAGGAAGTGTAATGATGAGGAAGAGGGAACAGCTTTGAAGTGTATTTAGGAGATCGGAAAGCAGATTGTCATGAAGGAGTGGATAAGAAGAACTAAGGGGAAGGGCAAGTCTGGGATGCTTTCAGATGGGGCAGGGTTGGATATTGGCAGCATTTGGTATGATTGGGATTCGGGAGAGAAACACATTTTGTGGGACATTTACTGAGTTGTGTTTTGTACTTGTTGAGTTTGAAATACTTACTTCAATTTATACCTTTATTGATTACCAGAGTAACTACTCTATGCTAGATAATGTGTTAGACTCTGAGGATACAGCAAGAAAAGAGTCACAATGTTTCATGTGCCTATGAAGCTTACAGCCTACTGGGAGAGACAGACATAAATAATTACCCAAGTAATTACTTAATTAGTAAGTAAATAAGAAGGGCACCTAACTCATAAGGCATTGTGCAATCCATTCTGGTACTTAGCAGACCAGGAACAGCCTGAACAGCCTGGTCTGCTGAGTGATAGAGATTTGAGGTCATTGGTAAATTGCTTAACTAAAGCCATTAGTGAGATTGCCTAGACTGGATTTTCAAAATGAGCAGGAAAAGGGACTGAGGTTAGAATAACGTGAACATTTAAGGAGAACGGTGAATGAAATAAATTCCAAGATGAATTTGGAAAAGCATGGCAGAGTAGTTGAGAGGTGTGTGGAAAGGGTTGGGAATGTGGCGGAGAGGTCAAATGGCATAGGTCTACAAAAGTTCTCATGGACTAGTAACTGCAAGTCCATGTTGGCTCTAGCAAGAGCAGACACAGTAGAGTGGTAGGTGTATAAACCATGCGGTGGTGACCTGGAGCTGGCTTACATGGGTTTGTGAGAGTCAGATTGTTAAATTTTCAGGAATTGTGCAAGCTGTTTGTTAAACATAGCCATTACTGTAAACTGAATTATGTATACTTTAAATTAAATAAATCATATTAAAAATATGTATAATGTTCAAAATCCACCCTTCCTACTTGTTTTACTACATTTTCTTATTGTCTGTGCTCTTAAGGTTATTTATGTCTATTTTATCTGGATAATGGATGCACCATATAATGTTCTCCTACTCTGTATCTCTTCTGGAGTCTGTGTTCATTGACTTCACTTTGGTATCTTGAAATTTGCCATAGTGAGAGTATTTACACCATGGAAATTGGCAAATGCTGCAAATGTGAGATTTTGTTTTTCCGTTGTCTAGATTTAAAGGGATAGAGATATTGTTAATAATACAGACTAAACTCAAAAGTATGTTGGATATGTAGCAATTGCATTATAAGTGGCACAAAAAATTGAAGAAATATTCTTCCAAATATTCTCCAAATATGTAAAATATTATCCAGTTCAACAGAGAAGTTCCTCCCGTTTTTGATGAGCAAGAGAAATTCTGACATACATATACATTGTTTCACTTTCATCTTATTTAAGAATGTGAAAGAAAATATCAACCAACATTCATGTCAGAATATACTAGATTCGGTAAATATCAATGAAAGCATTTTATAAGAAACCAGTTGGAAAAAAAAAAAGAAACCATTTGGCTCTATGGAATTGAAGGTAAAGAATATTGTGTATTTTATTATTATGTGTAAATTACATGCTATATCTTTTATATTAGTAAAATTCATAACACACACGTATAAAATTTATAACACACACATATACGTACAAACACACACATTTATTTTTAGGAGAGCCAATTGTTAAACATTTATCAGCACACAATGGGTGTTTATATGGGATATTTGGAAACAAGTGGGATCTAGTCTTTTGAAAAGCATGGCAGAGAAGGGATGTTCTTTAGATACTAGGTTATAGGTAGCCAGAAGACATTTGTAGGTTTGGGGCTTATTTATTTTTTGTTTGTGTTTTTATTTGAATGGATTTATAGCCTTAATGAAAGGAGCCAGTAGAGAGGGAGAGATTGATGGTGTAGAAGAAGGTAGAAGTAAATGTTGAAAGATGGTGACAAATAGTAGGAAATGAAATACAGACCATTGTGGGAAAATTAACCTTGAACACAGGGAGGATCCCTACTCTTATAAGAATGAGGAATGACAACATAAGATGTGATAAATTCAAGTACAGGCATATTAAAATCATTTACTACAGTGAATTGTAATTTAAGAAGTGGGAAGGATGGCTCAAGAAAACTCAGAAAGGAATCAGTTAATTTATGAATAAATTGGAGAATTAGAGTGAGTACTGTGAATGACCAGGGAAAATTTTCATGTTGATTTAAACTGACATATTGGGTTGTAATTTTAGCCTGTTTTTAGGTAGTGATATTTAAATTAAAAAAGTCAATTTAAAGGTACCTCATGCATTTAAATGGCAAGTATTATTTGTTTAACTTAGCTGTGCAGTGTGATGCTACATTTCCATGGACACGGGTTGAGTTTCTACAAGATGATCAGAAATGGGGTATAATTTGAGGTTGACTAAGCTGCATTCATTGCATGCATGGATAGTTTGAACACAAGGTAAAATGTTATCCAGACTGCTGAAGAAAACAAGTCTTATTTTGGAACATGACTTTCTTCAGCATTATAATTTATGACTTTTTCACTTGGATTCTTGCTTTTAACACACTCGTATTTATATATATGCTTCAATCAAAGAAAGGCATAACATTTTGCTTATCCTGTCTCAGTTCTATTAGTTTTTCATTATTAAAATTTATAGTCCTATTTTTCTTTCAATTGAAATATGGTAAAATAACTGTTTTACACTTGCACCGTAGTTTAACATTTCAGGTCTCTTCAGATCTATTTTCTCAAATATAAATTAGTCTAAGCATTCAGAGATACGGGTACTGATGAGGCTAAATATGGGTATTGGTATTGAAAATACATGCAGCTGGCCCCTAATTGCCATTACAGCTGCCATATTTGAGTCTGACACTGTGTTACCTCCTCTGCAATGTAATAGCACCTCAACCATCTGGCTGAGAATCTCGAGGTCTTAGCCTTGATGTTTGGAAGAATAATGCTTCACTCTGTATTTCTGTTGTTAGAGTTCAAACGCTGTTCTGGTCCTACTCAGACAGCTGGTCCTTGTGTTTGTTGATTGTGGGTACGCGATGCTACTGCTGGTGTAAACTTCATGTTCCAGGTAGTAAAAAGGGGAGGAGCAGGGAAGGGACAGCATCAGGCATGTGGTGTCTTGTTTAATCACAAAAGCAAAAGCTTGAGAGAACCTTAGCACTTTCTTAGCAGTGTCTGCTTATACCTCATTGGCCACTCCTAGCTACAGAAGAGTCTGAAAAGTGATTATTTAGCTTCCCAACATCTGTAGTGGGAGACTGCAGAGGAGAAGAGAATGGCTCATGAGAGAGAATGGCTTTGGTTAGCCAATTAATAGTGTCTGCTAAAGGGGAAGATCTCAAACCCTGTGTAATTCCGAACTTTGCACTTCTGTTTAACAGTTTAAAGCTGTCTTATCTGGAAGGCCGCCTTTTTAGTCCCTTACCTAAGGGTAAATTAGGAGAAATTTTTCTTTGTCCCCATCTAGGCTTTACTTTTAATCGGTAGGTAAAGCCGTCAGGCAGTCCTTTGTGGAGGAGAAGATCCACTCTTCAATGTCAGTCTAGATAGAGCAGTCCAGGAGCTGAGACACAATCCAGGACTTGAAGGGGGACCAGTGTTAACAGGCTTTCTGTCCAAGGCGTGGCTACTGGGAAGGCTCCAGGGAAAAGGATCAGAAAGAAGGAAAGGAATCTGAGAATCTGCCTGATAATACTTTTTGTATCTGAATGCTTTAAATAAGTATAACTACACATATTACGTGGTTGTTTTCTGGTTTTTGTGAGACCATACATCAAGACTTCTTAGAAATATGTTAATTTCTTTCTTTGCAGCTAAAAAATATTAGAAAAGAGTGAAATTTAAGTAAACTGTTCATGGATGACTTGGGAGCCCTGAGAATGGATCTGAAGAGAATAGATTTCTAAAATCCCTGCCTAGATCAATCTTGCACTATTCATACCTGCAAAAATATTTCTGGCCCTCTAGGCATAGAATCATTCTTTGTTTTGGATTTATGAGAATAATTATTAAATGACAAAAAATTTGCAGTGCATGTAAATGAAAAGCCAATTATTAAATTATTTGCATAATTAAATTCCACCATGAAGATATAACGAGGTATATATTTTTTTCTGAGATCTTATTGTATTCCAGTATTGGGCTAAGCAATTCACATATATTTTATATTCTTGAAGTAGTTACTATTATTTTCCCCTTTTGAAGAATCTGATGCTCACAGAGGTGAAGTTACTTGCCCAAGATTTCCTTGCCAGTAATTCATAGCAGCTGTGATTTGAAACTAGGCACTTTGCCATACCTGCCAGGTGTGGATCTGTGCTCTTAATAATAATAACATTAGGCACCATGCCAAAAATTTTATAGTCGTTTCATCTATTATTCATTAAAATCCTAGACGTTGGTACTATTATCATCCTCCCTCTTTTATAGCTGAGAACACTGAGGATTAAATTGAGTAGCTTGCAGTTTCCAAGGCATTGTTTCCAGCTTAGGCGGTCTGACCTGACTCCACACGGACCCTAGCCGCTTCTCTGCACTGATCGTATGTAGTTAGTCACATGTTTGACTTGTATCTTTACAGGGTTTTTAAAAATATGTAAAATATAATATTTATTTCTAATCATCCACATTATACATTAAAGCCTTCTCATGGTTTTCAGTGATTTCATGCCGAGAGACTTCTCTGCCAAATCAAATTTGGTAGCTATTTTTCCGGTGTACACCAGGAATGAAAATTTAACATGGATTGCTTTGTGTCTTGCACCTATGACCAGAACTTAGATTAGATCATTAGTTCATTTTTTTAAGGCAAATTGAGCGAATTTTTCTCTATCAAAATTAACCAAATTTATATTAGAAAAAATTCAGGCTGAGAAAATCTGACACAAAAATTCAGCAATGATGAAAGATTATGCTTGACTGGAAAAGTTATATTTTATTTTACTTGCTAATGTTTTATGATAAGGGAAAACTGATCATTTTTATCCTTTAAATACCACTTTGCTTAGAGGGTATTGATAGTAATATGTACTCCCTTTTACTTCTAATTGTAATTGAAAGAAAGTGTGATCGTTACTCAGTCTCAAAAAATAAGCTACTTCATTACAGAAACATGTGGATGAAGTTATAGTTCATTCTAGACCAGTGGTGCTTTGGTTTTTGGTTCAAATGTGTATATAATAAAATATAATAAAAATGTGTTACATGGGAAAAAAACAACTCTGTATTATTCCAGGCGTATTTCATCACCTAACTTCCTTTCACCCAAATTCAGTGCTATATTTTATAGTGATTGACTTACAGGGGAAAGATGTATGACTTCTATCTTGCTGCATGACCTTGGGAAAAATTGGCTTAAATGTATGAAAGAATATTTCAGACATTGACTCAGACTAAATAAATGTGCAATTAAATTTGATAAAGTGAGTGGGAAATTTTTCTCACTACATGGAACCACTAATGATCTTGGGAAGTAAACATGGTTAAGTAGACATAGTTGCCTTTTTATTATAATAATTCTAAGTTGGCTCTTTAGCATGAATATCATTTCAGTGAATTTCACATTTATAGCTTCAGTCCTGGCCCAAAAACAAAATAAACTGTCTCCAGATGAGAGGGGTGTTGTGGGTTGAATTGTGTTCCCCAAAAACAATATATTCAAGTCCTAACCCCTGGAACCTGTGATTGTGACCTTATTTGGAAAAAAGGGTCTTTGAAGTTGTAATCAGGATAAGATGAGGTCATACTGGAGTAGGGTGAGCCATTAATCCAGAATGACTACTGTCCTCATAATAAGAGGAGAGCAGAGAGTCAGAGACACAGGGAGAAGGCGCTATGACAGCATAGGCAGAGATTGGAGTGATACAGCCACAAGCCAAGGAATGCTAAGGATTGCCAGCCACCACCAGAAGCTAAGAAGAGGCCAGGAAGGATTCTACCGAGTCTCAGAGGGAGTATGGCCTTGCTGACACCTTGATTTCAGACGTCTAGCCTCTGCAGCTGTGAGAGAATAAGTATGTGTTGCTTTGAGCCACCTAGTCTAGGTAGTTACAGCAGCTCTAGGAAACTAGTAGTGGAGGAGAGCATGCAATCGTGTTGGAGAGTCTGTGATAGTGCTCTGTGGACTTGCTCTTTCTCCTCTTGTTCCACATTTTCCTTCTCCTCCTCAGAAACATGGGAAAACTGGGTTCTTTTTCCACCTCCATTGCACTCCTTTGCAACATCACTTAATCTGTCTGGGTTGCATTTGCTGTGTGGGTGCAGTGAAGATCTCGCACTGTTCTGAGTAACAATAATGCCCAGCGTTTTTGGGATACCCCTATGCCAGGCCCTCAGGTAATGTGTATTATTTCATTCACTCCTCACAGGAATCCTATGAGAAACATATTCTTATTATCCCTCCTTTACAAATGACCCAAATAATGACATTTCTCTGTGACTTCTCACTTTTTCTTGATTTGTCCCTTCAGAGACTTGTACATGGGAATCAGAGCTGAAATAGTGTTGGTATTTATGTTTCCTGGATGGGAAAGGTAACAACAGATACCTGATACCTAAGGGAGTGAAAGCCATTGCGAAGGGATGTTACATCAACATGGTGCTCTCACTTTGGCCATGTCACAATTTCCTCTTGTGCAGAGCAGAGGGTCCCTATTTTCTTCTTTGAAATTCTCTTTCTTTGTTATACTTTATCCCCTTTTTTTATTGTGAAAATTATTTTAATATAATTTCTTTATCTTTTAGCTTGAGACTGTCATTACTGGAGCTACTTCAACGTAGGACATAATAGGGGCAGTTTATAATATAGCTGCCGTTATTAATGTTCACCGTGTGCTAGGTACTGTATTAGGTACAGCAACCTATGAGACAGATGTTATTAGTCCACAGCTTAAAGATGAAGGCTCAGAAAAGTAACCGGGTCTAAATTACTAGTCCCAAATCCTTGTTTATTTTGCCCCCAGACTCTGTTTTTGCATGTTCTTGTTGGAGAGGGCCCTTAACACAGTGACGTGGATTGGTTTATCAGATTAATGATTGATTTGGAAGCTGTGTATCTGGGCTTTAAGAGAATACTGACCAACATAGGTAATTATGGGAAATCTGGAAGCATCTGAAAAATGGTGTACTGAATAGAGTAGCTTAGGTTTGGGGATGGGGCATAACCACAGGACCACAGGTGCGTCAGCATGGGGATACCAAAGATGTACTTGTTTTCTTTCAGCATATTTTATCTAAAGCTACTCTAGAATTAGACTAATTTATCCTTAATTACCATAATTAGGGCCAGCAAAAACTGATGTTTCTTGCTTTAATTTTTCGTTGCTTATATTCTCCTATTCAAGAACACGGTAACAAACTTTACAATCTATCCCTAACACGGATCTTTTTGTGAATGCTAGGTTACAGCTGTGTAATAGAAAAGAAGTTCTATTTGAAATCAGAGCACATAATAAGTCCATTCCATGCCATTTCCTTGGAAGGCATAGACACTGTGTTGCATGCTTCTAATATTAAAAATTCTTAGAAAATACAGCAAGCAGTAGTGTTTGAGTAGGTCCTAGAGGCAAAACTGACCTGACCAAGCAATGTACATTGGTTAGGTAAAATATGAAAGACTGTCTGTTCTGTCCCAGCTGAGGATGTTTGCCATAGAAAATGTTTGTTATGGCACACTAGAGGGACTGAAGCTACCAGTTTCTTGCCACCCAAACTTGCCTTGGTTAAATTTGTCTTATGTCTTCTAGACCCTAGAGAACTGTCAGTCTCCTGAAGAACTGGGTGCAACATGGTGAAGGAGACAGGAAGAGAGTTTGAAGAGCTTAGCTAGTTTACCAAAAGGAATTAGTGGGAAAATGCACTTGGACAGTGAATAGACACTGGAAAGTCTGACTGTCGAATTTGGATTTTCCCTAAATGCCTGTCATGGTGAAATGAAATATCTGTTGAACTAGGAGTAAATGTGTCAGTATTTTGGCCACAGCTCTGCTACAAATTAACATTAGGACTGCGAAGTCGTGCTTTGTGGCAGTGATTATTATTATTTTTTTATGTCAAAGCTGTGGCTTTTTGCATTCCCTTTAACTTCCCCAAATTCCTTTCCTTCCTACTAAAGACCATATGTGTCATATTGCGAGTATGTTTCATCAGGTGTCGATCAAACTCCTGGTTGTTTATAATGGTCTTGCCATGCTTCCCATCTTAGCCACCAAAGAGCATTTTCACTGGTAATGTTTACGAAGTGTGGAATGTGGATGATACTACCATTTTTATCTGGAAACCAGTATCTAATGGATAATGCTGATGATGACTATTACTAATGAGATATAAACATTTATTATCAGCCAGATAACTCAGCGATATTCCACAGGGGATGGTTTTGCCCCTCAGGTACATTTGGCAATGTCAACAGAAGGGAGGAGTGCTACTGGCATCTAGTGGGTAGAAGCTAAGTATCCTACAATGCACAGCGCAGCCTCCACACAGAGTTCTCTGGTTTAAGATGCTGGTCGTGCTGAGGCTGAGAAACTGTGCTTTATAGCCAGTGACTTATTTAATTTGTATACATGGTGATCATAGAAGATGTTAAGCCCATCTTACACCTGAGGTTCAAAAAGGTCAGTTTCTCGGTGTTAAACAGTTCATTAGAGGCAGAGCCAGAATCCCCATCTCAGCCTCTAAAGCCCATTCCTTTTAAACTAAGAGACGGTATCTAAACCCAAACCTTTTTTCCCCCTACATGAGGAAGCATCCTTCTCCTCAGTTTTTCATCTTTAGTATGAGATTTTCTTTTTTTTTTTTTTTTTAAGATTTTATTTATTTATTTTGACAGAGAGAGACAGCCAGCGAGAGAGGGAACACAAGCAGGGGGAGTGGGAGAGGAAGAAGCAGGCTCCCAGCGGAGGAGCCCGATGTGGGACTCGATCCTGGAATGCCAGGATCACGCCCTGAGCCGAAGGCAGCCGCCCAACGACTGCGCTACCCAGGCGCCCCTAGTATGAGATTTTCTGTCCGTCACCCAGAAGTTTGTAGTAATATATTTGGGTTGGGGGTAGGCAGTGGAGAGAGGAAAGATAGGGGGTTTGGAGATTTTCAAAAAGTTGAGGTATTATACTTAAATGTAATATTTTTGGCAAAAATCTGTAGTCATAAGCAGTGTGGGTGAAATACAAATGTATATTTAGAGTTTAGTGTTGCTCATACATATGCATTGTTTTTAGATTAAGAATGAGAGCTTTTAGTTTTTCTTCTCTTTGTATCTTTCAAAAGCAATTTGATTTGCTCTTCTCTTGGGCGTGATGGTGATTTGTAGAGCTTGCTGCTTGTTGAGGAATTGAAAACTCTTTGCGGGTGCTTGACGATGAGAGTTTACTTCCATGCTGGCAGTAAGGTAGATTTGGGGCATTTTGGACCTAAAACGTATCAGAAGATGCAGAGATGTGAGAAAGACCAAATTGCACTTTGAGGAGGGAAGTGTAGAGAGCTTCATGAGGAAACTATGTTTTATTTACTTTATAGTCACTGATAAATCTCAATTTTGGGGTAAAGCCTGACAGATAAATAAGGTTATTAGAGTATAAGAGGTGGGAAAAGTTAACCTGAATTATTTTTTTTGAAAACTCACATTTTGTGAGTGGGAAGTATGGCTTAGGAAAATTGACAAGACTCATTCCCACTGTAATATATACATTCCCCAAATATTAAATTGCTTTTGAAATAGAGTATTTGGGATTGTTACATTGGAAAATATAGATAGCCACCCTGCGTAGAGCTATGCGTGCCCCTAGAGTTTTACCACCCCCCCCCCCCCCCCCCCTTTGGTTGTTCTGCAGGATAATACCACAGAACAAAGGCACCTCTTTGATTTACCTGATGTTCACTCTGTCAGTTGGTAGATTTAATAAACAGAGAAAGGACAGGTCCTGGAAGCAAGGTGAGATGAGCACCATAGCAATATGCAAAGAACACTTCAAAATTAATGATAGAGGAGTTGAACATAGAGAGCGTCTAATCAGCATCCAAAAATTGAACATTTTAAGGTAGCAGTACACAGAGATATGCTCAGTGTGGCAGTCAAGTTAACCGAAAGAATGAATTCCTGCTTTTCAACATTAATTTCAAAGCATTAAGAACACTGAGGTCTAATCTTTATTGCCTTCTGTTAACTACAGACATCATTGTTTTCACCAGCTTTCAATAATCATTATACTTTATTTTTAAGTAAAAAAAAAGAGTTGCTTTATTATAAAGAATAGTTTTGGAAACTCTGAAACTCAGTAGTTCACGAGGAAAAGATGAGGAGATCTTGAGGCAAAGATGAGATTCTCTGTATCATACCAAACCTCAATTTGAATTGTAGTTGTTAATTTCTTTTTCACCCTTTTGTGCAACAAAGCTACTCCTGTGTTTCTTCAACATGGCCAACTGCAGAAGCTAACATCTGGATCTACAGTTTCAGCCAAATTTAAATACAAGTTACAGTAATGACAGTATTGAAAAATCCCCTTAGCATTCAATCATAATATTTTCTACAAGGAGAGAAATGTTAATTCATTTTCACATAGAGTTGAAAGATTATGCTAGACTTGGTTTTCTTTAGAGACCATATGCATATTTACCAGAAGAATAAACTCTGGTTGTCAGTTATGTGTGTAGGTTGGTGAGAATTTGGATATGTTAGATGAGGGCAGGACTCTTGTAAGAGAGAAGAGGAGAGAAAGTCATGAAACTGACACTTACTGAGTGCTTACTAGACTTCAAGTACAGCACTGGGGGATGCTACATCCTGTAAATGTCACAACAGGTCTGGGATTTAGATGGTATTATTTTCATTTTATAGTTGAGGAAATAGAGACAAAAAGCTACAATCACTAGGAAGTACTTATTCTGCTACATCCCAATCCATCTTTAGTATCTGGACCAAGAAATGGAGATTTTTTTGAGGGGGGGTGGGGGAACCAAGTTTTAGTTGTTGGTTGACTTGAACACAAAACTCTAAGGATTTGCATTCATTCTTAAATATAAAATTTTTTTCTATTTTCATTTTTAAATTTATTTTGGTGGAAGGTTTTCATACACTTATTCAAATTACTGCTTGAAATATTTCCCAATGGCCCTAAATACGTTGGTTACAGTGACAGATTTGGCACAATGGACACTATTTAATTTGTAAGGTAACCTCCTCCTCCAAAAGAAAATTACTTTAAAATGGAATCTGATAGGTTATCTGAGGTCTGATTTTGTATTTTTATTTGGTATTACAAGATGTAAACCCCTTTTTATTCAGAGTTCTTTTATCCAAAAAGGGAAAGGGACACTGATGAATTTAAAGCCAGATATCCAGATGTGATTTTTGCACCTGATAACTCATTTTCATTCCTGTTTATTTTAATTATAAATAAATATGCAACCCCCAAATTTAAAACAGGTTGCATTCAAAAGTTCATTTGGAAAAGTGTTGTTTGGAGTTTAAACATTTTTCCATAGAAACAATGTTATGTTTCCAGGCCAACCTACAAAAGCCTATTTAAACCATATAGTACCGTTTCTGCTCTAAAATCATCTTGGGGCCCACACAACATACATTTCTATTGGGAAAATGCACTTGTAGTTTCGCTTGGAATAGACTAGTGCTTCACTGGGGTAAAGCTGGGCACGTGTAGCCCTCCTGCCATCTTGGCAATGAGAATTAGCATTTTTTTCTTATGACGATACCTATGGTTCCTATGACTTTAGGTGAAGACTAGCAGGATAAAGGCTAAGGCAGGGAATGGGGTATCTTCCAAGAACGGATACATGATTCAACATGCTTTTGGCTGAAAGCAAGAGATTACTTGACTACTACAGTTTATCCTCTCACAAAGTCTGGAACAGGCAGTTTCAGCTTTGGTTAATTCAACAGCTCAATGATGTCTCTGTTCTAGGTTGGGTTAGGTCTTCGAAATCTTTATAGCCTTACAGTCATCAGATGTCCCCTGAAGCCACAAGAAACTTATCCTTGCATAACAAACTCTGAAAGGTAGAAGAATGAGTGGCCTGGGAGGTGACGCAGTTGCCCACCTTCTCTGAGCACAATGCCAAGCTCATTTGGAGAGAAGAAGGTGGAATGTGTGTTGGGTGAATGTCATCCATGTTTTCCACACCGCCTGCCACTAGGGAGCAATGGCCTTGGGCAAGGAGAAGGTTGTAAATTCTGAGTTTTTGTTTTAGCTCTCTCTGACCAGCTGTGTGATCTTGAAAAAGTCATGTGATTTCCCTCCTGAGCCTCCAGTTTCTATACAGTCTGAGAGTAAGATAGATTCCTTTATTTGAGCATCTGCTTTGTACGTGCAGTATTTTCAGCACAGAGGACGTAACAACAGTGAACCTTGAGCAGTCCTTCCCAGCTCTCTTACTTTTCTATGCGATTCCAAGTGCAAAGCTGTCATCACTGTAAAGTTTTGGGGGTAGAGATGGTAAAGACACATAAGGCTGTCTGATGGCATAAACTTTTGGGGGGAGTTTCACTGTAAAGTTTTAGGGGTAGAGATGGTAAAGACACATAAAGCTGTCTGATGGAATAAACTTTTGGGGGGAGTTTCTTGGCTCTGGCCATTTCATAGCATTTCTTTTGTTTTCTTTTTCTTTTGCGAATCTAAGAGATTGATTGCATCTATTCCATTTTGCCCTGCCTGCGGCTGATGTTCCCTGACAGGATTTCTGTCTTTCCATTACCCACTCTAACACAAGAGACAGTGTCAAGGCATTTTTCTTATACTTCTGCCCCCAAAGCAACAGATAACTTGATTGATGTTTTCTAAGTTTTGTTTTGTTTTTAACTGTTAGCTACAGAGGAAATAGATGGCGGTGGTGTGGAGGGAGCTTTTTCACCCTCTCTACTCTTTTTTCGTAGGCCTGTAAAGAAAGCTGAAAGTGCACAAAAAGAATACTAGGTCTTCCTTGAATTCAGAATATCGAGTTAAAATCTACTTATATTTCTGAGAAATACCCAGATTTGATGAGAAGGAAGGAGAAGAGTATGTTGAAGGAGACTGACCTGTGACTGAGCACAGCTGTGGGAGTGGGCGTCCCCCTCCTTCTTCTGCCCTTTGCCACAGTGGTGGCCATTCTGCCCCAGGGATGCTGCCCTGGCCTGGCTGCGGTGTGGGCAAGGATCGAGGATCAGAGACTGGGGAAGGGTAGGGGTGAGCTGGCAACAGTTGGAGGTAGTGGACCGTGAGGGCAGGGGAGGGAGAAGGGAAGATGCTCTGCTGAGAGAAGAGAAGTCTGGCTACAACCTGAGTTTCTGGGCCTCTCATGAAAGTCCATTTTCTAAAGGAAAGCATACCTGTCATCAAGTGTAGCAACAAGAGGAGAACTGGCATGATAAATATGTGTTATTTTCTAAAATACATTCTAAAGAACGTTGGTGCTTTGAATGACTGTACTTTGGAAGGCTAGTGAAGCCTGCTGTGATGTGTAGGTGACAGAGGATTACAGTGTGTATTGTCTGTCTACTTCTCTGTCTGCCTCAGGAGTTGGCATACATTTTCTGTAAAGGACAGGGAAGCAGATACGTCAGTCTTTGCGGCCCATATGGCCTGTGCGCCGGTACTCCACTCTGCCGCTGTAGCACAGAGGCCCCACAGACAACAGCTGAGCAAATGGGCGTGGCTGCGTTCCAGGGACGCTTTAGTTATGGACAACTTCCTCATGTTTCCTTCACTTCCCCGTAATTTTCACGTGTCGTGAAAAATTTTTCTTCTTTTGATTTTTTTCAACCATTAAAAAATATAAAACCCACCCTTACCTCGTGGGCCATGCTCAGACAGGCCAAAGGCCAGATTTGGCCCTTGGGGTGTAGTTTGTCGACCGCTGATCTATCTTCTGTTTATCTGTCTACCCACCTATCCTCTTCCCGCCTTCATCTGTGAACATGAATCTCATTCCATTAAATTCTACATTAGGAATTCTTACTTATACATGTTGTCAGCTGCACTAAACACTTATAAAGGAGTTAGAGAATAACCAATCTGTTGGATCTCTAGTAAGATTCACTTCTGTTTCCATGGCTGAACTTGTGCAAGCTTTAAATATTTTATCATCATCATTATAAAATACTACATTTAACATTCTTATAACCAATTTGGAGTAATCCTTTGTAAAATATCGTTAAGGAAGCACAGTATGTCAAATAATAAACGGTCTTGGATCTTGTTAAGACTTGAAAACTGCAGGTGAATGATAGTGTCATGTCAATTTTTACACCCTGAATAGGGCACTTGTTTTTCTGAGTCAGACAGGCAAGACTTGGATAGCTGTATATTACTGTTTATGAGCCTTATCCTTTACTGCAAATCAAGTGTTTATTCCACTCCTGAACTTAATTAGCAGCTAAGAGCTTTGTGCTTTGTATTTTAAGGAAGCATGTGATTTGTTCATTAGTTCAAAAGCAGATTAATTATTATATCTTTAGTCACCATCTGTAAACACATCTAATATTGGTGAGCTCTCCCCTGCTGAGTTACCTTGAAATGCCCTGTGGTGTTTTATTAGCTTTCAATTCTGTGTTTATTACAGTTGGTGGGAGATTTTTCAATTTAGTTTATTGGCCACAGAGAGTCCAATCCTTCTGTGGAAAAACCACCAATTTCTGAGGGTGAAGGATTTATTAATGCTGGCTATCAATTTGCTATAAACATTATCCCCAAGTCATACTGTTTGGGTTTGGATTAAAATATTAGTAGTTCTATTATAAGCCAAGGTTTTAAGCATCTTATGTACTGTCTGGGTTCAAGGAGGAGCAATTGGGAGTAAAATTAGTAACCTACATAAAAAAATATTTCCCAAGTCCAAGCCATCCTCAGACAGAATTATTAAGTACACGAGGGCAAGCAGTAAATGGTTATATTGATGCATTGGTATTTTGCTATTATTTAATTTTGGCACTGCAACAACCCTTTCAGGTTTCAGGTGATTCTCAAAGAATGTAAAGAGCTTGCATAAGGTCAGTGGTGGAGCTGGGATAGGAACCAAAGTCATATGACTCGTAAGTTTATACTCCTTTTCATTAGTGTCGAGGTTGCCAGATAAAATACAGGATGCCCAATTAAATTGGAATTTTATCTTACCAACAAAACTCTTTTAGTATTAGGATTTTCCACATATTGCATGGACCATATTTAGACTGCAAGTATTTGTTGTTTATCTGAAATGTAAATTCAATTGGGCATCTGTATTATCATTATATTATCGTTTATTAAATCTGGCAACCCTAATAGTGTCCCTTTTTTGTCTCCCCTTCTCTAGGCATTCAAGCTGTCTAGGGACCCCCCAGTGTGCTGCTGGCTTTGCTTTATTAACCCTATATTAGTCCCTTCAGGCTGCTGTAACGAAATACCATAGACTGGGTGGCTTATAAACATCAAGTTTGTTTCTCAAGAGTTCTGGAGGCTGTGAAGTACAAGATCAAGGAGCTGGCAGATTCAGTGTCTAATGAGAGCCTGATATAACCTCACGTGGTGGAAAGGGCTAGGGATCTCTCTGGGGCCATTATAAGGGTACTAATCCCATTCATAAGAGCTCCATCCTCATGATTTAATCACCTCCACAAGGCCCTACCTCCTCATACTGTCATGTTGGAGGTTAGGATTTCAGCTTACGAGTTTTAGAGGAACACAGACATTCATGCTATAGCAAACCCTATTTTTTGCTTTTTAAATTTGAAGTTTACCAGCTCAGGACCATTAAGTGAGGACCTTATTCTTGCTGGTTTTCACAGTGTCCAGTGACTAATCTGATAAAAGAATTTGGGGTTAACCTGTTTATCAGTGCTAATGGCTTCCTTTGTTATTTTTTCCAAGTTACATATTTATTTGACAGGACCTACTGTAGCTAGTGGTTTAACACACAGTAACTTCAGAAGCCAGAACTTCAGGCCCCAGGCAGAGAAAATGGAGAAGAGTTTTGGAATCATTCTTTTAGTTATTGTGGTATTGTGTTTTTTCCTCACAGAACCTCAGTTTATGATTTTAACTCTTTTAAAAATTTCATCTAAAATTTGGTCATCATAGTTCATTTTTTTGCTTATGATTTTCATGTTTATTTTGGTGCATTTTCAAAACTGTGTTATAAAATACTTCTTAAAAATTTAGTGGATGGTTGAGATCCTTAACAATTCTGACACTATATTTTCACTTTTAGTAAAAGGCAGTGTTTTACAGTAATTTTTTTTCTTTCTTGAGCAATCAGAATGCAGTGGGAGAAGCCAGAGTTCTCAGTGTCTAACCACATAAGCCATGTACCAAGGTGGGACTAGACCAGGAACTCCTTGTGCACCTAATCTAAGCCAGTGCCTTCCTACTTCGCCAAAACTCAAGGAAACTTAAATTTTTACCAAAAAAAATCTCAGAGATAGTCCGGAAGGCCACTGGGTATATTAGGGGAATGGTTTTATTATCTAGTTACTATGAAGAAATTCATAAGGGCCCCAAACTCTTTTTGGACTACTAAGGAGAAATGGTGTGCTGTCAGCTATAATACGGATCAACTCATTTTTTCTCTCTGGACATTGGCTTTTTCATCTGTGAAATAAAGCGGGGGTGGGGCTGGATAATCTTTGAAGTCTTTATTATGTTGGTACTCGCCCCAACAGAGTTGGATATCCTGAGTAGTTGTTTTGGAAAAGCTCTACATGGCACAGGATTTCCCAACTCTGTGGAATCCTGTAAGCATTGGTTGTGGTGGCCACTCATCCATTCTTATCCATTCATTTATTCAAATACTTGTTTTCTCCATGAACTGTCCACTGAGCCATGCTTGGCACAAAGCAGCCATAGTCCCTGCCATCATGAGGCTTATGGTCAATGGAAGAAAAGGCAATAGAAAGTAAACATAAGTGAATGTGCAATTGCAAACTGAGGTAAGTGTTAATTAAGAAGGAGAGTATCAGGGTTCAAATGAGAGAGAACAGTGACATATTCTCTAGATTGGATGTATTTAAACTCTTTGGAACTAACATTTAAGCTAAGAGAGAGCTACTTTTGGCATGAACAGTTACTTTTTGGCTAGACAAAAGCAAAATAAAATAATTGATGAAGAGTAGGTTAGACATCATATTTCATGGTACATGTAAAGGCCCTGAGGTAGAAAAGAGTCCTGTGAGTCCCAAGTATAAAAACTTAAGCATGGGGATTTAGTGGCATGAGACGTGGTGATGCTGTTCTTAGTGTCCAATTTCCTAAATGTTTTATTTCGTTACCAAATTACTCCCCTGCAGTTTCTTCTCTCAGTTTTCCATTTTCCAGCACCTTTGTAGGCCTGTCTCTCTCTCTCTCTCTCTCTCTCTTTTTTTTTTGGTAACAGCATTATTGAGACATAATTTACATACTATACAGTTCACTCATTTAAAGCATACAATAAAAAAAAATAAAGTATAGAAATCAGTGGTAGAGTATACATTCAGAGAACTTTGCAACATCACTATAATCAATTTTAAAGCATTTTCATCACCCCCAAAAGAAACACCATGCTCTTTAGAACTCCTCATTCTCACAGCCCTAGGTAACCAGTAATTCACTTTTTGCCTTAATGGACATTTTTTTCTCTGGACATTCCGTATACATGGAATCATAATATATGATTATCTGTGTCATGCCTCTTTTTGAAGTTTTCTCTTGCGTGTTTATTGCTTCCCTCTCTCTGCTTCCAAGTCACTACAGTTACAAGCTTTTTCTTGCCTTCAGTGTGCCAACTTGTTCTAGTGATTTTTTTTTCCCAGCAACTTCCAAATTCAGAACAATTTCCAGATTGCTAAGTGCGGCAGCCTAGTTTGTATTGGTGAAGAGATGTCTTTCTTGTCACTCATTATTGTTCAATGTTTAGAAATCCTTACAGATGATCGATCAGTTGGTCTTCGTTAGTCTGTTACCCAAATCTGATCTCTTTCACTTAAAAGTGTTAGGAATCTTGAATGAACCTTTGTAATATAATAGACACATTATAAAGCTTCTGTGCTCTTCTAAATAAGAAGAAAACTTGAGGATGTGTACATTTTGTGGTTTTGGATGGCTCAGGTAAGGAAAAATACTTTAAGTCTATTCCAGTTGTTTTTGTAAAAGTGGATTCTCTGCTTTAAAAATAGAATAGTGATAATTCAGTGCCCAGTGCTTGTTAGTATGAACTTGACTGATTGATAGATAGCTAATAGCACTATTTGGTTACTGGTTGGCTCTCCGTAGTCTGCTGAAAATCAGAATGTTTTAGTTGAAAAACTAATTTAGTAGCATAAATCAGAATTCCTTGGTTTTGGGGAAAGTAGGAGGTTTTTTTCCTACTTATGAAAAGAAATTAAGAAGTGGTTTTTTTTAGAAGATTTTATTTATTTATTTGAGAGAGAGAGAGCGCGCATGAGTGGGGTGGGGGGGAGGAGGGGCAGTGGGAGAAGGAGAGGAAGAAGTAGACTCTCTGAAGAGCAGAGCCCCATGCAGGGCTTGATCCCAGGACCCCGAGATCATGACCTGAGCCGAAGTCCGATGCTTAACTGACTGAGCCACCCAGGTGCCCCAGAAATTAAGAAGTATTAGTCTTCATTTGTTTTTTGACCAGACCACTTGTAGGGTGGAGTGGGAGGTAAGTGTACACTATTGAACCACTCTCTGAACTCAGTTATGGAAAGTTATCTTTTGAAGGCAGGAAAAGAAGTGTCAGTGTCTTTCCTGGGCCATGGCTTTGGCCATTGTCATCTCCATGCCCTACAGAAGGAAAGAAACTTGTTCTGAGCAAGGGAGGACGGTGAAAGTGACCTCTGCCATCTGAGACAATGGATGCCTTCAATCCTAACAAAGGACTTCAGAAAGAAAGAAAGACCTCCTTAAAGAGAGTAGGTCTGGGCAGGCTGTCATACTCATCTTTGGTCTTTGTAATCCGAGCAGCACAAAATGTACAAATTATAATGTAATGATAGACAATTGGAGTCAAAATTTAAGACAAATACTTCCCCAATTTGTTATAGGTTAAGGAGAGGCTGACGTCAAGTATTTAAGAGCTATTTCAGCTAATGGCAACGGATAGATTATGGAGAATCACTGCTTGTTCTTTAGGCCAGGTGGTAATTACAGACTTAGAGAAATAGGAGTTGAATGTGTTCCATTCTCTAACACCTTCACACGCCTCTTTTTAAAAATTCTCTATTGCGTGTTCATTTGCTTCCCTCTTTTTGCTCCCAAGCCACAGCAATTAAGGTCTTTTTCTTGCCTTCAGTGTGCCAATGTGTCCCAGTGACGTTATTTCTCTTTTCTTGAGACAATTAGTAGCTTCCAAAATTCACAACAGTCTTCAAATTGCTAACTACAGAAGTAAAATATAACTACGTTCAAGGTGTTTAGAAGCTCTTATAAGATTGTAGTAATATGAGGAATAATAGGCAAAATATTTTACCATGTATGAATATATTCAAATATTGTGATTGAAGTTTTTAGCTTATTCTGTGTGGAGTCAAATAACTTAGTATCACCTGAATTAAGTGGAAGGAATTAATAATTCCGAAAAAGACAGTATGTTCTTTCAAAAAAGATTACTCAGAAAATGGTATAGAATCATTGAGTGACTTTGGCTGAGTTCTTTGGATCTGGGAGGCGTTAGTTTTATTATCCACAAAATGAAGAGTTTAGCCTAAATCTGTCTTTAGTGAGGTACGTCGTGCAAGGCTGAGAATGAACAGCTTTTTCAAATGATACTGTTTCTTTATATCAGAATCCCAGTGTGTCTTGCTCCCCCTCTCCTGAATAAGGTGACTTTATTTTTTATTTGATTTTATTTTTGTAAAGCATCCTAAGGTTAACAGTCTTTTAAAATAACTCTCAGAATTAAATCAATTGGCTATGAACTTTGGGTGCTGGCCTAACTAGGTCCATTGGCCTCAAACATAAATGAAACTGCTCACCATGGAAACAGTTGGTACCATCGGTCTGTCAAGGAAAGCAAATCTTGATTCAAACTTCTGCTCCCCACCCCCAAATCCTCATCCTTAGCTTCTGTCATAAATTGCATTGGAAATTAATAACAAAAAAAGAGGATATCGAACTCCCATTCGAAGCAGAATTCCCTCCAACATACCCGTGGCATGTCAGTAAAAAACAGGATTAATCACAGAAAATAATTGTAGTCTTCGGACATGTCAGAGCCTTATAATATATTTAGAGCTGTTCATTCCTCATATCAACCTCTTAAGAAAAAAAAATCCACCGGGCTTTTTGTTAAGCAGTGGTGATATTCTAGATGACATATGAGAAGACTTGTCAAATATCCATGACTTGAAACTAGACACAGCATGACTTCTTGTCATTTTAGGGACACTTAGGAGCTGAATCTGGTAGCTTTGGCATCAGCTTATTTTTAGCGTTGTGTGATGTCTGTTTTTCCTGGTTATTATCCCTGGGCTTAATTTTGCGATTGTAGGATATACACATTATTCAGCAGATACGACCATTTTCACTTAGTTTATTCTGTAAGCGTGAACACCTTTTTAATGACTTAATGGGCTCATTTTTTTTTTTGGTTGTTTTGCATTTAAAATGGCACTTGAGTCAGATAACCAAAAGCATCAAGTGGAAAAAATGATTATTGTGGGAAAAAGGGAAAGCAGCATGTTTCTGTAACTGCTTTCATGTCGCTTACTCAGAGAAAACCATTTGACTATTGGAAGTTGCTAGGGGAGGCATGCAACATTTCTGTGGCATTACATTTCTCTTTGCTTGTTTGAAGTTATTTTTTAAAAATCTATATATCTATGTGTATATATATCTGTGTACACACACACACGTGCACACACTCACTGTTTTTTTAAATGCCTGAGTGCCTCTTCTCAGGCAGGGCCAACAGAATAAAATTTAGCCTTGATTATAATGTTCACACTCCTGGAATTGGGCCATTACAGCCATTGTGTGAATAACCTTGTGGAAGTTTCCTGTAGCTGTGCTGGCTCCTTGGCACCGTAGTGTTCTCTGTGTTCATGCTGTGGGACTGCTTTAAAGTTCAAGTCCTCTGCCCAAGCAGCTTGGTATTTCAGAGACTAAATCTCTTGTGGCTAAGCAATACAAAGTTGACCTGCTTTATTCCTATTTCTGCTGGATAGCATATTATTTTTCACTAATGTCACAGTATATATTAATTAAGAAGTGTTATTAAAGGACTTCTAGGAAAAGAAATGAGCCTTTGGGTGACCATATAAATTCTTGTATAACTGATGGATCAAGACCAGCAAAGCTAGTGGTTAATTTCCACCATTAGCTGTACTTACACCTGTCATTATCAAAATTCATGGATTGAATGTAGCTTAGAAAGTCTTATGCATGGCCCTATTTGAGGCAGTAGAAATTGGATAGGACTCTTTAAAGGCAGAAATTAGTTACAGGAACTGCATAAAAGGGAAAAAGAAGAGGATCAATTGTAAGTTGTCAGCATTCGCTGAGCAACATTACCGGTCATTCTTAAACGGTGAGAGCGAGTCTGAATCAGATTTGTGCTTCTGGTTTTGAGCCTCATATCCATGCCCGTCCCTACCCTCAACCCAAATAACGTTTGACTGAAACCAGAAATATTCTCTCTTTATTTGCTGCATTAGGGATTTCAGAGGGAATTCTTTTCACCCAGGAAAGAGAAAATCAGACCAGTTCTGAGAAACTAAAAATACAACTATGCAAAATTGTTTTCAGAATGGAATTCATTGGCATTTGTTTTTATGCATGACAACCCTTTAAAATATACTGTTGAATCAAATTATGATTCTGACTTCAATAATTTTTGTAGTCTGTTTATGAATATTGGCTATAGGTTTTCTTCCATGATTTATACCTAAACAGATCTAATTTAAATCCCTGTAGCATAATAGTGACATTAATAATAATAATGGTAGCAGTAATACTTATTAAGCTCATACTATGTGCCTGACAGTGTATTAAATTATTTTCTCCTTTAATTCTTATTATTACCTTTCCAAATATGTAGTATTGGCTCCAATTATAATATAGCAAGGTCTTATCAATTTGATGAAAATAAAACTTACCGTTAGGAAGAGAAATGTGTTAGTCTGCAGTCTTGATGAGGGTTCTGGGGAGACCATGAGCCTCTGACATATCTGATGCCTTCCTTGCCTTCTCTCCTATCAAAGCCTCTCTTCTTGTTGCTGGTGCCAAGACTTCAGAGTGAGAACTGGGTGGCAGGATAGTGTGACAAGGGATTGGAGTTCTTGGGTTTATCTGAGATGGAGGGGGTGTGGAATAGAGATGAGGGGGTAGAAAAAAAGGGAACCAAAGAACAAGATGGCGGGAAGCTTTCCATAGAGATGGTGCTGCTTCTGCTGCTGCTAATGTTGATTGTGACTATTATTGTTATTTTTGTGCAAACTTGGGCTCTTGACTTAAGTAGACAGTGCTGGAGGGAGCTCAAGAAACAGAAAGGGTGACAGGCTGCAACGTCCCTAGGAACTGGTAACGAGAGAGGGTTACTTGGGACTTGTACCAGCTAAGGAACTAGGTTTCAACTTCAGTTTCATTATGAATCTTGACGGGCAGGGAAATGCTCAGGGACACCTCTCACATCACAGTTCGGCAAACTGAGTGTTAGTGTTTGCCTGAAGTCACTCACATTGTCAGGCAGCAAAAGCAGGGATGAAAACCCAGAACTCACTCCATTCCTAGTACTTTTTTCTCTTCATTACACCTTCCTGGCACTCTAGGTAATGATTTCTAGCATGAGGCTTCGTGGGGTCCCAAAGAATGAGTATTGTGATTATACCTGTGTTTACCAACAGTTTTAGTAATCTTCCATTTCTTTTTTTTTTTTTAAAGATTTTATTTATTTATTCAACAGAGATAGAGACAGCCAGCGAGAGAGGGAACACAAGCAGGGGGAGTGGGAGAGGAAGAAGCAGGCTCATAGCGGAAGAGCCTGATGTGGGGCTTGATCCCATAATGCCGGGATCACGCCCTGAGCCGAAGGCAGACGCTTAACCGCTGTGCCACCCAGGTGCCCCTAATCTTCCATTTCTAAACCTGGTAGTCAAATGTATTTTTTTAAAGATTTGTTTTATTTATTCCTTTGAGAGAGAGAGAGAGAGAGAGCACGTGCAAGTGAGGGGAGGGGCAGAGGGAGAGGGTCTCAAGCAGACTTTCATCAGTGCAGAGACTGTTGGGGGACTTGTTTCCCTGACCCTGAGATCATGACCCCAGCCAAAATCAGGAATCAGGTGCTTAACTGACTTCTGAAGCACCATGTGCCCCTTTAATCAAATGTATTTAAAAATATTTTTTAGGGATGCCTGGGTGGCTCAGTCATTAAGTGTTAAGCGTCTGCCTTCGGCTCAGGGCGTGATCCCGGCATTCTGGGATCGAGCCCCACATCGGGCTCTTCTGCTGGGAGCCTGCTTCTTCCTCTCCCGCTCCCCCTGCTTGTGTTCCCTCTCTAGCTAGCTGTCTCTCTCTGTCAAATAAATAAATAAAATCTTAAAAAAAATTTTTTTTTAAATTATGTATTTTAGAGAGTGAAAAGTATGCTTAGAAATATTAAGTATTTAATTTATTGGATATGATCATCGTATCATTATAATCTGGACTTTTTTCTGATATTTTATTTTATCCTCTGGCACCAAGAAATTATGGAACATATCGTGCTTTACTTCGAATCTTCATATACTTTGTTTTGCTATTATTTTGTTTTCTGAGTCCTAGAGAAGTAAATTGCCAGGTTTTATAAACTATTTTGTAATATATTGGATTGTGTGAGATACCTGTAGTAGGCTGAATAATGGCATCCTGTAAAACATACACGTCCTAATCCTTGGATCCTGTGAATGTTACTTTTTTTTTTTTTTTGAGAGAGAGCACGCATGCGTGTGTGTTGGGGGCAGAGGGAGAGAGATAATCTTAAGCAGGCTCCACACCCAGCATGGAGTCCAACACTGGGCTCGATCTCATGATCCTGAGATCATGACCTGAGCCAAAATCAAGAGTCGGACTCTTAACCAGATGAGCCACGCAAGTGCCCTTGAGTGTTACCTTATAAAGTAGCCAAAAAGGGACCTGGCAGATGTGACTAAATTAAGATATTTGTTATTATTCTAATTATCTTTGGATTATCCAGGTGGGCCCTAAATACAATCACGTATGTCCTGATAAGAGGGAGGCAAAGGGACATGTGACACATAGAGAAGAGGAGAGAGCAATGTAACCATGGAGGCAAAGATTGGAGAGATACCACCACAAGCCAAGTAATACCCACAGCTACCAGAAGATGGGAACGGCAAGAAACAGATCTGCCCTAGAGCCTCTGGTGGGAGTGTGACCTTACTGACACCTTGATTTTGTTTTTTGAAATTGATGTTGGACTTCTAGCCTCCATAACTTCTGTGAGAAAATAAATTCTGTTGATGCAGGCCCCAAGTTTGTAATAATTTGTTAGGGCATCCCTAGGAAATGAATATGACACCGTGGACAAGTCCAAAGCCTCATCCAATGTCAGTCTATGAAAAAGGGAAGGGCAGGATGCAGGGTTTTTTTTTTTTCTGCCCAAGCCAGGGGCAGGTAAAACTCATTGCCCAGGTAAAATTCACATACTGCTGAAGTAAAATCTCTAGACATGTAGGGAGCCCTTCCCCCTGTAGAAAGGAGACTGCGATGACAAGCCAGTGGGGGCAGGATGGTCCCCTGCTTAGGGATTCTTGGCAGCAAGGAAACGGCCTATCTCCACAAAGACAGAATTAGTTTAAACAACTATGGCTTTTGTTGTATTTTTTAAAATTGGAATACCAGCATACTAGTTATTTTACAGGTTTTTCTCTTTGAGCACACTAAAATAAGAAAAATAATAAAATACATCATCTTCCCCAGAACTTAGCAAAAGTTATGTTACTTTTCGACTGGATCTAGATTTCATCCCATCTCTTACTGTTATTTTAATTCAAATACAATTAGAAAACTGCATCAATGCTTTATATTATGTAGGAAATTTTTAGTAATTATGTTTAGACAATGGATTAGTCAAGGTTTTCATTTTATTAGCATCCATCTATGATAACTTAGAAATTTTTAAATAAGTTATTACTTGGTATGCAATACTTAGAAAAAATAAAAGTAATTTTTCTTTCCATTAACAAAGATTTTAATCCATATGCTTATGCCACTGAATGTATATATCTCTAGTTCTTTCTATAAATACCTCTAGTAATAAACGTCAAATTAAAAACAAAGCTGTTTTTTTGACATAGCATTTAATTTGAAGGTCACTTATATTTTGAATGGAAATTTTTTAATCAAGTGGCTACAATAGAATTGGACTTCCTGTTCCTTCATAAACTAAAATTCTCAATGAGCAGCACTTTTCTTTAAAATAAACCAGCCACTATGAAAACAAGCTGCTTCAGCTGGTGAAAAGTTGTGTGCCCTGATTAGCAAGCAAGCCACCCTAGGCTTCAAGCATTTTAAAGTTGAATCAGGGCCCTCGCTGTAGCACTGCTTCTATTGTTTGGTAATGAGTATTTTGCAGAGTCCTTTCATAAGTAAACTGTATTGTTCCCTTGCTAGTTGCAGTACATTTGACGGAGGTGATTATGGTTTGTTAAAAAGCACTTTCAGGACTGCAGAAAAATCATCTGTTTGAAAAAAGATTCTCCTCCCCCTACATTTAGTGATAAACTTAAAAGCCTTGAACATTTTCTGAGCACCCTAGCAAGGGCTTTAAAATTATCTGAAAATCCTGCCTTTGATCCCAGGTACGTGGAGTCTAAAAACCCATCAGAGCCCACAGGCAGTGCTCTGCTTCCTGAGCTGCTGGTTTGGTTGGGCACGAGATTTTTGCATAGTAAATGTTTAAAACTTTGGTATTCAGAAAGGAATATTAAGTTCTAATATGAAGTTCTAATATTCAGGACTAACATCCCTGAATAGAGCAAGTTTTCAACACTCCAGTGTACTTGTATAGATATTGAGACAGCCTCATTCATCATAGAAAATGTTAAACTGCTGGGGCATTTGGAGTTTATTTGTATTTTCTGATGGAATATCTGTAGGGCTCTCAGAGTAGCGGTAGGGCATGGAGTGGGCTTGGAGCTCACCTCTTACCTCTTTGCATTTTCATATATCCTTTCTTCTTAGTTACTTGTGTCATTTCATTATTACTAAGTTGAAATGACCACAGTCTTGTTCTTATTCTAAGATACTGTTTTTTTACATATTTGCCTTATAGGCTATAAATATCATGTAAACAGAGTTTTGAATACAGAAGGCAAATATTAGATAGGGCCTACAACAGTCCCTCAGTTAATCGAATCATGATTTCCCTACACAAATCCTTTGTTTCTTTTCTTTTCTTTTTTTTTAAGATTTTATTTATGTATTAGAGAGAGAGAGTGCACATGAGCAAGGGGAAGGGCGAGGGAGAAGCAGACTCCCCACTGAGCAGAGGGGCTGATGCAGGTCTGGATTCTAGGACCCCAGAACCCTGAGATCACAACCTGAGCCAAAGGCAGTCGCCCAACTGACTGAGCCACCCAGGTGCCCGCAAATCCTTGATTTCTTAATTTTCAAATTGGTCCAGTCCTTTGTTGTCTCAGTCCTTTTTTCCTAAATCCTAATTGAGTAAAAAGTCCTATTTGAAGAATTCTCCTCCCCCCCCAACTTGCTGTCTGTGTAAGAGTTACCCTTCTGTCGCTGAGAGAAAATGGGGTTAAGCTACAAAGAACCCATAGGTTTAAGGATCTCCATTTCCCCACCTGCTGTATGGGAACTATGGAAGGAATTAGAAGTACTTCATTTGGCCTCAAAAAGTAACTTAATTTGACCCAGTGAAACTCTACCTTAAAATATAAGGTGCTTCCAAAATAATCAGAGGAGTAACCCTCAGGGGGGACAACTCACCTTGCCTATTCTTCCTTCCTACCCCCTCTGGCAGTTCTCATTCTTATTTTTGAGGTTCTTCTACCTTTTGAAAAAACTGCCTGTTTGAAGATCGAGTACATTAGAGTCCCCCGCACTGCCCCAAACTGCTAGGGAATCAGGGATGAGGTCAGCATCACCATGTAGAATTTTGTTGTCGTTTTGTCATCTTGCAGGGGAATTAGTGTTCTGTTAATTCTCCAGCTGTTTCTCTTTTTTGAGCAGAAGGGACAACTGGCCATATAGTTTTGTCCTTTTTGGGACCAGCTCATCCCAGGTGAATCTGAAAGCCTCCCAGCTCACTCTGTCCTCTGCCGCTCATCTCTGGTGGCCCATAGGGTTGCTGACTTTTACTTCCCTTGAAGTGGAACCCAGTCACTCCCCCCCACCCCCCACCAAAGGGTTTGACAGGTCAAGAGTATTCTGTTTTATGCTCACGTCTTGTGGGATTCCAGCTCTTCCTGCCCTCCAGTCCTATAGCGGCAAACACTGCATCAGGCTGAGGGGGCCTCTTCCATTAAAATCTTCCATTATATTGGCAGCATGTACAGAAGCTTTGGATATAGTTGTTGGGTATTCAGTCTCACCAGGGTCCTCAGTTTCACTCTTTGGTCCTTTAGGTTTTGAATCACTTTAGATTTATAGTAACCTTGTGGAAATATTTCAAAAACTCTACCCTCTGCTGCTTTCTCACCCAGAGTAAATTACATGAAGGCAAGGAGTTTTTCCACCTCATCTCTTGTAACCCTGTGTATTCCATGTACCTAGACTGATTACTAAATGAATAAATCTCTATAGTGGCATATTTGCATTTTGTGGCAAATACTAATAATGATTTTTTCCCAAAACCTGGAGAAAAAATTCCTTAGAAAAGCCAAGAGATGGACTTAGACTTCATGTTAACCCTTACCACACAACTGTCTACATTAAGACACTTTTGAAAAAATTCCATGTGTGTGGTGCTTGTGGTCAATCTGCTTCTGAAGATGGCGTGTTATATAAGAGTTCTGTTTATTGGTGGGGATGACAGAATCTGTTTAAATTACCCTGTAAGTAAGATGAATTGCTGCTAGAACTAAATAAAAACTGAAAGCAATTTAAATTAGCTTAGAGGAAGTGAGTGTCCCTTTTATTTTACCTATTGATTTTGTGTGCAGTTTGGCTGTGCGTGATACGACCTTGTCGTAGGCATTACACAAACATTTTTTCGCATGTGGTAGATAACCACTTTAGATGAAAAGAAAAGCCCAGGTTGATAGGACTCACCTGGGACCACAGTCTTATGTTCCTGGTTATATTTATGCCAAAAAATAAAATCTCCAAACCCCTAAATCTATCTACATGGATCATCTAGTTTTGATTTTAATGACTTTCATACTCTTCAGTGGGAAGTAAATAAACAACAGAACCAGTTTTATTGAAAAAAATTAGAAATAAAAACATCTTCTGGTGATGAATAATACATTTTTTAAAGAAAATTTGGAAATTAAAGAAAAAGGCTAAAGGAGAAAAGATCATTTTTGGTAGATTGATAAGATCAGTATCAGTTCTCAGAGGGCACCATTAACATTCTGATGTATTTCCTTCCCTACATTCAGGAAAGTGAACGCTTCTGAGCTTCTTGTCTAGTATTTTTGATTCCTGATTTCTGAGGCTGGGCCTCCTTCTAGTTCACCAAGTCAGAAAGCTTGGGGGTTATCTTTCACTTCCCCCTTTCTCTCACACCTTTATCATTTGGTCCAATCGGCTCTACTGCCTTGAATATTACTGTGCTCCCTTCTCTGTGGTCCTCTCCCAATCCTCATCTCCCAATCTCTTGTCATCTCTTCATTGAAATTCTGCAACAGCTTCTTAACCATCTTCCTGGCCCTAGTCATACCCTCCTCTGCTGAATGTACTGTTCTAACACTAGCATTTTCTGTTTTTCTAAATGTTAACCTGATGAGGTCATATTCTTGTTTAAATCCTTTCAGAGGCTCGCACTGCCCTTCTTTTCATAATCTGCCCTGATAAGTCCCCAGTCCACTCCTTGCATTTTGCCTCCCCACCTTCTCTTCAGCCATCACCTCAGTCAGCTAGCAGTTCCTAGAATGTCCTTTTTCTTACTTCTGCATTGTTCACCAGTGCTGCTCTCTGTACCTATAAGACATTTCTTCCAACTTTCTTGAAGACTCAAACCTCCTGAAGTCTAAAGAAATGAAACAGAATGGCATGGCAGTGCTGCGTGTTTGCTACAAATACATGTTTTGAACGATATCTTTCTGTTCCTCCTCCAGAACTTAACCTTGTCATCACAAACTCTGGGAACTCTCCCTATCCACAATGACTAAGTTTCACTCCTCTTGCATTTCCAGTTTGTGGCCAGCACTGAAGCATTATATGATTTAGGTCAATAAGAGATCCTGAATATATATGAATATGTCAGGTGAAAATTGTGGAGAAGCAGTATTTTAGGTAGATTTTATTCAAAGAGTCAACAGTATATATGGACTGTCTAGCATATGTCAGGTACTGTTTTCCGGTTCTTGTGAATTAGATGGATGGCATCTTTACTTTCATGGACTTTGTAGTCTAGCATTGGGAGACATACACCCAATAAGTAGCAACAAATAAGGAAGATAATGTTACTGGAGATTAATTTGAAGTAATAAACCCAGGGTGCGATGATGGGACTGAATGCAGTGGTATGCTTTTAGACTGACCAGACTGGTAAGGGCTGTGCTGTTTAATATGTACCATTATACTCTCTCCAGGCATCTGCCAGTCATATCCTAGCTTAACACCCATTAATACTGGGAGCTGTGCATATTATGGGGCTGAAGGTGTTGAGCTTAAAGGCTTACTTGGATAAATAGAGGGTATTTAATTAAGATTTGAAGGAAACATGATAACATTCAAATAATCAAATGAATATACACATAACAGACAGATTTTGGATCACCCAGAGAAGAATGCATGAAGTAAAGCAATAAATAGAACTTACAGAGAGGCATATCACAACTTCCTGTAGAGAGCATCTTTTAAATGCCTATAATCTACTCATCAGTGGAAGGATTTGGTGAGTCTTTGTTAGAGGATATGTTCATGTAGAGGTGATCTGTCTGCAGAGGTGAATGGGGAATTTCCTCTAAAGGAGAAAAAAGCAACCAAGATGGTTTCAGAGATCCCTATTCCATTAAGTTTAGGACGCTTGACCTAGGAACTCAACCTAGGTGCTTGAAGAGGAAATGATCCTAGCCAGAGAAGGAAGACCCCTCAGAAGAAGTGGATAGAACAAGAGATGACATTTCTCTGGAGAAGGGACATGTAGAAAATATAGAAGAATGTTGATTTACCAACACAAGTTTCTTCATGCTGATTGGTTGGAGAAGAGGGAACCAGAAGGGAAAAAGATCAAGAAAGGGAAAGAGTTTTATTGAAGAAGATTCTATCACGTGATTCTGGAAATCTGTAGGTAGCAATGCTCTGCATAAATGTGAGGCATCAGTTAAAGGGATAATCTTTGATTATACGCTGTTATCTGGCTAGAATAGTTCTTAAGTCATTGTTTCTTAGATGATAGTTCTTAGTTCATTAATACCACAAATAGTATTATATAAATTAAACTGGAATTGTATGTTTATCTTTTATGTTAGGCATAATAATAAAGCATGTCTTCATGTTTGATATTCAGAATTGTTGATCAAAGCGTATTATCCTGACTCAGACCTGGCTAGGTCGGGGAAAGAACAAAGGAACATGGTTTTCTTTAGAGCTGCTATTATTGCTTTTTATGTTGTGGTTGGCATTTTGGCAGGCATAGGTATTAAATTTGTGCCGCCCAGAACTAAATATAATTAATTTACCTTTCTCAGGCTTAAAAGAAAGGGATCTTGGCTTTTTAGAGGTTAAATAAGCTTTATGTTATTAACAATTGATTGTGGTACAATGCTTCTACTTTCACCAATCATATATTTATTATATATTATTTTTAGATTATTTTTGTTATTTTCTTTGTAGCAAAAACCCAATTTAGTGCCAGTATTTTAAGTTATGCATACTTCCTAGAAAAAGAGTTAAAGTTTTCCAGTCCAGGAGGAAAAACAGTCAAAGTGGAAAACCCCCTCATTTCTTATATTTTCCTAAGAAGCAGAATAGTCATTTCCTAATCTTAATGCCCTCAGGGCTTTAGCAGACATTGCCACTAAAAAAAGATAAAAATAAGAATTTAAACATGTTTGATAAAGGGAAAATATTAAACCACAAAAAGGAGATTTATATTTTTTCCTTAATATTTTTGTCTCTAGCAAACAGACTTATTAATCCTTATTGATGGAGGATTCTGATGATGATAATTAGAATATCATTTCATCTGACAACTTATTTCAATACTGTATTTCTAAATGAACCGTCTCATTTTTTGGTCTGAAAGGTGACAGCATGTTTATTATGGTCCATTTCATAAATACCTACTTACAAATAGACGTCTTCACACCTGGGTGTGCCTATTTGGAGACACTCAGAAGAAATCCTCCCAACGTGAATTACTTCTTGACTTTCAGAAGTAAGATGAAATTGCTTAAAATAAAAAGAAAAATAAAAATCTGCTTACTTCAGTGTACATTTGGAAGGTTACAAAAATTGGGTCAAATATTGATATTTGCTTTTTGGTATTTTTGTCTTTTAATTGGCAAGTTAATAGGGATACTTCCTTGGGTGAGATCATTTTCTGTGAACTTGGGGAGAACTGGATTGCCTGTTTGCTAGTGGACGTGTGGGAAGTACATCATTGAAGCAAATGTTATTCGTTTATTGTGAAATATTTCAGTAATACAGAAAAATATGAACAATAAATTTAATAGTCATCTACACATATGTACCTGTCAGATTCTTACATTTTGTCTTATTTACCTCAGGACTTTTTGTTTTATGAAGTGAAGCATTTAAGATGTATTTGAAGCACACTCTTCATTTCACTCACTCAGAGATAGCCACTATTGGGGGTATGGTGTTTCTCATTCTTATTCATTTATTTATTCTTTAGCTATAATATTTTAATCCACAAATATTACCGTATAATTTTGTATGTTCTTGAACCTTCTACAAATGGTATGCTATACAAAAAATGTGTTAGCTTGTTACTTCACTGTTACAATAAGTTTTGAAATGTGTCCATGTTGATATATATAGCTATTGGTTCTTTATATTAATTACTATAGAGTATTCTTTTTTGTATATTAGTACAGTATTCATATATTCATTCTCCTGTTGATGAACATTTAGATCATTTTCAAAATTTCTGACCTAAATAATCTTGCTATGGACATTGTTGTGATTTTGCCCAAGCAGTCACATGGGAGAATTTCCCTAGGAGAATAATTGCTGGGTCATTTATAGTTTCCTACTGCTGCTGAAACAAATTACCCCAAACTTGCTGGCTTCAAACAACACAAATTTATTATCTTACAGTTATGGAGATTAGAAGTCTGACACAGGGCCTGGTGGGCAAAAAGGCAGGTGTTGACAGAACTGTATTTCTTATGGAACCCCTAGGAGAGAATCCGTTTCTTGCTTTCATAGTTTGTAGAAAGTGTTCAGTTTCTTTGGATTGTGGCCTCATTCCTCTGTCTTCAAAGCCAGCATTGCTGCATCTCTCAGACTGTTATTCCGTAGTCACATCTCCATCTGACTTTCTTCTGCTTCTGTTTTCCACTTTTAAGAACCCTTGTGAACACTGCGGGCCCACCTGAATAATCAGGATAATTTCCCTATTTTAAGGTTATTTTATTAGCAAACTGAATTCCGTCTGAAACCTTCATCCCCCTTTGCTACATAAGGTAACATGTTCACAGGTTCTGGGAATTAGGTCATGAACATCTTTGGGGGCATCATTATTCTGCCCCCCACAGGTCATAGGGTGTTATAAGTCTTCCACTTGACTACATAGTTTTAAGTTTCTATTCTAAGTGGTGCATGCTTAGAATATACTCTCTGAAAGTATATGAAATCTCAGTTGTTTCATATCCTTGCCAACACTAGGATTATACGATTTAAAAATGATATCCAATTTGACGACTATGATTGGTATCTCATTGAGCAACTTTTCATATAATCATTGGCTTCAGTTCATTGCCCATTCCTTTCCTTTTCCTAAATTGTTCTTTTTTTGTTTTGTTTTGGTTTCTTACTGATTCATGGGTGTTCTTAAAATATTCCTGTTCCTAATTCTTTGTTGGTTATTTGCATTGCAATATGTTTTCCTCAATGTGATTTATCTTTACACTTTCTGAGAGTTTTTTTGATTGCACAAGGGTTTTAATTTCAAAGTTGACGATATTCTGTCTTGAAGAAATAATATCCTACTTGAAGTCATGAAGGTATTCCTTTTTATTTTTTAAATGTTCGTGCAACAGAGTAAATTGTTCATTTTAATAATGTTTTTTTGTTTCTAGATGTATATGTTTCTATATTTGCGACATGTAGCAACACAAGTTTGATTTATTAGGTTGGCTCAGTTTTATATAGGCTGCAGCTGTTAAGAACTATATAATTTAAAGGTTTTTAGTTTGTGAAATTTTATTGCAAGGGAGAACTTCAGGGGTGCTCTAGTGTAAAACTGAGGCCTGGAGAGACAGGGAGCAACAATTCTAGAACTACTTGTATTGATTGAGTTAATTGCATAGATACTGCATTATATTATCTTCATGGCTGAGGAGTCTACCTAAACTTGAAGAGTTGTATACTGTTAAGTTAAGATAACGTAACTCTTGGACTGAGTGAAATAATGGATGCTGATTAATATCCAAGAAAATAAAACAACATTTACATAGTAGAAATTTTCATGAGATGGTAGTAAATTATTTTATTTGTAACTGTTTTTTTTTGTCAGAAGCAAGGAATTGTTGATTCCTGTGACTATAATGTTTATTCCTCCTTCAGTGATGAGTGCATGATTATAAAAATAACTAGACACCAGTTTTCTTGAGAATCACCTATTTTCCTCAGAGTGCGTATTTTCTTTTAGAAAGCTTCTATTACAAACATGCCTTTACTGTGGACCAGGTTCCAAAAGAGCAACTTCCTTTCACAAAGTCTCTTAACTTTTCTGTCTGGGTACTCACCCACATCACCACCTGTACCATACAGTGCCCCTCTTCCAACTCGCTGAACATGTTTATTTTCTCAATATCACTCAATTCTCAGACTCTTTAAGCTCGGGGATAAAATTAAGTGCATTTCTGATGCCCAAAATAAGCATCTCAAGAATTTTTCACTATTTTTTTTCTTAAAGGAGTGTTGCAGAGGAACTTAAGAGTGAGTGACAGTTGACAGAAGATGTGGTTGCCCGGCAACTGGCAATTTAAATAACTAGGAGCTGATACGATTTACCAACCTGATAAACAGCAAGGACTTTAATACAATCTTAAGGACTGCTACAGATGTTGCATTGAGCTATTTATATGTGTTGATCTGTCTCAGTCTATTTTAATATGTGTGTGTGTGTGTGTATATATATATATATATATANNTATATATATATATATATATGAATATTTTTTCCCTGTAGAGCTGGAATATGAAAGCAAAGGCTGTATCTCTTCCCCTATGTGACATTAATAGAAGTTGCCTGCAGTAAAATGAGTTGGTTTAACCCCTTTGTTTTTATGCAGATAGTCACAAAGGAGGCTTTCTCACTCAGAGGAAATAAATGTCCCATGGATCCAGTGCTGAGTTTGTTTTGAGTTCTGAGATTGTATTTATATGCTCAGTAATTATTACCTTATTTTTGCAGGTTTTATAATTTGAAACTTCTCTCCATTTTTTGAAATGGAGTAGGAATTGCTCTTTATTCTTCATAGGAATGATGACGTTTAATAAGATTGGCTCAGAGTGAGTTGGTTTAATTGATTGGTGTGTTTTGCTAATGGGATCAAGTCTCTTGATCCTGTCGTGAGCCAGTTAACTTCCTGGAGCAGGTGAATCTTCATTTTTGATGGAGGCAGCCTTCCTGGCCCTCAGTGGACGTCTTTCACGCAGTTCTTCCTAGAGGTGGTAGGAAAGCTGCAACCCATCAGCAATAATAGTAGAACAATCAGGAGTACCCCCTCCTGGCAGAAGTCAGCACTATCATTTTGTATATAAAGAACATGGTGTACTCGAGAAGCAGTCTGTATAAAATTCTGTCATCTTTTGGGGAATGAAATGTGCTACATAAAACAAACTACCAACATCCTGTTACTCTCACAGAGCTTGAGATAACTTTGAGCGTTATTTTGACACTGAAAATAATTTATGGTATGGGAATACAAAAATAGATCATTTTCATCGTGAAATAGTTGAAGGACACAGCAAGGTAATTTTAAAATTGTTTCTTGAAGCTATTTACAATTCACTGAGGTTAGGACTTAGGAAGCTTCCTAGAAAAGAGGACATTTGTGCCAACTGTGCATGTTTGAATAACATTCAGTGCCCTAAAGCTGTATGCCAGCTCTTCCATGGTACCTTCTCCCTTCTACCTCTGAGGCCAGTGCAAGCTCCCTTTAAATCCCTGTAGTGCTTGTGCTGTCCAGTTCCTTTTAAGAAATGCTGCCTATTAAGCCTGCAGTGTTTCCCAATTCCGGGGTACTTTGCAATGCAGAGGCCCTCACTGTCAGAATATCTCACATTGGTTGAGCACTGTGCTAAGTATTTTAAATACATTGTTTTTTGTCCCTACAAGTAGGTCTTAGAGTAGCAGCTTACTGGTGAGCAAACTGAAGGTTAGAGTGGTAAAATAATTTGCCTGTGAGAATATACTAAGAAAATCAGAGAGGTGGAATTTACATTAAGGTCAGTCAGACTGTAGACCCAGTGCACTTTTTCACTGTGTTACTCTCTCTCTCTCTGTTTTGTTATTTTATTTCTTAATTGTACATATATTCAGTGGTGCTCATGTTTTAGCTCAGTTAAGAATCATTGTGGAAGCTTGTTAAAAACACTGCTTCTGGGCCTTTGTCCCAAAGATTCTAATCTAGGAGGTTCGTAAATCAGTGCCAAGTATCTGAATCTGCATTTTCAGGGGAGTCCTTGAATCACACTATGAGAGATCCTTGGTGTGAAATCTGTGAGGCAGGAACTATCTGAGCTACCCTCTGGGCTCTGTACTGAACATTCCTAATGAGCACTCAGTAAGTACACGTTACATTTAAGCATAGTTAAAACTATTGTTCCTATGCTCCATAGCATGAACCTGGGTTGATCTTTTATTTTTAAGATTTTACTTATTTATTTGACAGAGAGTGGGAGAGAGCAAGAGAGAGCACAAGCAGGGGGAGCAGCAGAGGGAGAGGGAGAAGCAGGCTCCCCACTGAGCAGGCAGCTCCATGTGGGGCTCGATCCCAGGACCCTGGGATCATGACCTGAGCTGAAGGCAGATGCTTAACGGACTGAGCCACCTAGGTGTCCTGAGGTTTGTGTCAGTTAGAAAAGTCAGTAGTAATTGGTACGGTAAAGTTCAAAGAATAAGATATTTGATGTGATGATTTATTTCTTACATATCAGTATATTCTGGAAATTGAGGGGTATCCTAAGATATCAGTGTGTTCAGAGGAAGCCTCTGTAGAGAAAGAAAAAATATAGGCAAGAAAAGAACCAGAGAGGGGTGGAATTGAGATAAATCTAAGGTATAAACTATAGTTCTTTGGAAGGAGATAAGAAGAAGGCAAAGATGGGAGATTGGTTTAACTCATTAGTTAAAGGGGGGTTCTTCAGAAAGGGATCAATGAAGTAAATGACCTGTTCAATTGGAAGAGATTCTGAAGAAGACTGGTAGAAAAGAGTGTCAAAGATAGAGAAATGAGGAGTAAAAGGAATCAATGACAACGTGGATACTGACTGGGGAGGTAGCCCATGCACCTGCCATCTTTTGGCAGCCACCCTCATGGATCACAGCTCATCCTGTTTCCCTTCTTCATCATGTGGGAATTCTGCTGTTGTCATTTCTTCCCCTCAGGTGTATGTCTGTCCGTTTCTGGAGATATGTCTTGGCTGGCTTAAAATCGAACTGACCATCAGCAATAAATAGAGCAGTGAGTAAAATGATTAGTGAGATCCTCCTCAAAATAGGAAGAGAGGCCTTAGAGTCTACTGAAATTCCCAAGGTGATCTGTTCAAACAATAGAAAAGTTCTTTTTAGAAGGATTTATACAGTGCTTGGGGACTATACTTCCTGTTTCTTTTCAGATTTCTACAAAATGATAATTGTTCCTAACTTACTGTTTTTGATATTCTTATACTTTCCTTTCCATTGATACCCAAGACGTGATTTAAAAAATATCAGTAACATCAGTCAGTGAAAGATTAGGGTAAACAGAATATATTCACAAGCAAAGGATGGTACAGTGTATTTCCATAGAATGCACATTTGCCTTCTAAAAGAAAGAAGCAAAGAAAGGAGAAAAGCTTTAGTAATTAGATCCCTGTTGTAACTCTAGTGGAGTGAGAAAGATTAATAGCTATGCCGCAGAACTGTTCCAGGGTGAGAGGCACTGTGTATCACAGATTCCTCCTGGGATGGGACTTGGCCTGGAGTAAAACACCGTTCCTATACTAATAATGATAGTAATAGTCAACATTCTTGTGCACTTTCTCCTTACCGATTACTTTACGCTTATTTTTTCCCAAGCCTCACAACGGCCTGGTGAGTTAAATAATTCATGTTTAAGCATCTGAGGCTCAGAGAGGTTAATTGACTTCCATACCAGCCAGCTAGTGAGACATTTTCGTGGGCAATTTGCTTCATGAAGGGATTATCAGATCTTTGAGAGGTAGGTTGCAGCATTAAAGAAATCACATAATTTAAAAAAGTGTATTCAATATTGAAGTTTGGAAAAGAGAACTATGTCAATCTAAATTGCAGTGATGGATAAAGGTCTTTTGTGTTTGGCTAGCTGATCGTAACCCGTGCCTTCACACTCGCAGGGGAGTAGACCGGGAGCCAGTTTCTTTTAAGCATGCTTGATCGGGCAGTTTTCTGCAGGGAAGGTTATAGTGTAAGAGTTACAAAGCCCTCCTGCTGCCCAGGTATCAGAGGTTGTCTGTTACAAGTTCCTTCACTTGGACTATTACTTCCTTTTCACAATTCTATTTTGGACTTCTGTCTCGTGTGTATTTACAGGTAGACAAAGCTCTTTTTCTAACAACCCTTTTGCCATGACTGAAAAGGAGCCTTGTATGTCCTGCAGTTTCTGGGTATTGTGATTCTAGTTTTAAACTCAAACTGATGATAATGGTGGCTGTGACTCCCTATTCCCTATTGTCCAAGGAGGGAAGTTGCAGGTAGGGCCTTTCAAAGATGATCCAATAAAAATCAGTGCAGTACGAGTTTTTGATAAAATGGTTTTCATTATATAGAAGCCATTTAGATATGACTTGGGTACTGGAGTCCCTGGGGCTAAGCCCAATGTTTTAAAAAATAAGACTTACTAAGAAAAGGTCTGTTTCATTAGTGAAGGTACTTTAGTTGGCGGAACTTCTTCTTATGAAATGAAATAATCAGCAGACCACTCCTGATTGTTTTATGTATTTTTTTTAAAGATTTTATTTATTTATTCGACAGAGATAGAGACAGCCAGCGAGAGAGGGAACACAAGCAGGGGGAGTGGGAGAGGAAGAAGCAGGTTCATAGCGGAAGAGCCTGATGTGGGGCTCGATCCCATAACGCTGGGATCACGCCCTGAGCCGAAGGCAGACGCTTAACCGCTGTGCCACCCAGGTGCCCCATGTTTTATGTATTTTTAGATGTTACCATTGAGTTATATTTATACTATAGACTACTGAATTCCATCTTAAATATGCAAAATATATGCATAACTAACCTCCCAAGCTGCGTTCCCTGCTCTATATTACACCTACATTGTAGCCTGTGCTTAAATGGCTCTCCTAAAAGTCCTAGAATGGAGCTTATTATTTGCTCTCAAAATGTAAGCACGGAGAATGCATGTGAGATGTGTGGCCCTCTGGGTGACATGTTTTGTTCTTAGCTATGCTCAAAGGTGAAGTCAACAATCATCTGGCAAGCAGGTGGGGAGTGAAGCCAATAGTCTAAACTGCCCAGAGACTAGGATGAGCCAAAAGGAGTTGATGTGCCAGTCTTTACCAGTGTGTTTGGTGATTTGGAGCACCAGGTGTCTGCTGTGGTATTAGGTGAGGTTAAGTGACTGTTGTGTCCATCAGTTTCCCAGTTGCCAGAATCTCCAGGGTCCTGTTGCTTAAGACAAATATTGTCAGGTGCATTATTTGCACAGTCCTGCTTCTGTTACTGAAATTGAAGGGGAACAAGGATCCTTAAATCTCTTTATCCCATTCTCTCGTGTCTTGATGAATAGTGGTTTGATTATATTGATATAATCATGGAGTTTATGAAGCTTGTCCAGTAAAGAAATGGATTTCCTTGAGAAGAGAAAAAGCTGAGACTAATAAGGTGAGAAGCTGAACCCTTCCAGTGATTTGAGAAAGCACTTCAGACAAAAAGCCTGGGGCGCCTGGGTGGCTCAGTCGTTAAGCGTCTGCCTTCGGCTCAGGGCGTGATCCCGGGGTCCTGGGATCGAGCCCCACATCAGGCTCATACACTGGGAGCCTGCTTCTTCGTTTCCCACTCCCCCTGCTTGTGTTCCCTCTCTTGCTGGCTGTCTCTCTCTCTGTCAAATAAATAAAATAAAATCTTAAAAAAAAAAAAAGCCTAGAAAATGATGGTATCTTAGATAACATCATTCATAGGCAAATTTGTTTTTTGGTGTATGGTGCCTCCTCCTAATCCATGAAGGCATCCACCCCATGTGGGTCTACTCTTCCTAGGTGGTGGCCCAAACTGTAGAGTACTTTTTTTGAGCCAAATCCAAGGACTTTGTTCTAGTCCTTCACAGCTCTATACTAAAACATTGGATAAATGATTCTGCCCTAAAGTCAGGCAACTATGGATTCATTAGCCCTTCCCCTTTGTTAACTCATTTATCAAGAATTTACAGTGTACCTACATGTTCCAGGTACCATGCTAGGTGTGAGAATTACTGAGATGAATACAGTACAATCCATGAACTGAGGAACATAGTCTTATGGTAGATAAAAGTACCTGGCTAACATAAGAGGGGTTATTATTATCTAACACAGTGGTGTTATTACAGGTATGGTACAAGACACAGTGGGAAGGAATATAGATGAGGAAGCTGACCTTTTACTTGGAGTGGTTGGTTAAGAATTCTCATTGAAGGTGGTCTTGAAGAATTTGATCTGGGAGGTAGCGAAGAGGTGATAGTATCCTTTGCAGAAAGAGGTACTAAAGCATGGAAATGTGAATGTGAATTGTACCATCCAGGAATAATCAGGACCCACAGTCAGCAGATGTGCTTCAGTACAGCCATTCAGGTAGTGTTCATTTTGATTATTTGGTGCCTGTGCCTCAGCAGTCGTGAATAATGTTGAACATAATGACAGATTGCATGGAAACACAGGACTTATGTGTGAGGAAAAGAAGGAAGGAGAGAAAGTGGAGTGGGAAGAAATGAATTATGAAGGAACATGAATACCAACTGAAGAGTATGCAGGTCACCAAATTTTATTTACTCACCCATTCATTCATTCATTCATTCAGACTGTCCCTAGAGGCAGGGATGCCAGATAGAAGGCTTGATAAAGAATCTAATTAAGATAAATAATTATTTGAGGGGTGCCTGGGTGGCTCAGTTGGTTAAACATCTGACTCTTGGTTTTGACTCAAGTCATGATCTCAGGGTCATGGGATCGAGCCCTGCATTGGGCTCCATGCTCAGTGTGGAGTCTGCTTGAGATTATTTCCCTCTCCCTTTCCCTTTGCCCCTCCCCCCACTCACGCTTGCTCTCCCTCTCTTTCAAATAAACAAATAAATAAAAGCTTAAAAAGATAATTACTTAAGCCAAGGCAGCATTCATTGAAATGGAAAGGAGGGCCCAGATATGAAAGATATTTTTAAGACTTTAGTGTACAGGCTTTGGTGATTATCTTGGGAAATTTAAGAATCAGAGAAGTGAAATATAATCTGAGGTTTCCTAAATGGGTAATGGAACGTCTTGCATGTACTCAGAGTTTGTTGAATCGAGTAGAGTGTTAAGAGTTATTTTCTAGTGTTTTCCTCTAAAGATGAAATTATGGCAGAATTTCACATTCTGAGGCAGAAGAGAGAGACTGTGGATCTGGTGATGCTCAATGTACTGGCACAGTAGGCTTATTTCACCAATAAACTCTCTTACAGTAGATGTTGTGAGGCTCATGGAGCCTACTCTTTAGAGGAATTGGGGCCATAATGGCTCCATCTAAGAAGAGAAAGGACCTGCGGATGAGTGTGAATGGCTTTGCAGACTAAGCTTTGCATTACAACTTGCTCTGTGTCTGGGAAAGATATTTTAGAGACACATAGTTTTTGTTAGTTACAAAATTACAAAAGCATTGTTTTCTCAGTGACGCATTTTCCAAAATAATACCAATTATCCACCAGGAAAAAAAAATTATAGTAAGAAGTTCAGACTATAGTTAAAAAACCAAGAAAGATTGTGGTAGGACTATGAAGTCTAAATCTAAGAAATTGAAAGCTTATACTGTGAGAATTCATGTAGACATTCATTCCAAAATTTTTTTTTAATTGTTTTTGTGACTGAGTTCAGTCTATTCAATGGCAAGATAGGTTCTTTAGTAAAGGAGACTTGTTACTTAATGAGTCATTACTGAAATTGTGATGAGTAGGTAGACAATCTTGATATCTCATCAGTTCTGCTAGAGTGGCCTGTAATTCGTTGTGATGCTAGAGAGAACACTGGGCTAAAAGTCAGAAGACTGGCCCTTCCACTTAACCACTTTCATGTCTGCGACCAAATTCCTGAGACTTTCTAAGCCTCCAATTCCTCATCTGTAAAATGGGAATAATAATGGCTTATCATTATACTCCAAAGGGCTGTTGTGAAGATTAGAGGAGATGATCCTTGGGCAAATTCTTTATGTCTGTGAAGTTCTGCTGATTTGCCATTTGATTACTATGAACAGGCCATGGAGGTGGAACGGCTAAAGAACCTATGGAAACAACCCCAGGACGCTGTTAATGAGAGCATTGTGGGCTGGGGCACTATAATGTGTTAGTGCCTCTCTTGTCCTGGGCGCACGGGCAAGCTAGGACATTGCAAGATGTCAGCCCCTTGGACTGTTGCACTGTGCTATATCCCAAGATATTATAGCAGTAACCTACTTGTAGGCAGCTGACCAACTTGTTGTCAGAACGCATCTTTCTGAAGCAAGACTCCTTATCTCTTATTGTGGATTTACGTAGCTCAAAGAATAGATTCAGGAACCAAAATAACAATTCTTGGATCTCAGTAGTTAAAAGATGCATAGCAGCAGTTTTGCTCTTGCTGTGCTTGTGTTTATCTCCTTAAATGTTCATGTATATATTTTTACAGCATGGACAAATTAATGTGCAAATTAATTGAAACTATTAATTGAAAGCAAATGCATTTCCTTATCTATCTGCCTGGATGATCTGTACTCACAATAAGCATTACTTGCTTTTTTTCCCTTTTTTCATTTATCTATCCACTTGAAGGCCAGTTTCCTATTATTTCTACATCAGGCTTATTGTAAGAATGACTAATGTACTAGGGGAAAATTTCCGATTCTAAGAAAATAGTCTGTTTCTCTGCAGCTCATTTGGGTAAAGAAGTGTGGGAATATTTAAGAATAAATTGCCCATTCTTATTGACAGATGTTCTCTCACTGACCCCTCTTTCATTTCTAAGCAGCTAAAAATTGTCTTAATTTGTGTAAAATTCTGTATCAGTTTTGTCCCTAAAAGGTGTGAACAAGGCTGTTAAGCTGTTGATTTTTTTGGCCACGAGGAAAGAGAAGTTTATGTAGCTGATGTGTGTGTGTGTGTGTGTGTGTGTGTGTGTGTGTGTGTGCATACACACACATACACACACACAATGCATGTATGTGTAAAGGATCGATACTCCTGAAACATTTTAGGAGAGATTTTAAAATGACCCTAGTTCAGTTATGCAGCTATAGTCGTCATGATAATTTTGGTTTAATGTGGCTCATTGGGAATGGAGATGCAGTAAATGGAAACTAGTATGTATCAACGTAGAAATGCATATTAATTTTCTTTTTACAGTTTTCAGATAACAAATCTTTCATAATATTAGAAGAATATGTCATGATTAGGCAGTTATTAAAATGGCTGAACGGAAGAGAGAGTAGTTTACATTTTAAATATTTACTGATATTTTGGAAGCCAAATTCATATTTCCATCGGAGATTCATTTTGCAGGTCAGGTCTAGAGCTATGAAGGCAAAAACCCAACAATTATGTAACTAGCCATGAATCAGCATGTCATGGACATTTGTTATGCATGTTTGGGGAAATAAATGGCAGGTGTGTGGAAATAGAAGCATCTTTTTAATTTTAGATTTGTGGATAAGTAGCAAAACTTCGGCTTTAGTGTTATCACAATTGGACTTTTGGAGATTATTGGTTAAATTTAGCTGTATTTGTACATAAACAAGTATTGATTGAACAAATTGACATTATAGATTAAAATTTTTTAAAAAACACAGAGTAAATCAGTCCCTGATGGAAGATACCTTTCAGTACTACTTCACTTACACAGTCTTAAGGTTTCCTGCCTCTTGCTTTTTGTTATTCTTAATTTAAAATTAAACTGTGCATTGAGAATCAAGAATGTATCAAGAGAATTTATGAAATATGTCAGGCTGCAGTGTACAAAGGTAAAAATGTCAAAATCTTCAAAGTCTACATTTGTTAATTTTAAAGTGTATAAATTCAAATCTCACTTGATTTCAATTTTGATTTTACTTTATTACCTTTTAATTATGAAGCAGATGATATCTCATTTTTCTTCCCATAAAGGCAGGGGAGAGTTATAAATATCTGTTAGCATGGTTGACGTGAAAATGATATTAAATATGGTGATATGTAAAAGTACTCTGTGACGCTAAAGAACTATACACATGAGTGTTACTACTTTAAAATATGACATTGACACCTTTTCATTTCAAAGCCAAGGTCAGTATGCCTCTGCTGATACAGAAATCAAAGAGTTTTCTGCTTTTCCTTTTTCATCTTTTTTTTTGGTAGAAATATTGCTTTCTCATCAACATGGAAATTAAGATTCTTCAAATAATGCTAATCAGTATAATTAAGTACAAGTAAGTGTAAAATATGTAAAATTTTTGAAGGACATTTATGAAAGTATACCTTTTATTGTTACTAAATTTTAATACTTTTCCAGGACTAAAGATAAGATGAGAAATAGCTGAACTGATGGCACTTAACTGTTTTAGTAACTAGCCTATTTCTATGTCGAAGACCATTTGAAGTATGATAGGTGCTATTGGTGATATTATATAGTTCTTCCAAGGAAATATGTATTTATATCCTGCTTTATACATTTGGGCAAAAATAGTAATAACACTTTCAAAATACTGATGGGAAAACGAGTCCCAATAAATATGTTGGATTCTCAAGATAAAGAGAAGTACAATTCTCTGCGTTACAGCATTCTCTCTATAAAAATAGTGCAATTGGGATATACTATTTTAGTAAGAAACTCATTAAGTGCAACTTTTAAAAGCTTCTTCTTCCTCTTCTTTTTTTAAACTTTGACATTCCAGTAAACTGTGAGGAAAATGTCCTTCCATTTGCTTTTCCTTTGCTGAAGTGTCTAGAAGTGAGAGTACATTCAAATTAAAAGCAGAAAGTCCCTTAAATTCCTTTCAAGAAGTCCATCCTGTAAGTGCCACTCTTAGAAAGACTATGGCTGTTATTACTTTTGGCTGGAACAAGACTGCAAAAGATTTCAAGAAGATGGAAATTGTAATGGGGGGGGTTTCTCTCATTCTTAGAGTTTATGGCCTATTTGTTCCTTATTTTAGTCCATTACATTTTTTTCACTATGAACTCGTCTCTAGAAGGAAATCTTTGACAGTGATTTTTAAGAATACTATGTAATGAGACACTTATATCCAAATTCCAAAAAATATTTTTAATTTGTATAATAATGATAACAGCAAACAAATTAGAGTGAATAGTATACAGGAAACTAATTACAATTTTGGGAGGTGCTTACTTCCTCACAGATTCCTTCCACACATATCATATTACTTGGTATTCACGATATTCCTGTGCTTTAAGCGTGACTGATCAATTTGCTCTTTTATGGATGAAGACTTAAGACACCAGAGAGGTTGATATGACGGCTTCAAAGACCCATGGTCCCCCTGTGGCTGAGCTGAGATGCAAAGCCAATTCTGTCTCTTCCTGTGTGGCTTGGCATAACCTGTATCATACACACCTAATTTTTTTTTTTTGCGTTCTAGGTTTCTCCTCTACCAGCCCCTCCTGGACGAATATTGACAGCTGAAGGAAGGTTGTGAGTCCGCATCCCGTCCTATCGTCCTTCCCCAGAGTTCCATGATGAGCTCGCCAGTGCAGCCTGGTCAGTCTGGTTCCTTCTTAACCTTTTAACAGACTTTATATGAAAGATGTTGCTTTGTGTTGCTTCAAAGCAAGCAATTTAAGTCATGAAAGGACTTTTTTTTCTGACAAAGATTGGTTAATATAATGAATTCTGAATTTTGTATTCTGTAGCTAATCCTCTATTACATAACCTGGTTTGCTTTCCAGGCATCAATTTCATTTGCATTGTTATCTGAGCATGAGTCTTTAATCCTTCTGCTCCTAACGTAGCATTTGGATTGGATTTTGTGACTTTATTAATATTTATTAAATATGATGTAGGCATCTAATTCACACCCATAGTCTTTCTGACCTAATATGTGTCTGTATGCTTTTAAATTGTGCTGTGGGCTTTGGAAATCAGCTTGGGGATTTACACCTTCTCCATCTCTTTGACACACAGGAAGGATATTTCTTCTCCCTGGCCTTCTTTGCCACCACTCCTGTTTCCTATATACGTATTTAATTATAATCTCAGCACCTGCTTCCTCTGAGTCTAGTGTAATATGTGGCTCATACAGTGTTGCGATCAGCAGAGCCAACACCCATTCCTGCAGGAACAGGGTGTCACTTTTGGAACAAACAATTCAAGTCTCAGAATGATGGAGTAGGGTCAGATATCTCATGTTAATCATGGACAAATTTTAAAAAGAATTTTCTGCTTGGACCATTATAGGATAATTTATTTCTATTTCTATATATTCTTTAAAAGAAATAACCCTTTTGTCATATTGATATCCTTGAGTTATCCAACTCCTGAGGTCAAAACTAGTATAATATTATATTCAGGATTTACAAAAGGAAATCTTTTGCCAAGATTTTCACTCCGTGGAGTGCCACGCCCAGATCTGTGGCTCTGATATTCCACTGTGTCATCAACCTTTCCCCACATCCTCAACAGGCTGCCTGCCAGCTTGTACGTTGAATGTGGAAGTGGAAATTATTGTAAGGTGGAATTATGACTGTTGATTCTAAGTGACAGAGTAAAGTATTCCAGAGTTTTTAGTTTAAGTCATTATTTATAATTGGCATTGTCATCTGAATGAACAGATAAAGAGTTACCTAGGCTTCTTGTCTCCCAGTCCCTGTAGCCCAGTGGTTCTCAAACTTCAGCATTCATTAGCATCACTGGGAGGGCTTGTTAAAAATTAGCCTCATCCCCATAGTTTTTGATTCAGTAGGTCTGGGGTGGGGCCCTAGAATTTCAAGTTTTACAGGTTACCCCGGGTGATGTTATTTTGCCTGGAGACTACACTTAGGGAACCCCTGGTGTAGCCTGCTATACTTGTTCCTTCCGCTGCTCCTCCTTGCCCCACCCCCACCCCACAGACAGCCCTGTGGGGGAGCTACATTGCTCATTACAATTGTAGGATACTATTATTATCCTTTCTGTTAAGATGAACTTAAAATCATGTTTGCATTTTGTATTTGTATATATCGCATTTAAAATATAAATTTATTTTAAATTTAATGTTTCAAAATGGCATAATTGAAAAAAGGCATTTAATTTAGAACCACTGTAGTCAAAAATTTTTTTCCTTTTCTTGTGATGGAATGTGTTGGTATCATTAAAAACCATACTAAAATCAGGAGGAACAAATTGGCTAAGTACAGAAGTGGAAGAAAACTTTTCTCCATTTCTAGAAATTATGGTCTCAAATTTATATAGGGGTTTGTCTTTAATTCTCCAGACTAGAAAATAGACTTTTTAAGTATTAAAAAAGTGTCATGTCCCTTTATTCTCCACCCACCTCTATCATATCCTCCCCATGTTGTTTGTTTACCTCCCACGCTGACTTCACAGAAGAGTGACGGGGGCAGATTGAATGATGAGAAAATACAATTTATGGCAGTGACCACAACTGTATCCAAATGAAACATTTGAAACAGCAACTTTACTAGGATTTGTAATCTTGGAATGGACATAAAAGGCAGATGCCATCATGGCTAATGAAGGATAAAGCTAGATAGGAAAAATTGGGATACAAATTATAATTAAACTCAATTTATGAAACTCACTCACTTTTAAATAGTGCAAGTGTAGCAATTTCAGCGTCTATGTGGTTTTTATTTAGCATTTTTCTAACACCTTTACACCTGGCCGCACTTGTTTTTAATGAGAAACACATAATCCCATTAACAACACTATTGTAAGTGGTCAGATACCCAGTTTAGGTCATCAAAGCCTATTTAAAGGTAACTAGCTTGCAATGAATACAGGAATATTTTGACAACCTTAGTTAAAGAAAAAATGTAATAAGAAATATTTTAATATGGTACATGCTTAAAGAAAAGGGGACTCAACAGCAGGAAGATAAAGGTAAGAAATATTTATACTTAATGTGCGCTCTGGACACCTTTCAGGATTTCTCAGGTAGGTCCATTATCACTTCTAATTTCATTCTAAAAGTCATGTTTTTTTGGAAGGTTCGTGTAAGGGTGGTACCACTCTTAGTTTTCTCATCTTATGTGTGGAGCAGGGTGAGATTTTTGTTGCTATTGAGATAACTGCTTAAGAGGTAAAGTATACTGGGCTTTATACGCAAGTAATGAATCATGGAACTTTACACCAAAAACTAGGGATGTGCTGTATGGTAACTAACATAACATAATAAAAAATTATTATTAAAAAAAAGAAGAAAGCTACAGAAATGGTGTGGATATGTAAGGAGCCAATGGCCAGAAGTAACATTACCGAATTTTGTGTGATAAAAGAAAGAAGGAAAACAGAGGGTGCATGTACCTAACCCCTCCTGAGGGAGAAGAAATAGACATGATTAAAGGGGGTTTGAAGTTAAATAGAAGTCTTGTTGTCTGCCCAGCATAGGTTGTTGGTTGTGTAGAAAGTGGACGTGCATCCTTGCTTCAAGGTGCATGTGGAGGAGGAGGGAATAGGATGTATATAGCTCAATTTTTTATATTCAAGGTGATAACAACTTGTAACATTTTTTTTAAAACTCTGAGCTTTTATATATAAGTGTGTTGTAATACATAAGATGGGCAAATACTTTGGACTCTTTCAAAAAATATAAAGTAAAATAATACCAAATACTTTGATTAATTCCATATATACCTGATACTGATTCACAACTGGTAATATTTGACAATTGAAATCAGCATACCCTTCCCCCAAGAACATTGATCTTATAATAAGAAAATACCCATTGAGACTGCTGTTTTAATCAGGAAGTTCTTGCCAGCCATGAGATTTGTTCAGTTAGGAGAAGGGAAAAAGTGGGTGATAAATGAGACAACTACTGAGTGAAGTTCATTTGACTTTAGAATCATTAAAATTTCCTTGTGTACTTTTTAAAATAAATGTTCTGCTCTATTGAGAGCAGCATACAGAAGTCTTAATCAATTCTGTTTGGGAAGTTTTTATGAATGAAATATGAACTGAGGAAAGTCATAGCAAATGGGCCAGGTGGGTGGGAGTCTTTTCCATTTATTACAAATGCAAACTGTGATCAGAGACCTGAAATGCTCTTTGCATATATGTAAAAGAAAATGTTCTGGCCATAAACATGAAAACATTCTTCTGATATTATTAGCCTGTATCTTATGGTGCCATATATATTCTACTGGTGAGAAATAACCTAATCTTTTGATTTAGAAAAAGTGTTTTTCTTACATCTCCTTAAAAAAAAAAAGCTATCTAAAAAGAGACTTAAATTGGCCCGAGGCAATCACCATCCATTTGTTTTGCTTTTGTTCTGCAAAGGGCTCTAAGGAGTTATTGTGCACCAGAAAAATAGACTCACTCCAGTTATTCCAGAAATTCTTTAATAGTCAGTGCTTTGGACAGAATATTTATGTTTGTCTTGAAAATTGGTTCTGGGATAGTGTGAATTCTTGTTTTCCACATAAAACTTCTCCATCCATGTTCAATTATAGTTGATATCAAGTACTAAATATTACCATCTTGATCATGTATTCAGTCAAACAATGAGTGCTGATTTTTGAATATAGAACTCACTGGTTTTTATTTTAATCTTGGTGCCTCAATAATGTTCTAAGTTAGAGCACTGGGTGTTGCTTTTGGGCACTGAGGAGCCTGCGTGGAGGGAAGACTATGGATAAGACTGGCAGCTAGCTACTGCAGTTGAGATAGTCAGTCGTTCAAAGCTCATTAAGCATTTTGGGCCAGGCAGTGTGTTACTCTGTAGGGATGCAAAGAGTACTTTGGTTTCTACCCTTATGGACAGCACCCTTTAGTGAGAGAGACAGAAGAGTAAGTAGTTTGGGTCCATTCAGTGTATTACATATTTTAATAAATACAGGAGCAGAAATTAATTTCTTCTGTATAGCAGTATGGATAACATTTCTAGTAATTTATTTTTTATCAGGATAGCCAAATCTCAGAAGGAAAGACTTTAGGGCTCATCTAATCTAGAGTTTTCCAAACATTTCAGATAATAAACATTATGTGGGGCTTTTGTTATAAATACAGATTCTCAGATTCCTCCCCTAAACAGAATTATGCAGTCAACTTAGGTGGAGGGTACTAGATAACAGATTGAATAATGCTCTTCACTGTGACTTGGCAAAGTGCAGAAATGTTTTTTAATCTAACAAGCACTAGAATTTCTCATTTTGAGACTCTAGAAAAACAAAAAATACATCATTAAATCCTATCTCAATATAGGTATTTCTCCTGTGAGCTAATATATAACTCAGTGGTTTTGCTTTCTGCTAAATGAAAAGCTAGTGCTATTGAAAACGAGAGGAGGTCATAATTTGTGGGGAAATTCTTTTGGCTTATATGTATTCTCTGCTGTCTAGGCCATTCTGTCTTTATGTGGAGGTGACCCAAAGACATAGATAGGGTACATTCCCCCCCCCCACTCAAAACCGATTACTACTTATTTTAACCCAGATCAGATTTTTAGTGTGATCCCAAGAATATAGAAAACATGATTTAAGCCTGGAGATTTTTAAGAGTAAATAAATTAGGCTGCATCAACCTTAGAATGATTCCAGCATGACTTTTACTGTTGATGAATCTAATTTATATCATGTAATTTTGACAAAAATGTAGCCAAAGGAATTTTTGAAACATAGAACACAGTGTGCATGATGCCTCTTGATACTGAGCAATGCTTTGGCCTTGTGGACGAGCGTCTAGGTGAGTTTGGATAGTAGAGTTGCTATAGCTGTGGCACAGTCCTGTGACATTAGTTTTCAAAGCCCATTGCCTAAAGGTAGCTAATTTCTCTTTTCTTCACCACTGTGAGAATACTTATAACAATTTCTCCACCAATGTGGAGTGAGAGGACCAGGCTTAGACAAACAGAAGTTAAAGGTTTGTGGAAGATATTATATTCTATTCCTTTTCTCATTGGCAAATGTTAGGCAAAAATTGAGTTTTCCCTTCATGTCTCTGTTTTGCTAAGCAGCTGCATTCTCTTACAGAAATGTAGTAGATTTAACTAATGATCAAAAAGTTCTTTGAAATATAAATTGTTATGGAAATGCTAAGTAGTATAAACAATTTGAGGGCAAGCATTAATAAAAGCTTCACTGCAAGCATTTTTAAAGAGGACTAATAAAAGTTCCACGGTTCAATTAATACAGCACAACATTGGGTTTTCTAGAAGCATATGGGGCCCAGAAGGCCTGCCCCTGTTTTTAAAATTTACGAACTCTTTAATGATTCACCACTTTTACTCCAGTGCATTACCCACTGTGGTGCCATTTAGTCCTTAAGTAGGGAACTAAAACCAGGACAAAGCTACAAACAAATATCACAATGTCCAAGTGGGTATTTTCTCTTCAGTTTGATCACAATATGTTACCATAGAAAATGAATGGTAAATGAAATAGAGTCATAGGACAGATCAAGTAGGTTATGGCTCCCCCAGATGAGTCTGATCAGTTGGCTTTTTAATGAAATACAGGTCAAATCTCATTTCAATAAGCTCTGTATAACTAACATTTTCAGGCTCCCAGCTAGTTATTTATTTCAAGTTGTGTTCAAGAAAAATATTCTAAGATAATCAAATAATTAATCTCTTCAAGTTTTGTGGAATTTGATGAGGGTACAGTATTGGTGGGAAATAAGGAAGGTTAAATGTATTAAATATTATTTGGGGTTTTCTTTTACTACTTTAACTTCCTAGTTAACTGGCTCATTCTTTTGCTGTTGCTAATTCTAAACTTCTCAATCTGATATTCAAGTTTGAAACATGAACCAGAGAGAGCATTTTATTTATACTCCAATTCCTGAGGGCCAGTGCTCTCAATGTGAGGCACAAATATTTTACCAAAATGTTCAGTTTAAATTTATTTTGCACATTTATTTCTTCTCAACTTTCACTTTTCACAATTAATTTTGGTGGGTAATTCAGTTTATATAATTCTTATTGTGTTCATTACTGTAACACTACCAGAAAACTCCCCATAATGTAGTTCAAACAGAAAAGAAGGTTATTTCTTCCTCCCATAAAGATTAAGAAGACTTTTCTGAGTGGCAGGCTGTGCTTTTTCTAGTGGTGATTCAGGCCCCAGACAGTTTCTAGCTTGTGACTTGTTTTCTGCTTTTGGATTCCAATGTCAATGTACATCCCGGCATCCAGCTGATGGAAGGGATATGGAAGAGGTGGGTTTACGTGGGACGTTTCCATAGGCACACCCACATTCTTTGGGTTGAATTTAGTCACATAATCACACCTAACTACAGAGGATACTGGGAAAAGTAGTCTGGACCACTGTCCAGGAAGAGGACGAAACAAGTTTGATGAGTAGCTGGCCTGTCTCTACCACATTCGTCTTGAACATTGCACCTGGGAGTGCAAATAGAGCATTGCTTACAAGAATAAGAGTATTTCATAATGTACTCTTGACTAACCCAATGATTCAAGAGTTAAGTAAGGTTCTTTTAAAGAGATAGAAATAGTGAAATTAGGGAAAATCCGCTTATCTACATTTTCTAAGAGATGCTTAAGGAAGGCTTTCTTTATGAATCATGTGAGATAGTGAAGCAGTGTAGCTATTAGAAAATTCAAGTTCTTGTTGTTAGTGGAAACTTCCCAGAAGATGGGAATAATATGTATAATGTAGAATATTTATGTGTCCTTAATTAGTGTATAAAAGTCATATCAGCGGTAGCAGAAGGCTGTGTGCAGAAAGAAAAAGTCATGTCAGTTTATCTGAAATTATAGTTACGTATGTGCTGAGGAAGAAGTAATTTAATATTCGCCATTTTAATGTTTGCTCTTTATTGCATATTGGCATCACATTTTTAAGCAACTTTGTAGTTTCAAATATTATGATGAAAATCTAGGTCAAATAGGCAGTGGTTGATAAACACTTGTTTTACACTGATCTTTTCATGAACACAATTATAAAACCATGCTAGGCTTTAGTTTTTGAAGATCCAGGAGCAAATATTATTACCTCAACAAAACACACGGACAGCCTTTTGTTTATGACAGTATGTGGACCTTTACAGAATTTTCTTTTTCTGTGTGTACATTAGGATTTGCTGTTAATAATACCAAAGTTGTGTGTGTGTGTGTGTGTGTGTGTGTGTGTGTGTACACTTGTGTGCGAGATGGTTTTGTAATGCTATAATAAGTCTCAGGAAATACAGAGGTATGTGGGACCACATAAGCTCCACTAAAAACTCGAATGCTTTACTTTCTATGGTTTTCTATATATTTAATTTTTACTTGTTATCTTTTAAGAATGTCAATGTATAGCAGTCTTCTCCATTTATAATTTATTGCTTCTAATTTGTTGTAGGGCTAGAAAGCAAAGAACCATGTCAAATAAAATCATTAGTGAGATAAGAATAAATTCTTTTAAGTTCTGAAGAAATGCGCATAGTTCCCTTTTATGAGCAAAATATGTTTCTTTTTTCTTACATATTGCAATTACATTTTAATTGTCTCCCATCCCCCTTATTTTCTTGGTTCTTTCTGTCTTTGTTATATAGATTTATAAAATCCTGACTTTCCAATAGGTGAGGCATTATTATGGCTTTGATTTTGTCATGCTTATCCTTGCAAATAATGATCAATACCTTTTATCCATGCATGTCTCAGGTCTGGATTTGTAAATTGCATCAGAGTTACTTTAATACCCAAAAAGAAAGACTTGTGACTTAATTTATTGGTGAGTATTTCCTTAAACTCTTATATCAATTTACATAGTAGAAGAACTCTGAGGTAGTCTGTGAAATTGTTTAGGTCTTTTTTCATGATAACTTTCTGGCATTTGATTATATAAAGCTCTTTCCTCTTATGATAGGTGTTTGCTCCTCAGCACCTCATAATTGACCTTTTCTCCCAGACTTTTAACTTCCAAGAAGACTTTGTCTTTATATTGATATTATAACTCCATTGGCAACTGGCCTGGCTGGGGAATTTCCATGGAAGTTGGAATTCACCCTAGTAATTTTTCTCTCTTTGGAATTCTGTGAGTCCTAAGAGAGGGCAGATAATCATAGGGGCCCCTATGCAGGCACTCATCTTTTAACTTTCACCTCAGAGGGAATCGTTCTTTAAAAAGAAATGTTGAAATGACATAAGAACAAATTATTATGAAAAACCAGTTAGCGGGTTTGGATTCTCTGTGAATATAAGCATGTTTAACAGCACCTGGTGACACCTGGGTCTTTTGTTACCGGAAAGGCTGTTTGATTACCTCAGCTATGTTTTTCTGATTTTGAGATTCCGACTGCTAAATGGGCAAAGCCAGAACTTTATCTTGAGCCCCTCTTTTTAGAATCTCTATCTGGTAGGAAAAAATATAGAAAGTCATTGTACTTGTTGGGTATGTCACTGGAATCTCAAATGTCTGCCCAATGTATTCATGGGCATGGACATTTGGGGACGGTTACTATCATTCAGGGAGTACTGTCTTTTCAAATAAATTATTAACCCAGTGACTGTGAAATCATTCTTCCTGAAAACCTGTCTCCTTTCATTATATATTGTATTAAAAGCAATATTATAATTAGGGATATTTTGAAAACTTTAAGAGAATAAAAGCACAAAGCTATGAACATTGTTTTCTGGGTGGTTTTTATGTTATTTTTAAATGTATCTGTATCTTTGTGCCATTAATATAGTGCTTAATTTTTAATGGAGAATTTAATATATGTTTATTTTGACTTTATGTTTAAAGTGAAACAAATTAGAAAACAGATTTTAAAGGTAAGAGTATTTCAGTGAAAGGAGCTAGAAATTAGTAGAAAAAGTCAGGAAGCCAATTATAGAAAGAAGAAAAATAATACATACCATAACTTGTGTTGGATAATGTGTGCTATTGAATCTCTGAATTTCAATAAAATATGTCAAAGTAGAGTTCATTTTCCCTTCTGTTGGGAGAACTGATAATCCGCCTACCCGTCTGCCTTCCTACCTTTCTTAGTTTTCTTTCTTTCTTTTTCTTTTATCCTGACTAACTCCAAGAAGGATTTGGGGTTTATATAATAAGTTTTAAAAAATATAATACATGAGGAGGAAAGGAAAGAAAGGAAGGGAGATTGGGTAAAGGCAAATGCCCTTGGTACATATACTCAAGTTCTATAATGTTGCTAGAAAAGGAATAGATTTGGCTCTGAACTTCTTCGTAGCAAGTCTGTTTTCCACTATGAGATTACTCCTCTTTCAGCCTAACTGATAAAGCCACTGCCCTGTTGGAGAAATGTCAGAGACTCTCCATTATCTCTCTCCGAGGTATCCAAGGACTCCTTACCCTTTTCATGTTTGTCTTTCTTTTCTTCAATAAACTGTGAGCCTGTTCTGGTCACCACATGGAGCTGTGTGCCTTACCCAGGTCCTGTTCTTCTGCCTGCAGACATTTGAATGCCACTTTCTCACTGTTGGGAGTGCCCTCTCCTTCATACTGCTACCCCTTCCCTTCGTTATTTATCGTTTAAGGTGTGGCTCTATCTCCTTCTTCTGCGAAGCATTCCTGGGTGATCCTGGGCTCCTCTGACATCTGTTACCTTGAGGAACATGGAGCTTATCTCCTAGAAGTGGGGGTTTTCTTAGTCATAGCACAGTAATAAACGAAGCTTTTTGATAGCAAGAGACATCTTTCTAAGATTTTTTAAAATATAAAATAAAGCAATTGGTTATTTTACTCATGGTTGCTTGATTGGTTAGTTAATATGTTGCCTAGCACATAAAAGGAGCTGAATAAGGGAAGAACAAAGGGTATTTTGTGAAGAGGCTGATGCACTATCTTCGGAGGAAGGGGAAGCAGTTGAAAATATCTGAGCCAAACGAAGCTGCTTGATCTCGGTGGTAAATCATGTCCCTTTCCTTTGTTTCTTTTTATTTATTTGTTTGTTGACTTTCTTTTCCTTTTACTTCTTCCCGAAGGTTTTGAGCCGTTCTTCTGCTTCTGTTTAGGTGCTACCCACTGAGATGCTTTTGTCTTTCTAGGGTGGCTTCCCTGTTCCTTGAACAATAAACATTGCAATAGGGTGGTTATTGTTTGTGAGACCTGTGACCACCTATTGAGTGCCCTAAATGTGAAGTCTCTTTTTTTTTTTTTTTTTTTAAAGAATTTATTTATTTATTTGACAGAGAGAGACAGCCAGCGAGAGAGGGAACACAGCAGGGGGAGTGGGAGAGGAAGAAGCAGGCTCCTAGTGGAGGAGCCTGATGTGGGGCTCGAACCCAGAACGCTGGGATCACGCCCTGAGCCGAAGGCAGATGCTTAACCACTGCGCTACCCAGGCGCCCCCAAATGTGAAGTCTCTTAAGTTTGGAGCTGCTTTAGTTAGCACAGTGGAGGCCGACCTACCAGCCTTTTACCTTTTAGTAACGTGGACCTCTCCCTGTTCCACTACTTCTAAGTTACCTCCTGTCCCATTAAAAATGCACACTGTAGTTAAGAAGAGAGGAAAGAGTAAAAGGATTTTGAATTGTGGTTAAGCAGCAAACTGTTTTAAGTTAGATTCATTGGTCCTACATCATTTAATCTTTTAAAAATTAATGCATTTTTTTTGCAGATCGTATTATTAACAGTAATGTTTTTTATGCACTAGGTTTTCGAGGATCTTCAGTGTAATATGTATAAAGGAAAACAGCTGTTTTAAAATTATGACATTTCAATCTTTGTATGTTTTCATTTCTTCTCATTTAAAATGATGAACTCATAAGCACTTTAATATGACAGTTGAAGTCTTCATACAGATTAAATGAGGATCCTCAGTTTTCTGTGTGTCCCCATTGAAGGTGTGTTTTGGCTTTATTGTTTGACATTGTAGCAGCATGACACTGGATACAGAAGTGATCTCTTACTTGGCATCTATCTAGTTGTGTGGGGTTGCTTTCATATCTGCCCAGGAAGTTCATTTTTCTAAAGATCATGGAAAGAACAGATGTGGAACAGGTAAGCACAGCGTATCTTTCCCTCACAGCTCCCTGTGGAACCTCTTTGGGTAGGCTCTTGTTTGTCACACACAAAAGAAGTATGTCTTTACCCTGAGTGATGCAATGGTCCAGCCCCCTATGGGGTAACATCCACTGACAATAACGCCATAACCCATTAGTTGATCGCAAACTCCCTGAATCCACAGGGGTTTGCCTCAGTCTAAATGAGTGACTAATTCTTAAACTACAAGGTGAACCTGAGGTCCTTGGGGAAGTGGGACATGTTAAGGTTGGATTGTTTATTTTGCTTGTTATAACTGTAGGATCATTATGGAAATGTTTACATTCTGCTGTGGTTATATGTTCTTAACCAATATATTGGTGAAGACCAATATATTGGTCTTTTGGCTTCTGCTTTCCTTATATTTTTTAGCATTCTCTACTCTCCCTGTACCCCATTAAAATAAAAGTATTCACATTCATCAGTTCTAAGTGAGCCTGTATCTTTTACATTGAATACTTGGTTATCTTATCTGTTACTGAGAAATTATACAAATGCATATTTGAAGTTATTAGTAAAAGCCCAAGGACTTAAACAGAAGCTCTGGAAACAAGTGTTACCTGGTTATCTATCTGCTATTCACTAAATCTCCCTTCGTCCCAGTTTCTTTATTTGGAAAATGTGTCATGAATTTGTTATATCAGTACATAAAAGATATAATTGTAAAGGAGATACGAAAGCAGCTAGTGTTCATTTAGAATTATTATATACAAATTCGTGCTTTTTTCATAGCTGTGACCTGTAACTATGCTTTTGTGAATGTCACCTTGAACACTGATGTCCGTAGGTCTTTCCACACTGGTGAGAAGACCATCATTTCCACGTTCTGTCACAATTTCTAGTTGTGTCTGTTTCAAGCTTGTTCCCTTGTGAGCAAACGGAATTCTGCCTCGTTTTCATGTTATGCCAGCTTCCTACTCAGTCCCACCTCCACTAGTAAATGACTGTGTGCCTTGCTTCACCTTTTGGCACATTTTTACACCATTTGCCATGCCAGCCGCCTTTTGTGTCCCCCTCTGAGTCTCTTCTTTGCTAGGTTCTGGTGCCTTAGTTTGTGGCAGCATCACTCCAGTATCTGCCTTTATGGTCACATTGCCTTCGCCTCTGTGTATGTCTAATATCCCTCTGCCTCCCTCTTATAAGGATCCACGGGATTGCAGTTAGGGCGCACCTGGGGTAATCCAGGATAATCTGTCCATCTCAAGATCTTTAATCACATCTGCAAAGCTCCCTCCCCCTTTTACATATGAGATAACCTTCACAGGTTCCAGGGATGAGGAGATGGGTATCTTTTGAGGGGTCATTATTCACCCTATGCCATACCTGACTGAAATAATTCCTCAAGTCCTGCCAGTACAAAATTTCTGTTCATGTGTTTGCTCATTCACTCACCCAGTCACCAGACTTTCACTTCATGCCCGGTATATGCCAAACACTGTGCTAGGTATTAAGAATAACACACTGACCATCCTTTTAATAAGTTCATTATTTTGTTGATAGATGTACTGTATAGAGTAAACACAGAGATACAGGTTAAAGAGACCGTTTGATCCAGGCTATAAGTTTATTTCTTTGTATGTCTCCTTTCACATAATTCTAGAACATAAGTTACCATCACGCCTCAGTGCTCATAAATTATTTCAGTAACTGTAGAGGTTATGTGCAGCCTGTGGACCAGAAAGTGTTTTGCAGGAGGGAAAACAGGTATCCGCTTAAATTCAATTCCAAAGAATGTGTTGAGTACAAAATAAAGCATAGACCTTGCTCTCCAAGGAATTTATAATCTTATACAATTCTTATCAACCCTTGCTGCATGTCAGCATCAACAATAGAGCTTTAGAAAAATATCCCTGCCTGCTCCCCACTGCACATCATGCTTGATTTTGGGTGGAGTCTAGAGGTCTTTTTTTAAAAGGCTCATCAACAAATTCTTACATGCTGCTAGCATTGAGCACAGACAATCTCTGGTCAAGTAGAAGTGACCTATAACTAGGAAAACAAAGGCACAGGTACTGTTAAAAATGTAAGACAGAATGCTGTAAGTTCCGTTAAGATATATAGAAACAAAATAATTTGGATACTCAGAGGAGGGTAAGATCATATCTGGCTCAAGGGAAATTTGTAGTAGGAAGTATTTGAAATGTCCCTGATAGATGGGTAAGATATCAAAAGATTAGGTGGGTAAGATTTGGGGAGGTGGGTGGTCATGGCTGGAGGCAAGGGCCAGAGGTCCACATTTAGGCACCAAATTTCCTTCTGCTCAGACTTTCTGGCCTGGAATCCAGAAGCATCTGAAAAATCTAAATTTAAACCTGGTCTTTTAAGCCATTTCAAAGGTAGTAGGGTAGAACAAGTTTTATTTAACAGTTGATAGGTTGATAAATAATTTTTAGGAGTTCAGAAACATAGTAGATAGACCTCTGTCTGCAATTTTAATCTAAATCCTATAAATATTAGGAGCAGGTTTCAGGAAGAAAAACAGAAGTGGAGGGGAACGTTTTATTTTAAGTGTTTCAAAAGAATAGCTAGGATGTGGTGACTGATTGGAAGACAGAAGAGCACAGTAGGAGGCAACAAAAGTAATTATGAAGTTCAAGAATGAAATATTGGTAGAAAAGATAATTAACTTTTGCTGAATTTTTTCCTACAAGCTAGGCGTTTCATTACTATATTTTCTTTTGTTCATGGAACTCTTTTCATAACTCTTGAGGTGTGGGTACTCTTCTTATCACTATTTTATAGATGGGGATGTTGAGACCTTGAGAGGTTAAGTATCCTACTCTATCAAGATCTCATAGTAAATTGAGTGGAACACATCAGGCTAGGTATCCTAATTCTGGAGTGTGTATTCTTTCTCTTTCTCTCTCTCTCTCTTTTAAGATTTTATGTATTTATTTGAGAGAGAGAGAAAGAGTGAGAGAACCCACATGAGTGGGGGGAGGGGCAGAAGGACAGAGGGAGAAGCAGACTCCCCGCTGAGCAGGGAGCCCAAAGTGGGGCTTGATCCTGGGTATCCTGGGATCATGACCCAAGCCAAAGGCAGATGCTTAATCTACTGAGTGCATCCCTACAGTGTGTATTCTTAACCACAGTTCTGCTGGTTGTCAGTAGCCTAGATTGAGATGTAGAGCTGATAAAGAGAAATTGGTCCCAAATATAGGAATTATAGAATCATCTAGAGAAAGGTCACAGTTGGAAACATGGGTAGCTTTAAATTAGCAAGCATGACCTTATCAATTAAAAGATAAAAAAGGAGAAGAAGGGGAAAGGGCCAAGGACTAAGCCATATTGAAACTTTCAGGGACAGAATCTTATCCTTCTTTATGGCTTCGAGTCACTTAACACAGAATTCATTAAACACAAACAAACAAAAAACTTCCTTGAATATTTAAGGAAGCAAATGAACCCATCTTTCCATCCTAAAGTTTTAAACCTGTGTCATTATTAATAACTTTACTGACTCAAAAGAGACAAATCTAAACACTTTCTTCTCTTCCTGTATTAGTGAGCCTATGATTTAGTTTCAGATCCTTGGGGTCTTTGTTGGAGTCCATTTTTCCACCTTACTACATGTTTTCCCCAGTGGAAGAGGGCTGCTCTGTAGAGAGGTTATGCCAGTGGAAGAGGATTTGTAGAGTAGTTCAGTATTTTTGTCATTTTAAACCATTGGTAAGCTAAGTTATTGAGGTGAGGAGAAATAGCACATAAATGGGGATGTGTCTTGGCTGTTGGATGTCTTTCTCCTCCTGCTTTTCTCGGAGTGCCTGGAATTTCATTCCTTCCATATTGTCATAGAGCATGCATAAGACAGCACTATGACACAACCCAGGAAAAAATAAAATTACTGCTGTTGAAATATATAAATTATATTCTTTTTTGTTACCTGCCAGTATAGCCAGATCAAGCTTCCTATGCTTGTCTGGTTCTTTTGACCCCCACTGGTCCACAATCTGGATCCAGCACTACTCGTTAGAGGGGTTTCCAGTATTGAATGCAAAGGATTTCAGAATAGTTGTATGGTTGTGTCAAATATTTTAAAGTTATAAGGGTGTATTTCTTGTGCTGGTTTTCTTAGAATCACATTTTTTTCTCATTGATATATAACTTCAACTATTACGAAATTAGCACCATACCTAAACTCTTAAAAAAAAAAAAAATACTACAGAGCCCTAGTCCGTAACCTGCCTGTCCTATTTTTTTCTAGTGCTGTAATTGAGTGCTGTGTATAATGTGGTCTTCTTATATAACTCATCCCACCTAACTTTATTAGGAAAATTAATGGAATGGGAGTCTCATAAAAGTGTTTGATTAGAATCAAGGGAAATCTAACTTGCATTAAAGGTCTAGATTGCCTTTCAGAATAAGCAGTTTTATGGTTTGAAGTAAAACAACTTATTTATAGATAGCAATCAACAAGGCAAAAAAGTCCATCATTCTGTTTGAAAGACATTGGGCAAGCCAATGATTCTTGGTTTGGGCTATGCCTTAAAGTCATCTGTTAAGCTTAAAAAAAAAAAAAAAACCCAAAAAACAAGAACAAAATATGAACTGAGACCCTCAACCTCAACAGTTTTGATTTAATTGGACTTCTTGTTAGCCCTGGTATTCATTTAAACCTCCTAAGTGATTATAATATGCATCCAATGTTGAGAACCACTATGGAAAGAAACATCAGGGAAGTACAAAAGAGCAAGAGAAAGTAAATAAATATAAAATTCTTACCCTTTAGGAGATTACATATACTTCCTAAAAAAGGAAATACTGTCTTATTAGCTATGAAAACTGAACTCTAAGTTCTCCTGTTTTAAAAGGATGCAAATTAATTTCATTTAGATATTAATTGTTACAAGCATACGTGAGAATACATATTTATGTGCTTAAAAAAGCCCTTCTTCTGTGTTTCTAAACTCACTTTTTTTATGTTTAAGATTTTTGAATCTCAACGGTGGGTCTAGCTACTCCCCCATCATTCCAATTTATGAACTGAAAATGTACATTAATTTACAAACGAATAATTCAAAGTCAGTGGAATGAATGTGGCAGTTTCAGTCAATGAAAAATCCATTGATTATCTTGGGCATTTTTTTTCCTCCATAAGGAAGGCATGGTTACTGTTACAGAGTGATGTTTTTGTTACTTTGTGCAAAGTATCTTGTTCATTCTGGGCCTGAATTGCTTTCTCTGTAAGACTAAGTAAGATACCACACCTTGCTGAATAACAATGACCATGTATTTAGTGTTCATTATATTTCAAATTCTAAGTGTGCCAAAGCTTTATATATGGTATCTCATTTAATGATAGTGAAAACCCTATGGAGTAGGGGCTGTTTTCTCGAATCCCTGTTTTAAGATGAGAAACCACTCTCAGAGACATAGATAAGGTAGATGTCCAAAGTTGTGCATCTACTTAGGGATAGGGCAAGGATGTGAATTCTAGCAGTCAATACCATGGGCAATGGTACAAAGTAACAGAACCCAGTATGAAGACAATTTTTTCTGTTTAACCAATTTGTTAAGATCAGACTTAAAGCTGTGTCATCTTTACAGGAAAGGTTTCCAAAGAGACAGTCCTGATACTTTCCAAGAGAATAGCAGATTTTTCTGTTGAAGCTAACATGGAACATGTACACTGCAGTATTAGTGTTCTTGACTGGCACTGGCCTATCAGAAGGATGGGTGCTCTTTGGTGAGGGATGGGTTTTGAGGAAGAAGCAGTATTCTCACAACTTCCTCAGGCTCACAAGACTCTTCCCCAAACTTCACTTCCAAATTGTAGGAGGGAAAACTTAGTGTGGGAGAAAGCATGGAAGAGAGCTCATCTGGAATAACATGAATGGGCTTTGATGAGTGTGGGTAGTGGAAAGCTCAGCAAACTTGTGATCAGAAGACCTTAATGTAATTCCTACTTCTGATACGCATGCACTCATGCCCTAAAAGTCACTCAACTTTCCGGAATCTCAGTCTTCTCATCTTTAAAATAGAAATGAAGATAGTAGTAACTGAATTCTTTAACTCAAGGGGCTGAAGATCAAATAAGATATAATATACTGTAGAAATTCTAAATAAAGGATAAGGTGTTCTTAAAACTGTTAATGTTAATAAAGCAGATTTTTCTTTTTTAACTGGAAGACTTTATTTAGCATGCAGAATAAAAAAAAAAACTAAATGAATGAAACTCGAAGAAACTTTTGTTCTACAATACCACTTGATTTCAAATGTCCTCACCAGAACAAATACTTGGACTTTTATTTCATCCGAATGTTCAAAACCCCTAGGCATTTAAACAGTCTCTAAGTGCACCGATTACTGTCTGGTGGCCAAATCCCATGATCGTTTTTTAGTCTTCAATAAAATGGTCATAGCAGTAGTAATTCATTCATTCAACAAGTGTATATCAAGTGCCTACTATGTGTCTGGAATGGATTTAAGTCATTGAAAGTAAAAGTCAGTGTAAATAAAAGCAGGCGAAAAATTAAATTGTCTGTTAAGCACAAACCAAGGATCAAGTGTTGTTACTCAGTCTCATTTAGCTTCACCGCGATCCTGTAGAAGATGCTTTACTAGCATTATTTGTAAACAAGTTTATTAGGCTTAGAGAGCTTAAAAGATGCGTCCAGCACCTCTCAGCAAGGAGATGGTAGAACTGGGGTTAAAACCCCATTTCCTGTCCTTGCAAATGGTCTTCCTTTTAATCACACATTTATGAATTCATTTACTCATACTGCGCCTAGTCTAAATCCTTTTGACCTTCCTTCTTTCTATGAACATCACAGGTATCTCCTTAGCCACCTGTGCTTAAAATAATGGTGCCATTTTTGAAAATCTTACTCTGTTCCCCTCCACATTAAGTTGTCTTGGATTTTGATTGACTCTGTTTTCCGTTTTTGTTGCCAGCCTGTAGCATTCATTACTTCTGGCTACAACTGTTGTCATAGGCTTCCAACTAGTCTTTCTATTTTCAGTCTCTCCTCCATTCAACCTAATTGTACAGTGTTGCCTAGTAAAGCACTCCAGCTAAAGCACAAATCTAATTATTTCCTTTATCAAAAATCTCCATGGCTCACCATGGTCTATAAAAAATGGCAGTACTCATAAAAACATTTCTAGAGTCCGTGGTATAGGGCAAACCACATTTCTGGCCTTCTCCCCCAATGTGCTCCTTCCCAGATGTGATAACAGTGTTTTTCAGGCTTGTGTGATAAGAATCACCTGGGGCTTTTTAAATCACAAGTTCTCAGGCCCCGCTTGAACCTACCTAGCAGAATCCTTATGGATTTACAAGGCCTGGTGGGGTATGGTAAAACCTGCTGGTCCTCTGATAGTCTCAGAGTACAGGTGCATGGTTGTGACCACCCTGAGACTCTTGTTACCACTGAGTGTTTAGGAAGGCAGCCAGTACTGCTTGACATTACGACACTTAGTTATACTGGGTTCTCCTGGCCACTCTTTTACACACATCACTGAGGTGCAAACCAAGTGCCAAAGACCAAAAGGCACATTAATTAAAGTGAATTCTTGAGAGAGGGGATTTTCTCATATTTGTGTGAGCCTGAGATATTTTTATGTGAGCACATATAGAATATATAAAGGAGATTAACTTATAAATAAATGCTTAGTTAATACATAGATTATCTCATTTCCAAATTATATATATAATTTATGTATCTAATTTTAAATTTTCTTATGTATAATTTCTAATTTATATATGATTATATATAAATTATATGAATTTCTAACATAAATTTCTAATTTATATATATAAATTTCTGTATTTATATATATGTATGTATAGAAGAGGGAGGGAACGAGAGAGAAAACACACCCAGGAGAGAGATGTATACATATATAGTTGTATATAATTATATGTATGTATAAATGATTATGGGCATTTATATAAACGTATATGAATACATATGTGTGTGTGTGTATAGACACATAGACACACACATGGCTTGTCTCTCCAAAAAATGATATAAACTGGCTTATAAAAACATCCCCAATATTATAAGATAAAAGACATTAACAATAAGATTATGAAATAAGAGAAAAATGACGACCAGAATGTAAGATGGAGTAAAGGTTTTGTTCTGCAAAACCTCTACATTATCGTTGAAACGGCTATTAAATAGTGCATTGAAATAAAGATCACTGCCTTTCTTTTTTCTTTACCGTTCCTGGTTAGCACCAGAAATAAGCAAAATTACCTAGTGTTTAAGATTTTCTGTATTATCACACTGCATAGGTACAGATTTCTTTATTCTCTTTTTATGAACCCTAAATTTCAAAAATTGCAAGTAAAATATTAGCATGCAGTTTTTTTTTTCAGAAAAAACAATTTATGTGGCTATAGTACACATTAGGCTTGAAAGTAAATATGGGTAGACATTTAATTGGAAGGTGAGGAAATCATTTCCAAACCTAAGTAAAATGAGATATGTAATTAGACATTCTGAATGTGACCAATTAATCTTAATCCTCCTTCATTCTTTCTTGCCTGCATCCCTTCATTCACAGCGTATTTATTAACTGCCTACTATGCAAAGTGCCAGAAAAGATGTATGCCCTTAAAATTTTGCTATAGCCTTCATGTTCCCTGAGTCACAGTGGCTTTCTCAGAGCTGAAGAAAGATAAATAAGGTCTGTGTCTCCATCCTAGGTTAGTTTGCTTCACCATTAAACTCCTTTTTTAATATTGATTTAAACTTTCAATGTGTACGTATCTTTCTTCTCTTGTTACTCAGCTTATGAAATACTTTTTGAGAATTATAGTCAGACTATGTCTGCTGTGAAACCAGGGGCTCTACCATTTTACTAGGTAGAATGTTCTCTTTTGCCAGTGGGGCAGCTACTTTAGGATATGGGCCCTTAATTAGTTCCCTGACCTGCTTTTATTGTATCAGCATTCAGGCTTTACTCATCTCTTTTTCAGAGGGTTTGTACATGCTGTGTGTGTTTGTACCTGGCTCTTGGAGCTACTCTCTCTCTTGGTAGGGAGAACCACACTATACATGTCCTAGAAGAGGCAATGGAGAAGGCTGCTGTTACCCTTGTTCTAGTAGAAACAGGCTGAGCTTTGAAGCTATGTAGATTCATGTTTAAACACAGTCTCCCTCACTTGCTCACTTTTTGATTTTGGACAAATGATCATTTCTGAGTAGTTTTCTCATTTGTGAAACATGGAGATTATTTATCTCATGGGTTTCATTCACTGTCAAAAATTTACTTCCCTTTCACCATCAATAAATATTTGTTGAATGTAATTAAGTGATAATATTTGTGGAAGTACATATATCAAACTAATTGTGATGATTTGTTTTACGTGTTGGGCTCCTGTTATGGGCTGAATGTTTATGTCACCCCAAAATTCGTATGTTGAAGCTCTAGCTCCCAATGTATTGGTATTTAGATGGGGGCCCCTGGGAGATGATTAGGTTTGGATTGGGTCATGAGAGCAGGACACTCATGATGGGATTAGTGCCCTTATAGGAAGAAGAAAAAAGATCTCCTGTGAGCATGTACCAAGAGGCCATGTCAGCATGCAGCAAGAAGGTGGTCATCTACAAATGAGGAAGAGGACTCTTACTAGACACTGAATCTGCCAGCACCTTGATGTTGGACTTCCCAGCTTCTAGAACTGTGAGCGGGGGGAAATATATATATATTGCTTAAACCACCCAGTCTTTTGTCATAGCAACCTGAACAGACTAAAACAGTTCCCTCTCTAAATCTTTTACAGACTCCTTGGGGTAAGAGCTATAATTTACATCTCTGTTTTGGATCCTCTGTATTTAGTGTACTACCCAGAACAGAGGACTCAGTAAGCGTAGAACACAACTGAGGAGGTAGACTCCATCTTCATGTTCTTCTCACCATCTGTAGCCTCAGGGAAGGCTCTCCTCCCTGCTCACACACAAAAACCTGTGATGGTTTCGACAAATAGGCTAAAATAAAACTTAAAATAAAAACCTACAATTTGATTAAAAGGTTTGTAGGGAAAATGGTGGGATATAATTTCCACCATAAGTTTGGATATAAAACAGAGTGAATTTAGATTCTAGCTGTGCCGTTTATTGCTGTGTTAGTGAAGGAAAGTTGTTTAATTTGACCAACTCAGTTTATTCTCAAATAATCTTGGCAGACTTGTTTTGAGGATTATCACGTAATAAAAGAAATGTGAAGGTTTTCTGAATAGTTTTATCACTCTGTACTGTTATTTAAATATGTTTACACTGTTTCTCAATTCCTGAAAGAATGACTTTAGAATCACCCTAAGAACTCTCTTTTGAATATCATTCTTTGTTACAAACGTATTTCCTTGTGGCAGGAAGCGATAAAAACACATGGCACAGACAGCTAGTGACTGAAGAGGAAGTTAATGGTGTTTGTTTTTCCTCTAGAATTAGTAGTTCAAAAATTAAAAATAAAAATGTGTCTTGCCAAGTTTGGAAAAGACACAGATTGCTTTGATTACAGGATTACAATGGACCTAATTTTTTGACATTAATATTTCTTTCATATTTATGAATTGAAGTGCTTTATAAAGTTAAAACTTCGAAGCTTTCCATTTTATTTTATAAACTGTAATGAATAAAATATCCAAATACTATTAAATACATGTGGAATTTATTTCTTCTTTACCCTGTAGACTTAGGAACCAAGAGAACGTTTACAGAATAAAGCATTTTGAAATCATTGACAAGCACAAATGATGCTGTTAGCATTCCACGTCTAGATTGTAATGCCTTTGAGGAGACAATATTTTATATGGTTTCTCAGCTATAATGGGAAGACATAAACAAGACCTTTCCCTAGCTACGTACTGAAAAAAACCCAGCTGTGATTGGGAAGTATTGTTTGACTCAAAGCCAGCTCATTTTTCACCAGAGATTCCTGCACACCCACAAGTTTGGGGCATTACTAAAGATGGTGAAAATGAGGTGGGATGAAGTGGGGGGTCTTGCAACAGAAGGCATCCAATTAAGAAAAATCTACAAAAGTGACAAAGATGCTATTCTAGAAAGTTAGAATAATTTTATTTTAGGGAACAAATTCTGTAGTTTTGAAGGGAGAATGCAACTACTATGAAATATCTTTCATTTAATTAAAATCAAGATTTATGTGGTTTGCTGCTACTGTGTGAGTTCCATTTTGACTTTTGCTTAATGACTGCCTGGTGGTTTACAAAGATTCAAATGTACTTTATTATGGGTTAAGAGTTCCTTTGGTAGATGTCTAACTTTTTTTTGCAAAATCCCTTGTGTTTACCTCTGCCATCAGGTGTGGCCGTTGTACACCCTGGGAAAATCACTTTTAAAGCCTTTTGAGTGGAAAGGGTCATGAGTATTTATTGTGAGGAAGAAGGGAAGGCAAAAATGTTACAGGGGTTGTGTCATTCCATTCAGGCATTAGCTTTAGAAAGATCATTGAGGAACTAGTGTTTAGGAATGGTGGATATTTTTAGATTGCTTCTAAGTAAAATCATGATTTTTCTTTTAATGAGCTGGAAAGAAATCATCTAGTCCTGTGTTTTCTGCATGTCATGAACTCTTATTGGGCGATGAAATCAATTTCATAGGTTGCAGTTAAACAGTGGAATAGAAGAGATCGCATTACAAGATACCAGGGTGGGCATGTGTCATAAGATTAAGTATTAATTTGTGAGAATAATGTTTGCATTTTGTATGGATAAGTATGTTTCTATATATGTATAAATATACTTCATTTAATATGAAATGCATTTTCAGTGTGAGCAGCAGCTGAGGAAGAATGGAAATCACTGATTGAGTTCTCTCATTTCTCAGATAGGATATTAAGAGTCTGGCTTCCAGTTTATTTGAGTGGGTCTCACTGAGGTGGCTTATGTATCATCAGGTCTGTCTTCTTTTAGAGTCTTTGTTTGATCACCTTTGCATCATTTATGTTTTAGCCCCATACTTAAAAATTTCTGCATTTTTATCACTAGAAAGTGAGTTGGAGATGCTGATTCTGGGGAAATGAATCGTCATGGAGCCTATGAGCACCATGCTGGGGGTTGGTTGCTACTGGAGATTCCAAGTGGAAAAGAATAGAACCTTTACAGCTTGCTCTATAGATAAAGCCTGTATTCTCCATAGGTTAATTCCAGTGGAAAGTTGGAATAATAATCTAATAAATTTCGTCAATAGATACAGGTCCTGTTTATTAGTTTCTACCAAGTGTTTCAGTTCAGCTCAACTATTTACTGAGCTCCCGCTTTGTGCCATGTATTTTGCCATCTAATTACTTCCTCCTCTATGTAGCTAATTAAATTGATCCCTCACTTTGCTTGTGGGATATCCCAGCAGGTTTCCTGAAGGACATGTTCTTTTGGGGTCGTTGGTCAAAGATAACAGAGATGGAGCTCCATGTTTTGTGACACAATGCACCAGTTTGGAACGCTGTTATGCTTGGTCTAGAAATGTTCCTGAACTCAACCTTTCACGTGTCCTGAATTCCTGCAATGATAAAGTCCACGTGCAATGTTTTTCTCTCTCTTGCTTTCGTAACACATTGATATTTACTGAAATTTCTCTCTGTTGCTCTTTACAAAGTGTCCATGCTGGAGGTTTTTAGTTTTTCTTCTGACAGCTTGAGAATCGAGGCAGCAGGGCCCAGGGGGCCGACTGTCTGGATGCCACGTGTGGTTTTGTCGTTCCCACATCATTACTGCTTCTTGCTTGTAGCATCTCCTGCAGGTGATGTTCTGGTTTTTTGCCTCTCCTCCCTTTGTTTTTGACGTGTTTGTACAATGGGTATTTTTTTGTTTAGTTTGGTTATTAGTTGAATATTGGCTGTACGAGTGATTGCCCAATGCAGGTCCAGCATCGGGGAGCCATCCCCAGATGGCACGTCAAGCCTGCTCTTTCCTGATGGCCGTCATTACAGAGAGGAATACCCATTAGGCTGAAGCCGGTGGAGGGCGACGTGTAAACAGAGTCTGATCTTGGTGGTGGGTCTGGAAAAGCTGCCTTTTTTCTTTTTAAATTCTCAGTCTTTCTAATCTTTACTAATTTGAAAGATGAAACATGATCGTGTGTCGTCATTTTTACTTGCATTCTTCTTAGTGGTTTTAAACATTTTCCATGTATTTATTAGATTTTCTTCCCCTGTTTTGAATTTGCTTGTGCCCTTTGCATATGTTTCTTTTAGGCTATTCTATTTTTTTATTGATTTCAAGAGCTTTTTGTATATTATTGAAATTATATTTTATCGCAGTAAAATATATATAACATTAAATTGGCCATTTTAACACTTTTAGAGTATACATTTCAGTGGCATTAAGTACATTGACATTATTGCACAACCATTACCACTATATCTCTAGAACTTCTTCATTATCCCAAAGTGGGGAAAAAAACAAAAACAAAAAACAACAGCCACGGTGAGAAGCCATAAAGTTGATGCAATTGTCTTACCCGTACATGTGGCATGCAGACCAAGGACCTCTTCTATCCTTGGCAAGGGAGGTGCTAACCTTTTCTCCTTTCGTACAACAGCAGAAAAACTGCTTGAGTGATAGAATCCTCTCATTGTTTCTCTGGAACCAAAACTTCCTTGATTATTGCTACTTCACTTTAAGAGATGTGTTCATACATTAAATAAACGGTGAAAAGCTGTTTTCATAGGACCATCTTACTGAGCAAATTCTGTTTTGTTGAGTCCTTATAGTTCCTACACTTTTTATTTAATCTACTGGTGTTTGATGTTTTCCTTGCTTGCCAACGTGGTATTTCCAGCTGTGCATGGAAATTAATTTTCTGTTTGAATAGACAATTCCAGGAAACTATCTATTAAGGTTATAGGAGGCAAAGAGAATGTTGTTTTACAATTTTTTCCTGGTATTCTTGGCATTATAAGGGGAGTAAAAAGGTTGATGTGAGAGTCCATGATTGGCAGTTTATTTTTTGTTTTTAACGAATATTATATTAATAAAATAAACATTGTCACGGATCACGAACGTGGTCATTAATAGAATGTATTTGGCACTGAGAACTTATCCTCCGTTTAACAAAACACTTCTAAATGGATCTTCCATGAACTCTAAAACATTTCTTGGGCAAGAGACCTCTTTCTTTATCTGACTTATTCTGTGGAATCTCAAAATCTAAGGTCCATAGAATCTTATCCAAAACCCCAGGGGACAGGTGTGTTTTAGAATTGAGAATTTATCAGATTTTTATTTATTTTTTTTTTTTAAAGATTTTATTTTATTTTATTCGACAGAGATAGAGACAGCCAGTGAGAGAGGGAACACAAGCAGGGGGAGTGGGAGAGGAAGAAGCAGGCTCATAGTGGAGGAGCCTGATGTGGGGCTCGATCCCATAACGCCGGGATCACGCCCTGAGCCGAAGGCAGACGCTTAACCGCTGTGCCACCCAGGCGCCCCTGAATTTATCAGATTTTTAAAGGGTAGTATGGAACATAACTCCTGTGTTACATGTCATGTCACTTTTTTTTTTAAGATTTATTTATGAGAGAGAGAGAGGGAGAGGGGGAGCATGCACATAAGCAGAGGGCAGGGAGGGCAGAGGGAGAAGGAAAAGCAGACTGTCCACTGATGTGCGGCCGACCCCAGGACCCTGAGACCATGACCTGAGCCCAAGGCAGATGCTTAACCGACTGAGCCACCCAGGCGCCCCTCATGTCATGTCACTTTTAATGGAGTTTGGGACAGTTCCTCCAAATAAAATCATTTAATATTTATTTCTGCAGTGAAATTCATAGATATTAATGCTAAATGAGATAAAGATAATAAATAGCTTCCTATTTGTTGAGGCCAGTCTTTGTTGCCAGATGAGCTTAGAGTTGTCGCCAAATGAGTTATGAAAAATCTTTGTTCTTTATGATCATGGATAAAGAACAAATAAAATTTGACTTATATTCTAGGGCCTTCTAATTTGCTTGGTTAGAAGAGGTGTGGCTCCATGCTCCAGCCATGCCTGCTTCTCCTCAGCTCCACTCAAGATCTGGACTTTCTCAATATTACAGGTGTTTTTGTTTCTGGGGCTCTGTTCCTATTATTCAATGATTCTTTTGCTGAATTTAATTGCTTGTTTTTCAGCAGTTCTATGCCTGGGTTCTGATCCTTAATACCCATCATGTTTGCCATCATGGTAAATATCTCATCATACCTTATATGAATACATATGAATATATGTGTGTGTATGTATTTATAGGTATGTATGTATTCATATATGTATATGTGTTTATATCTATATACGTATATATAGGTGTGTGTGTGTGTGTGTGTGTGTGTGTGTATGTTCTTCATTGTTTCTATTCTTTTGCACTGGTTATTTTCAGTACTTGAAATGCCTTTTCCTCTCTTCCCGTTAAATTTATCCCCTACCACATCATTCTACTAGGGCAATTTACTTTCTCCCTCTGTTATATTCTCTTAATTCCCTTAGATCTTTGTGTCTACCTTTGTTATAGCATGCAGTACATTGCTCCTTAATTATTACAATAATTATCTCTCTCATATTAGACTGTAAGGCTTCTGAGAGTAGCACCTCTTTGTATGTCTACTGCCTTACACAGTGCTTGGCACAGCACAGACTCCAAGATTTTCAACCCAAAATAAATAGAAGGTGTGTATTTAGAAGTAATAGGGTGAAATTGGGGACTAGGGAAAGAAGGATGTGCAATAGAAATAAATTCATGAGGGGCACCTTGGTGGCTCAGTCAGTTAAGCATCTAACTCTTGATTTTGGTTCAGGTCATGATCTCAGTGTTGTGAGATCGAGCCCGGTGTGGGACTCTGTGCTGGGCATGAGCCTGCTTAAGATTCTCTCTCTGCCCCTCCCTCTACACTTATGCTCTCTCCCTTTCTCTTTCTCTTTCTCTCTAAAAAGAAAGAAAGATAGAAATTTGTGAACAAGACAGAGTAGTTTAGAGTAGCAATGCTTTTATTTATCTTAAATGCACATAAGGATTAGAAGACTAAAAGATTTATATGGTTTAGAGAATTAGGAAAACTTCAGAAAGGGGTTGAAGCTGGAAACAAACCTTAGCAGGCGGATGGAATTGAGGTAGGCAAAGAAGAGTGCACAGTGCTTTCCAGAGAAGGGGGGTGCATTGCAGAGGGAATGGGTGTGGATGAGTGGAGAAGATATTTAAGTTATTGGCCACTTATAATATAGGTTCTAAATTAGGAAAGTGATAGAAGGGCTGGATTATATAGAGCAATATATTGTAAGAAAAATAATTGGATCTATTTAGAGTAAGATGTCTTGTAAATTAAAGAATAGAAAGGAATGATATGTTAAAAACATTTCAGAAAATAAAGGTATCCACAGCATATCCCGTGATGCGTGAGCTAAAGGATGGGGAGGGGGCTGGTTTACATCCTTGTGCTGAAAACCAATAAGAGATCATAAGGACCTGAACTGAGATGATAGGAGTGAGGCTGAGAATTGAGAAAAAAAAAAGTGTGACTTTTGGAAAGTAAAACCATGATATGATGGCTAATTTTTTGTATCAATTTGACTAGGTCACTGAATACCAGGATATTTGGTCAAACGTTATTCTGAGCGTTCCTGTAAGACTGTTATTAAGATTAACATTTACATGTGTAGACTGAGTAAAGCAGATTGAGCCTCCACAATACGCGTGGACCTCATCCAATTAGTCGAAGGCCTGAATAGAACAAAAGGCTGACCTCCCCCAAATAAGAGAGAATTCTGCCTGGCAGCCTTTGAACTGGAGAATTGGTTCTTCCTGCTTCTTCAGAAGCCTGCTGACCTTTAGTTTGAAACTGAGACACCAGCTCTGCAGACCTTAGACTTACCAGCCTTCATATTGCGTGAGCCAGTTCCTTGTAATAAGTCTCTGTTTCTTGGAGCACTCTGACTAATACACGTAGGCTAGGCAGACTGACTAGATGTGGATACTACAGGTGAGGGAGGAATTAAAGAGGACTTAAAGGGGCGCCTGGGTGGCTCAGTTGTTAAGCGTCTGCCTTGGGCTCAGGGCGTGATCCCAGGGTCCTGGGATCGAGCCCCGCATTGGGCTCCTCTGCTGGGAGCTTGCTTTTTCCTCTTCCACTCCCCCTGCTTGTGTTCCCTCTCTCACTGCCTGTCTCTCTCTCTCTGTCAAATAAATAAATAAAATCTTTAAAAAAAAATAAAGAGGACTTAAAATTTGGGACTGAGAATTCTGGAGGATCATAATAGTAGCAATAGGGGAAGTTGAAATAGGCAGTCAATTCTGAGAGAGCGTATGTTTGGTTTTGTTTTTGTTGACTCTGACGTGGTACTGGAGAGTCAAGTGAAATTATTTTAAGCAGCTGTAGTAAGGTAGGTAGCTCTTGTGGGTTGGTCTGGGTGTGGCATCTTGGAATCCTGTGCAAGCAGGTGAACAGAAGTCACCTGGCAGAACAAAGCCCACAGGGGAGTGAGAGAGAGGAGCAGAGGGTAAGACGGGAATTAGGGACCTAGAGAAGAGAGATGATTCTGTACCTAAAAACCTAGTTGGTGACAGAGCTCACTCTTGACGTTGGTTTGTCTGTCTCCTGCGTGAGAACGTAAGCTCCATGAAGGCGATGGTTTCCCTGCTCCTGTTTCCCTAGTTTTCAATGTTGTGCTTTAAGTTTGTGAGATCGCTAGGCCATTACTTTCTCCTTTATTTTTCACTTTAAATGAAAAATGAAACAGGAATTAAGATGCCTTTGCTCTAATCTTGACTTGGCACTTAAGTAGACATATAGTTTCACATTTTAATTCCTAGGACTTTGATTTCCTTTTCCAAAAGAGTGAAGGTTGGCTTAAGGACTATTAGGACATTGTTACAGCTAAAAAAAACACTGGAGAAAAGGATGTATATGTCAAAAAGTTGTTCTAAATTGTAAAAGTGGCCTTGGGTAAATTCAGAAGACAAATTTGATAGCAAATCTTCCTCACCACTTTTTTGGAAATTTTTATTAGTTTAATATTAATCAGAGTATTGTAGTATATTAAATAAATCAAAGCTTTTATATAACCTTGTCTAAAAGCATCTTTGGACCAAAAATTTCCTCCTAAATATTAAAAGTGTGATTAAAAAAATTATTTACAGGGGCCCAACCCTATTTTATATGGTTTTAAATTAATACAGCTTTAAAAAAAAACACCCAGAAAAGAAAAACACACAAGCAGTATTTTTCCTTAAACTCCAATACTGTAAAGAAATTTCAGTTCTTATGGAATTTTTATTCTATTACAAAGTCTTCTAACTCTTAAAATCTTCTCATAGAATCAACTTATGTAATTAAAAGAGAAGAATCACTGGTTGAAATGATCCTATATGTTTACCATACCGTATTCAACATTATATTGCACCTCCTCGTATGTTTCTAGATCTGTAGTATAACATCCTATAATCTCACAATACCCATTTTTAATCAGTTTTGGATATTTGATCAATGTGTGATGTTTAAATTGTAGAGTATACCCTTTAACAACTTTTGACTGTATAGTTTGAATTATGATGAATTTCTTAGAAGTTTGGAAAAATATGACCTTTCTATTTAAAAAATGTACAGCGTGTATGTTATTATATATGTGATACAGAAACTATTGAACAGATGGGGAATAGGTGCCATAAGCTTAATCCAAAGACATTAAAGTACTAACATAAAAAAAAGTTTTCTTTATTAAATGGAACTTGTGCCCCCAGGATATGGGTTGTGTGTTAGATATTGTTTATAATTCTAATGTCTGCCTTCGTGCTTTCTGGTATGTCAGGGCATACTCTCTGTGGTCATTCTTTCTCAGTGACCATCTATGTGCAAATTCCATCTGGAAATAATCTGCCTTCAACTAACAAAGTGCTGATTTTTTGGGGTATTTAATGTCTCTTTTGTTTGCTTTGAGGCTCTTCTGAGTGGAGGACAATTAATAGGTAAGAATTCTCTCAGGAAATAGACAGTGTCACAACAGTAATCAGATATGTACTTTTCTAATACAGTTCTTCTACCTACAAAGTAATATCTAGAAATATTGCCTATTTCCAGTAGTGATACTTGAAAATAATTTATTTTTACTTCCCAGAGATCCCAAATTTCTGGATTTCTTATGAAGGTAATTTATCCTTGAGTTTATTTAACTTCTGTGTATATTGATATTCCAGCCACTTAGTCATTCTCGTTGGTCAGCTGACATCTTAGTTCTATTTGTGTTGTGTATGGACATGAGGATCTGCTTTTACTGTTTGCTCTGCAGTCAGATATAGAAAAGATTAAAAAATAAAATATACATATTTGGGAACATAAAAAAGCGTTAGAAAAACTTCGTGACATCTCTGCTCCATTTATAAGTCACTCTAATGACTACTTTGCTTCTCAGTAATTTTCCATTTGTAACATTTTATACCTGGATACACAAATGTAATACAATTGAACAAGAAAACAATTATCTGTCTGGTGGAAATAATGTACTTATCTCATTGAAACAATTGGCTTGTTTAAAAATACACAGAAGTTCCGCTCAGACTGTGGTTACCTGTAATTTGTAAAGAATTTCCAGGAAGAATTAAAATCCTCTGATGTAATGGGATCGGCTACTGAACCCGTTGGTTGTGAATGATAAATTTCCATTCAGAATTCCCCTGTCATACAAACCTCTATTTGGAATCATTTTGGTTTTGAGAGCTTTTTTCAATAATCTCTGAGTTTTGGCTGGATCCCTGGAAAACTGCATGCAAAGGCTGTATCTTCCAGTGAAAGCTTCATGTTGACTTGTGGGTTCTATGTCCGTGGAATGTTTCAGCGCTTTTTGGCCTGGCTCAAATGTTTCTTGGCATTTTCTGAGGAGTTTGGCCCATCCCATCTATAGGATCACACTGGATTCTGGATAAACTCTTAAAGCCATCATTCATCTGCAAGCTAATTTGGGATTTTATTGGGTTTTGGAAGTGGACTGATACCATTGGGCGGTTGAGGATTCAATATTTTTAATCATGTTTCTAAGGACATACCTACTCTAAAAATAATACAAGGAAAGACTACTTTTCCCTTAGTCCAGCACTTATTCTTCTTGTATCTGATCTTTTCACAGAGGTCAATGTCCTGTTTTAATTTCTCAGTATTTTTTTTTTCTCTCTTCACCAGTTTCTAAAGTTACTGCCAATCAACAACATATCCTTCTTTCTGAAAGAGAGATTTCTCTGGCTCTGGGTTGACTTCAGTCTTATGATGTGGGACTGATGTGGGTTTTCATTTTTCACATTAAAAGTACTGCCAAAGCTAGTTAATTTTAGTTGTAACATCATAGAATGTTGGTGCCTGTAGCTGCCCTGAAGATGGCCTTGTCCAGCCCTCTCATTTTACACTCAGGGGAACTGGGCCCAGTTACTTAGTTGGCACAGGAAGCTTGGGCTGGAACTTATGACCAGTTCACAGCAGAGCTGGTCTATGGAAGCCATCTCTCCACGCCAGAGAATGCTTAAGATCCACTCTTACTCCCGTCTCAGATTTTGTATCTTTAGGTAGTTTTCCTTAATGCTTTTAAAATAATTCCCCATTCTTCCCATGAATTTGGAAAACCAGCCCCCAAAAAAATTGTTTTACATTTGGTTGGGATTTCAGAGTGTTATGTACTACACCATTCTCTTCGCATTTGGAGCCATCAAGAAATAAATGTAGGAAAGAGAAAGGGAACAAAATTACTGCCTTCTTACAAATAATGTTGGACTTTGGACCGCATGTTAGACTCAAAGCTGAAGCTGGCTTCCGGTGCCTCCCACAGCTCTGTACTGAGCTTCGCCACCCAATCATAGATGGAGAAGTATGGAACGCAGGTCCCCATCCTACCCCCATGCAGGACCACTCTCAGGAAGAGCTTGTCAGGGTACTACCTCTGAGAGATCCCACTGGGAGGCCCAGGGCCTACCACCAGGGTGCTTTCCAAGGACTCTGGCCAATGAGAACAGCCTTCCACTACCCATAGGAAGCCCCTCCTTTCAAGTAGGTCGCCTTCTGGTGAGGGTCTTCATCTTTTCTTCTTTTTTTTCTTGCCTACCACTCCTGTTTCCCATCAGCATTCTGACACCAGTGTCGTTTACATTTTTCCTCCTGCATGATGAGTCATGTTCCCATTATTGTCTTGAATAGAGTTGAAAAAGATAGGGTAGTGAAGCCAGCCTAGGCAACTGACCATTTGCATTTGAGGAAAATAAATGGGAATTAAGCAGTGATGATGAGAGTGCCTTAAACATGTGCTCAGAATATTCTCAATAACGGGAAATGAAGAACTCTTCTACTCTGTCATCACCAGGGTGTTCTTCTGACATTTTTAAGAGAAAGCTGGGGGACGATTTTACTTGTCGATTTGCTGTCTTTGCTTAAGCTCTGCCAGCACCCACCATTATATTTGAATAAATGTATTCCCAAGTATCTATAGGCAGAGTCAAATGATCTTATTTTGTTTTGCTTTTGTCTCCTTCTGAGTCTGAATTAAGTAAAATTTCAGGTCATAGAACTGTTGTGGAATTTTTAGTTGATTTTTAGTTTTATGTAGGTTAAGTGCCTACTAGGTTTCATGACTTTGGTTTTTTTCGGATATTTTTTAAGCGATCATCTTGTTTCTTTGCCTCCTACATTAACAGTTTAAGAGAGTCACCTATGACAGCCTAAAGAACATTTGACAGTATACTTCCTTTTAAAGGATTTTTTTTTTCCTTTGGGATTCCTAGCCTTGTGAAACATGTCGCACCTGTGTGTAGACACTTTGACTTCATTCAGAGGTAAATTAAAAGTAATTGAAAATGGTAATGTTCTGGACACTCACGGATTCTCCCCCACTATGACACTCACTCAGCTTTTGCTTCCTCTTAGTCCGTTTGAGGCCATTTAGATGAAAAGATAGTGAATGGCAGAGTAGATTTCAGATTTTCTGTTTTAAGATGTTAAGATTTAAGATGTTTCAGTACATTCTTGGCATTGAAACCATCACCTTAAGATTCTTTGTTTCTGAAGAAGTGGTTGAACTGACATTTGGTGAATCATCATCATGTTTTTGCTCAGTGGGCCTGTCAAGTATCTGTCACAGTGAGAACTGAGAGGTTGGTGCACAGGAAGTAGCACAGAGGTAGTCACGGTGCACAGGGTGACGCACTGGGTGGGGAGAGACTAGAGGTGGAGACCTATGGACCTGGCTTGAAACTCAGTTCCGCCAGCTGACTTACACCATCGCTCTGTACAATTTGCTCATCTGCACAATGGGCGTACTAATTAGTGCTGTCTACTTCAAAAGTCTTGTGAGAATGAAGTGAATTAAATACCTGGAAAGCATGTTAGAACAGTGTCTGAAACATCATATGTGCTTTATAAATCTTAGCTGTTAAGCAGTCTTCCCATTCCTAGTTGGGTTAGTGGATCAATGTTAACCTGTATTTTTAAGGGTTTTTCTTAGTACACTATTATTTAGGAAAACTGAACTAGAAAGATCTTCTGTGAGGTATTATTCCTGGTTTGCCTTTTTAAGGGTGAACTGTGCATCAAAAGACTATGAGTCTTAATTTTGTATAATTTGATATTAATAAATAAACCTGGACTCTTTGGTTGTGTGAAGTCAGTTGATGATTTCAGGCAATTTATTTCCCACTACCAGTATAGTTGTCTTCATTGTTGTCCCTGGTTTTGGCACTAAAATTGTCATGTAGTCGTAGTTGCTCAGATTAGAAGGGAAACATTGAGGAAATAGTCCTCCAGTGATTAAGATAAATCAGCATAAAATAGTTGGATATTTTTGAGGAATGTAGGATAATCTAATAACCAGAGGGCATAAAATACCCCAAGGATAAAATTTCCTAATATAATGTGTACGTGTTTGTGTGTATGGTGTGTTATATGGGCACGCCGTGTAAGAAACAGCAAAGGAAGAGTTTCAGGGGAACCTAAAAGTTTTACTTTAGTTTGTATAATAATTAACTTGGCTACATCAATATCAGGAAAATAATTAGAATAACAGATTATGTTGAGTGCCTAAAGAAATATGTTTGACAACTTTTAATTTTCTTTCCTCCTACACACCACTTCCTAGTTCGTTTCTGGCACACCAGATGTGTCTCAACACAGTGGCTGATCCGGGTAGAGTTGTGTGAACACCCGTGGCATAACAAATTTTCTCATTTTCATTCCATTTAATGAAACTGAAATGAGAAGGAGCACTGTATTTCTCAAACGATACTATATAGATTTAAGGTGTAGTTGCCCTTTCTCCAGACCTCTGCATCAGTGTTCCCTTTTTCTTTTTCAGTGTTCCTTTTTAAAGCTAATAGTAAAGTTTGTATGCAAATCATGAACGTACGCAAACAAAGCAGATTGTAACCTTGCTTTTCATAGTTAGACACCAGTGGGCTACTGTTGGTGCACAGGAGTTAAAAGGGATGACTGGTGGGGGAAAGTGAAAAAAAAAATTAGTCACAGGGAAATTTTTTTTTTTTAATAATACTCTCTTTTCCATTTTCTAGCTTCTTTCAATGGACCAATTAACTGCTGTTTTTTAGCTTAAAACCAGCTTTAGTTCTTGATCTCCATGGAGCAGATACTTTTCACAGGCATTTTTATTTTGTCTTTCATTTATTTACTGTAGGAATTTTCCCATTATTTTTAGCCTTTTCTCCATTTAAATGCCAGGGCATGTACTACATTTCAGAAGCTGTAATTTTCTTTCAGAGAAATTAATTTTGTTTTTAGCTTTGGCTCTATATGTGACCCTTGTGTGTGTCTCTAGTTTTGAACATCTACCGATAATTTATATAACCATTTAAAAAAATTTTTAATTCTAGAATAAATGATATTACCAACAGAAGGGAGATGTTCCTCACCATACCAACCTGTGCAGCATGTTTCCTTTTGGTTTCAAGTCATATTCAGTTTCAATTTATATTGCCCTTGTCATGTATTATACTCTTTAATGAGTGGTTTCCACGAGTGGTTGTCCAGTAATCAGTAGTTTACTTAATCCTTCCTCTGATTTAAAAAATTTAAATATAATGTTTTGCTACTATAAATTACATCATCACAAAAATCTGTTCGAATGTGCCTTTTTTTTTTGTGGGTGGTTATTTACTCAGTTTAAACTTTCTGTCTTAATATTATGAGGTTAAAAGTTTCAAATAATTTTATGGGTCAAGTGATGTGATTTAAAAAAAAATGCCTTTTGAAGTGCTTTGTTGAGTAGCTTTCTACTGCAAATTGCCAACAATAATGTATGGGTTTATCAGTTTTATTTTTCTAAGAACTTGGATAGTGTTGGATATTATGTTCTTAGAATTTTTATATTTGTTAGTTAAATGTAAAATGGTACTTCAGCATTGCCTTAATTTGCCTCACTTTGATAAATAAAATGCTTGAATGCTCTCTTTTTTTATGTGCACTTAATAATTTGATTCCCATGTGCATGTCCATGTTATTGCCTTATTTTTCTTCTGAATTTTGTTTTTCTGTCAGATTGTTTATCCCCTTTTGTAACATAGCAAAAAATCTTTGATATCTTGTATTTATAAACATTTCTGCAATATGTTGTTTTCCTTTTACCATGACTATTGCTTTTCTTAGTAAAAGTTAAAGATTAAATGGTTACACAAAATTTACATCTTTTTGTTTCTTTTTTTGACTCAAGGTTTGGAAAGCTATCATTCTTTCAAAAATACTCAATTTTATTTTATGCTACTTTTTATAAACTAGATCATATATTTATACATATATACACAATCATACACACAGAATGAAAAGGAGAGGGAGACATTTGTGTTATAATTATATTATACAGTGTAAATTTTGACCCATTTTCCCCTCAAATCACCAACTGGTTTTCTCATTATCATTTATTAAATAATTTCCCCCACCCCTGATTGTTTTGAATTTCCTTTTTATTATATTCTTACATATCACTAGATATTTTACTGGACTTTCTATTCTTATTTGTTGATGTTTTTCAAAATAAATATCAAAACCATGTTATTTAAACTATTATCGCTTTAGGGGCGCCGGGGTGTCTCAGTCAGTTAAGCCTCCAACTCCTGATTTCAGCTCAGGTCATGATTTCAGGGTCGTGAGATCAAGCCCTGCCTCGGGCTCTGCCCTCTGCGGGGAGTCAGCTTGAGATTCTCTTCCTCCCTCTTGCAACATGCTGTTGCTTTCTAAGTTTTAAAATCTAGTGGGCTCAGACCTTCTTTTAAACAATCATTGAGCTTCTATTATATACCAGAAAAAATGTGGGAAGAGAAATGAAAATTACCTAGTTACCCCACGCCTGGTAATCAAAGTCTTCCCAGGAAAACAGACATGAAAAAAAAAAAAAAAAAAAAACCCCAGACACATTTATAATGTGATAAAAACCATAAAAGAGAGGTGAATACAGAACTGTGGTAACACAGAGGAGAGTAGTATATTTTCACCTGTTTATTTTTAAAACTAATGAAAGTTTTATTTTAATTGTAGTTGCTATTTTATATCTACAAAATAACTTGAGAACATTTGATTTTTTAATATTATAATCTCATTTAGGATTATTGTATCTTATTTATTTCTCTATTAAGTTCTGTAGTTTTCTTTAATATGAAATACTTATTAGAAGAATTTCAAGTTCAACATGTACATGTTATGAATATTATTGTGGTAGTCTCCAGGTAGTTCTATCTTTGATTTATTTCTTTTAAAAAAGCTTATATTTTGGGTTTAGCACTCAAGGAAAAATTGGAGAACTCCTTCGTCTTTGGGGGGGGCTCTCAAACATTCAATGATAATACTTCTGGGATTTGATAGGATTTAGCATACATAAGACACAAATGTAGATGTGTTATCGATGTTAATTTTTGGAACTGACAATAGGTCAATGAGAAATTCTTGAACCAAGAAAACATATTCTTATGAAAATCTGATTGAAATTGTAGAAAACGGTCTGTGTTCTATAGCCATGGAAACTTTAGACTGATCGTCTTTGGCATGTGAATTATAGTTTCTATCACCGCAGCTCTTAATTGGTGATGAGAAGGGGATAAAAGGCATTCAGGAGTTTTGGAAAATAAAACATAAACACACATCAAAGAGTAATCATTTCTGGAATTCTGTGTACATCAGTTGTTTAAACCCTCCTATTTAAATGCACAGTAAAGCTCATTTCATTATTTCAGTTTTATAATGTATGCTTTATTTAAAAATATTTTTGTATTGGCAAATTAGGTCAGGAATAAGCAGGACCTTAGTGACGTAAATAAACTAATCCCAGTGGATGACTGTCTTTGGACTTTCTCTTTCGTGTAATTCTTTTTATGTACGGAACACTTCTCTTGGCCAGGATCCCATTATAAAAAAGAAAAGAAAGGTGGGGATGTGGGGGGATAAATATTCCCAGAGAGACTCCTTGAATTTCAGCCCTTTCAGTTACACGATTATTCTTGTGATTACAGGAGATGAAAGGATAATGAGGAGTTGGTTTCCTATCTGAATCATAAAAAATAATTTGAATATACATAGGGCCATTGACTTGAATAAATGGATGCCTTTTTAAAATTTTCTTTTGGGAGGCACACTGAAATGATTTTAGTGGTCCAAGTTCTGTAACCTCAGAGCAAGTTCAAGTGCAGGGAGAAAAGTAGCAGACTCTTGATAATGAATTTAGCCCAAGTGTTTATATTTGATTTATGTACTTCATTCAAAAGAAATGATTTGAGACATTTTATAACAATGTATTCAATTTGTTTTAAAGATTTTATTTATTTGACAGAGATAGAGACAGCCAGCGAGAGAGGGAACACAAGCAGGGGGAGTGGGAGAGGAAGAAGCAGGCTCATAGCGGAGGAGCCTGATGTGGGGCTCCATCCCATAACGCTGGGATCACGCCCTCAGCCAAAGGCAGACGCTTAACCGCTGTGCCACCCAGGCGCCCCTATAACAATGTATTCAATTTAATAATGAAGAAGAAAAGTATAAAGAAGAAAAAATTATCAGGAAAATATAAATAAGTGAAAGGTCTACAAAAAAGAAAGTAATTGTGTTTATTATTCAAGTCATGTCTCTTCTTACATACACACATGCACTTATTTATTATAATTGTTTGTTATATATATTAAATCTTTATATTTGTGTTTTAAAAACACAGTTTTAGTTGTACCATTTAGCTTTGTAGTACTTTTATGTAATTCCCCTTAAAAGAACTAATGGCTTACGTGTGGGTGATTTCAGATCAACCTGTGCAGTTTAGTACCTTATTTAAGAGTGGAGGGATAAGGGGCGCCTGGGTGGCTCAGTTGGCTAGGCATCTGCCTTCGGCTCAGGTCATGATCCCGGTGTCCTGGGATTGAGCCCCATGTCGAACTCCCTGCTCAGAGGGGAGCCTGCTTGCCCCTTTCTCCTACTTGTGCTCTCTCTCTCTCAAATGGATAAATAAAAAAATCTTAAAAAAAAAAAAAGAGTGGAGGGATAAGGGGCGCCTGGGTGGCTCAGTTGGCTAGGCATCTGCCTTCGGCTCAGGTCATGATCCCGGTGTCCTGGGATTGAGCCCCATGTCGAACTCCCTGCTCAGAGGGGAGCCTGCTTGCCCCTTTCTCCTACTTGTGCTCTCTCTCTCTCAAATGGATAAATAAAAAAATCTTAAAAAAAAAAAAAAGAGTGGAGGGATAAGAAGTGTTTGGGAGAGAAAAGCAGGGATAATAAACACGTAGAAAATTACTGAATCCACCATTTGAGAGAGAACTTCAAATGTTTCTTAATATTTACCCAGATCACAACCTTTCATATTTTGTATCTCAATAGCTAGCTCTCTTTTCTACCTTACCATCACCTGCAGCAAACAAAACAAAAAATAACTCCCCTAATCTGAAATCATTTCTAACTTGTGTGGTAGGCTTAATCATTTGTATCCAAAGTGTCCTAGCCCATCCATTCTAAGTTGTAATGAAGTCACCATTGATAACACAGAGTATGGAAAGAAAATTTAGAGAAAAATGTGATCTAGCTGTCAATGAGAAAGTAAAGAAAGTTGAATAATAAATTAAAATAACATGAGTTAATGAAAAACAATGAGAGACTGGAATTTACTTAGCATGTAAATTATCCTAGCATGTAAATCCTGAGTAACAGCCTTGAAATACTGAGTCTGAAGAGGACCCCTGCCTTACTCAGATGTGCATTTTCTACATTTTTTAAGATTATTTATTTATTTGAGAGAGAGAGCACGTGCATGCACATGAGCAGGGGGGAAGGGCAGAGGGAGAGGGAGAAGCAGGCTTCTCACTGATCAGGGAGCCTGATGCAGGGCTCCATCCTAGGATGCCAGGATCATGACCTGAGCCAAAGGCAGATGCTTAATGAACTGAGCCATGCAGGCCTCCCTGCATGCATTTTTTTATTGTATACAACTTAATTGCCTGTTAATTAAGTCCTAATCCATTGAATAAACAAAAGTAGTTATTATCATACCTTAGCAGCTTTCCCTCTCCTTAAATCTTATTTTCCTTATTTATTATGTCATTATTTCCAAGCTCCGTTAGTCCCTTTGGTCTATTATCATCCATACACCATTGTAGGCATGGATATTTTAATGTGAAGAGGTAGGTAGTGACTTTTCTGGTTTTGTGACCTTTTACAGTCTGATTCAATAAAACTTTATTGATCCCCTCCTTATGTAACAGGTACCAGGCTAAGAGCTTGATATCTTATCATGCATTACTTCCCATAATAACTTCATGAGATAAGTGTTTTATGGTCCTCATTTAATATAGGAGAATGCTTATTATAGGGAGAGACTAACCCAAAGTCACATTGCTAGTAAGTGCTGAATCTTGGCTAAAACCCAAGTCTGACCTTGAAAGCAGCATTCTTTCCAAAGCCATAGCTCTTGCTAAGCATTTCTGACTTTTACTTAAGATACACTTTGCTCTCTGTTTATTAGTTATGTTTGTGTAAAATGTAATCTTCTATTAAGTGAGGAAAATGTGAGGCTGCTGTTATTATCTGGACCAAATTGTGGAATTGTATCATTGAGAGGCATTAGTTCTTTTTTTGCCTACTAAGGACAACCATGAGCAATATACACTGTAACATTCTATCTGATATAATGAGGAAAGGGAAGCACATAGTAGGAATTCTTTCAAACTTAATTGTGTTCATCAGATATTTATTGAGCACCTTGTAAAATCCAGATATTCTACTATGTTTAGTGCTACCCTTGAAGAAGATAGAGATGTGACTCTCAAGGAGCTTATAGTCTAGTGGAGAAACTCAATTTATAATGAAATAGCTACTTTTCAAATAATCCAAATTCAGTAAATTGCTTATGAGAATCATTACCTTTGGACATTTATCACTTATCTGATAAAGAACGTAAGTTCTGGCTAAGGGAGTTTCTTATTTCAGGTCCTGTAATGTAAATCAGCTTGTACCATCATTTTAAACCTTTTTCAAATAGAACCCACATTTTACCTTTAGAACTAAAGGATGTTGAAAAGAGTTCAATATAATGTAATCAAGTCACTTAGCAGGCTTATTTTAAACCACTTCCTTTTCTTTCTTTGCACCCTGTGACACACAGACTTCCAGAATCAGGAAAGTATTGTTTTTGTTTTTTGGGAGTTGCTATATTATGTGGAACCAAAACTAAGTTAATATGGGTAGTGTTTGTCAGCTCAAGGTACTGAATTAAATTGAGATTTTGTTCCTTTCCCTTTCTAAATTTGGTCCTGAAAGAGTTTTCATGTTATAAATTGACAATTTTTATTTATTCATAATGAAATGATCCCTTTTATTTATAGCCAAGTTCATCATTTTAACACTTAATCCTCCATGACAGTCCGGAGGAGAGGAAACTTGGCAACCATTCATTATTATCTGTTTTTACCATCAGAAGGTATTTATTTGTAAAGAGAGCGTGGCAATGACGTCAAGGATAGGAATGAAATACTCCCTAACGTTTTTATATAGGGCGGCCTTTCCTTTGAAGTCATGATGGTAAATATGATCGTACTTACTTAAAATGCATGCAGAGTCCCCTGGAAACACAAAAGCATGCAACTATAGCTGTGGAAGGAGACAATCCAATAATAAAAGGGGAAAATGTCAGTCTTAGATAAATGATTTGGGAATCCCGTCAGTAACCATCTACACATCCACATTTCACCTGCATTTTAAAGCAGCTTACAAAGCCCTTAATGAGCTGTGCTCTTACCACTTTTGTGCCCTCGTAAAAATCCACCCATCACAGAAGTCCACTAACTCACAGTCCCAATATTACAGATCTAAGACTTTTTAAAAAAAGATTTATTTATTTGAGAGAGAGAGTGCACACACCTGAGAGGGATGGGGAGGAGCAGAGGGAGACAGAGAAAGTCTTAAGCAGATTCCCTGCTGAGCATGAAACCTGATGTGGGGCTTGAACTGAGGACCCTGAGATAATGACCTGAGCCAAAATCAGTCTTTGGTTTTGAGTCTTTTGAGTCTTTGTCCTAATTTGATGATTAGGATGATGATGAATAGGATAATGAGGGATACCACTATGGAGATTTAAATGAAAGAAAACAGGGGTGCCTGGGGGGGGGGCACAGTCAGTTAAGCGTCCAACTCTTGATTTCTGCTCCGGTTGTGATATCAGGGTTTCGAGGTAGAACCTCACGTCAGGTTCTGTGCTGGGTGTGGAGGTTGCTTAAGATCTCTCTCTCTTTCTCCCTCTGCCCCTCCCCCACTTTTCTCTTTCCTCCCTGTAAAAAAAAAAAGATGAAAGAAGTTTCCTTATTTATTATTCATCATCTTTATTATTATAAGATTCAGATCTAGAGTGTTCTAATATGTTTCTTCCATCAACCTTTATGCTTACTTCATTATACAGTATTATTAAATTCTATTATGACAAAGTGAGTTATTGAAATTCATTATTAACCCTCTCAGTGGTGAGCTCAGGTCGTGGAGCCAGAAGAGACAGGTGTGAATCTTAGTTGCATTATTCATTCACTCACTGCCTTTTTTACACTGAGCATGTTATTTAACCTCTCTAACCTTGTTTCCTCATCTGTGCAATGGGCTAATAATTATACCAGCTTCTTAGGATAGGTAGGATAATACAGTCAAGTTTCTTGTTGAGCTATCTTCTTTTAAGATTTTATTTATCTGAGAGAGAGCACGCGCAAGCATGAGAGTGCATGAGTGAGGGGAGGAGCAGAGCGAGAGGGAGAGAGACAATCCCAAGCAGATTCCCTACTCCGCGCAGAGTCTGACATGGGGCTCGATCTCACAACCCTAAGATCATGAACTGAGCCAAAATCAAAGTCAGACTCTTAACCAACCGAGCCACCCAGGCACCCCTGAGCTATCTTCTTTTAATCATTTCATAAGACAGAGGAGGTGTCTTTTATGTGTTCCTCTCTTGGAACATCCAGAGAGGAGGAGGTTCTCAAAACTAGGCTTCAGACTGCCATAGGCAACTTGTAGTCCATCTGTACAGCTGGAGACCATCCACAGTTTTAAGTAAACCTTTTCCTTATCGAAGGTAGTTGTTCATTTATTAATGCAAATGCCTTGTGCCTTGGATGTGTGAGCCCTAAAAATATACTTCCAGGGATAAAAATAGATCTCTTGGAGTTCTGAGATGCTGCTTAATCAGAACCAGCTGCAAGCTGTCTAGAAAATGCAAGTTATATGAGCCAGATGGCTTTTGCCCTTTTTACTTTAGACAGCATGTAATTTGGATAACTACAGCTACAGTAATACATTTTGCCAGTCACACTGTTTGATAAACATATTTGTTGAGAACAGCCACTTCCAATTAGAGACCCAGTAAAATGTTAATTTATTTTAATAATTTTTCCCTCTGGGGTAAGACCAAGAATACTTTTAAAAGAAATGCCTATTCACAGGAGAGAGTGCTCGTCAAGGTTTATTGTATGCCAGTGGTTACTTTTTAGGTTTGGCATTTAAATAATGATGAGGAGTATTCATGACCTATGCTTCCATTTTTTTCCTTAAAATTTAGTGTATATGTGAGGGGCCATAATTTTCCATATTTTATAAGTATGTTTGTTTTACCTGTGGAAAGATGGTTTGGCTAGTTTTAACTTTCTTCTACAGAGCTCTAATTACTATAAACTCTAATAATAGTTGGTAAATTATTGTTTGTCCACAAACCATTATTAATGTGGTATTTCTGAGATTTTGCTTTTATGACTGGGAGCTTTAAGAGGGAATTTTCTTTATTAGCTGTTGTAGCCATAACTGATTTTCATTGAAGATTACCGTAAACACAGTCACTAATATTAGCTGCATTCTAATTTCATCCAGTTCTCACTCAGATAAAACAGCAACGCTGAATATTTGCTCTTCACACGCTGAAGACTGAAGCTCAGATACAATCTCCTTTCAGAGATGTGGATTTAGCAGTTCTATTTTTCACTGGTGGCCCCACTTCTTGGAAAAGCATTTTGAAGCCTTGATCGTCCATTCCATGTGATGAAGTAGTCTCTATTTCTTGGGACATCCACCAGACAGCAGATAATAGATTGCTGAGCACCTCTGAAGGATCTCTTGTGTCATAATTTTTCCATAGTTCCAAGCCTTCCAGTATTGTGAATTAAGCACAGAAATTGTTTTTTTCCTTACCCAGTTTAAAGAGGAGAGGATAGTTCATCTATAGGATTAGTGATGTTAAAACATAAATGTCATTATAATAGTAGCTGCAGGTTTATTTACTCTCACTATATAGTACCAGGAACTCTGCCCATCCCTTTATACATTACTGCATCTAAGCCTCACAACAACATAACATTACAGGGGGTATATATTTTTATCCTGTTTTACAGATAACGAAGCAATGCTTTGGAGTATAATTATTCACATCATACAGAAAGTGTCAGAGTCAGAATTTGAAGCTACTATTGTTTTAATGGTCTGTCTGACTCATGCTCTTTAATTTCACCCATTAAGCTATGAAAAGTGGCATTTGACTTCGCCATAACTGTTCTTTCAGAGATAAACACATGCCTCTGTCCATTCCTGTATAACAGTGATGCTTCTCAGAATTTATTTTAAGCTCAGATTAATATGTGAAAAGGTCTAATCTTTCTCACTCCACTTCCTTAGATACACTGTAACTAATGTACTTTAAAAGTAAAAGTCATATCAAAAACTCATATCAAAAATCTCATTTTGGTATTTTTCCAATATGAAGTTAAGAATGATACTGATATGTAGTGCTTTGAGAAACTGGTAAATTCTTGTGTGATATGAAACAGCATGGGAAGTAAATGGTCACCAAATTTACCAAATCTAAATCCTGCTTTTATGTCTTTAACAAGCTAAGTAATAAGATCACGAAATTCAGTAATGAATGCCCCAGTTCATACCTGTACACTGTGTCACAGGCAGCAGGAAATAGAGCAAAGCGTTATTCATAAAGACATCTTGGTTGTAGTTCTGTCCACTCAAAGCAAACTGAGGATCATGGAAAATATTTTATTATTTCTGGCTGTTTGGGGAGATTATGCTGTTATAATTATTTACATATGGAACCATTAAATGTTTTCTTGAAAGATATTGTAAAATGATAGAATAGCTTGTACTTAAGTACTATAGGGCTTATACTGTCTGTTAGCAAACAGTTGATGTTATTTGCTGCTTCCTGGAAATGAAAGGGAGATATGGATCAAAAATATTACTTAGTAGTAAGGTGATCATTTCTATTCTCTTGAAAAATTCTATATTTAAACAATGACTTGCCCCCGTTTTTCGTATCTCACATAGTGTAGTCAGTTAAGACACAGATTCAAACGTGTAATCTGTTACTGCTTGACCCATTTGAAGAAAGCATTTAACGTCATTAGATGGGAGACATCAACTACCTAGAGAGAGTTTCAGTCCTTTCTTTATGTGGAGAGCTATAACTTGGAACGACGCAGTAGGCTGATTTGGTCAATGTATTTAAGTTTTCTGTTAATATGTGAGATCCTGTAGTTGATGCTGTGGAATGGAAAAGGATATATGAAAGTGATCTCTGCCAAATTTATCTGTGTTTATCCTAGTGTAGGTGCATTATTCATTTTTCACTATATGAAGGTTTAGTAGCTTAATAAGTTGTCTGCTTTGCTTAAATGATTTAATAAGGAAGTATTGGGGATCAAAAGAAATGACTGTGTCTTTGTCCTCAAAGAGCTTTTGGCATTTGGCACCAAAAGGGTACCTTATTCTTAGAACTTAGAATGTGGTCCCAGAATACTGTGACTTTCAGAGGTTAGGACGCCAAAGAAAATAAGGTAGATGAAGGGAAATCTTTTATTCTCTTTATCCAATGAGGGACTTTGTTGCCTTTGTCTTCTTGAAGAATAGACATGTATTGGGCTGAAAATGTATGTTATAGACCCTTGGGCTCCACTGGCATGTTCCAATTTGTTATTGTCAATCATACAAATACATATTTAGACAATTTCAGAAACACATCTCGTTCCTTGAAAAGAGAGAAATCACTCCTCTTGGTATATCAAATTAATATGTAAGATGGGTAACTAGAATTGTGTAATTTCTTTCCTAAGGCTTCTATTGTCCTGCACCTTTTCAGAAGACCTTTTTTCTCTCTTTTTTTCCCATTAGATAACCATAATATTATTTCTAGATGTGTAGCACTATGAGATCTATGAGAGAGTGTGTATGTGTGTGTGTGTGAGAGAGAGAGAGAGAGAGAGAGAACGCGCGCACACGTGCGCGCAAGGAGAAAGAAGGGGAAGACAGAAAGTAAGAAGCAAAAGAAGTTAAATCTCTTTTTATAAAAGATAAGCAGCAATATTATATGCACATATAAGCTGCCTTTCCAGTATTTATAAATCTTAGCTTTTTTTTTTTATTGTATTGGTAAGACTATCATGCTCTCATTCTGATGGTAGTGATGGGCATATGCACATCTGAGTTCACTGAAAACAGCTCTTAATGCTTAATAGGGTGCTAACTCTACATTAAAGTATCCTGGTTTGCTAGCCTAGGGACACATATCCAGATAGTTACATTTTTTTGAGGGAGTGTTCTGTTTTAATTGCTTTTAACCTATTGATGTCATAAATTTATTAGTAGATTTCCTAATATTAAATCATTCTGGAGTTCCTGAAATAAACTCAATGGGACATGTTTTATTATTTTTTTAATAACCTGCAGTGTTTGATGTATATTTCATCTAACACTTTTGCTTCTCTGTTCATAAATAATACCTGTAGTTTTCTGTTTTGTCAGCCCTTTTTCAGGTTTCAGTGTAAGGGTTACTGGGCAAATTATTTATGATCATACAACCTGCACGTTGTCACCTGTCATATCATTCTTTGAATAGCTACGGTAGTTTTGCAGATGAAGGTAGTAAAGTATCTTGAGGAAGAAACCTTTTTCAAACACACAGGCTACCATGTCAGCTAGCTGAAAGGTGAGGGTTACTTGAACACCCTAAAATAGGTTTTAAAAAAATCCCCGTATTTCTCTATGCCTTCAATGTTTAAAGAATTAACATTTTAAAATTATCATGGCCTGTAAACTTTATTTGGCAATAGTTGTTTACTTCCATTTTTTTCTAGAATTGTTGGTCTGTTTTGATGTATATTCTCTTCTAGGAGAATCTTTTTAATTTTGCTGAAACTTAAAAAAAATTTTTTTAAGGGGTGCCTGGATGGCTCAGTCAGTTAAGCATCTGTTTTCTGCTCAAGTCATCATCCTTGGGGTCCTGGGATTGAGCCTGTCACCAGGCTCCTTGCTTGGTGGGGAGCCTGCTTCTTCATCTCCCATTGTCCCTCTCCCTGCTTGTGCTCTCTCTCTCTCTCAATCCAATGAATAAATAAAATCTTAAAAAAATTTTTTTAAACTTCTTTTGTTGTTATTTTGGTTTTCTGTTTTTTAAAAAATTATTTATTTATTTGAGAGACAGCATGTGCACAGGGGTGGCAGGGGGGTGTAGTGCAAGGGCAGAAGGAGAGGGAGAAAGAATCTCAAGCAGACTCCCAACTGAGTTAGCAGCACTGCGTGGGGCTCCGTCTCATGACCCTGAGATCATGACCTGAGCTGAAATCAAGAGTCTTATGCTTAACTGACTGAGCCACCCAGAAACACCAAACCTTAAAAAATTTTTAGCAACAAACTGTACATAGCACTCTTTATAATTCTTTTAATCTTTTCTATAGTAGTTTTTAAAATTTTTTATTTAATTTATTTATTTTAGAGAGAGACCTCACAAGCAGGAGGGAGGGGCAGAGAGAGAGGGAGAAGAGCAGTGAACCCACCTTGGGGCTTGATCCCAGGACCCCAAGATCGTGACCTTAGTCTAAGGCAGAAGTTTAATGGTTCAAGCCACCCAGGTGCCCCTGGTAGTAATGGTTTTACCTCTCATTTTATTTTTTGGGCTTTGTCTCCTAAGAACAAAGATTAGCTTTTTCTTCTTTTTCTCTCCAAATACCTCTGGGTTTATTTACTAGAATGTACATGTTCTATTTTAAAAAAAATAATTGCTTATGTATTTAGTGTTTCTTTTCTCCACTTTCTTTAGATATAGCTTATTCTCTTTTGGAAAAAACTATTTGCCTATTTGCATAGAATATTTAGTTAACTTATTTTTATTCTTTATTTGCAAAGGACCTTTCCAGGTACTTTTTATGCTTTCAAATTTACTATAACTAGAGAATTCAATTTGTAGGATCTCTCTGGTGCTGGACTAGTGCAGATGTTACCTGTGTGAGGATCCTTTGGAAACATTTAGCTTGAAAAATTGACACTGAATTCGATCTTCAAATCTATATCAGGATTACATTGACAATGTCTAATGTTTCAAAATGGCATTTTGTTCTCTCTCTCATTTTAAAATCAGTACAAGTTATCCAAAGAATTTTGGAATATATAAAGAAACACACTTTGTTAATTACCACTACTGTATAACAAAGTACTCTAAAATTTAATAACTTAAAACAACAAACATTTATTTTCTCACATTTTCTGAGAGTCAAAAATCTGGGAGTAGCTTATCTGGGCTTTTCTGGCTCAGTGTCTTATGAAGTTGCAGTCAAACTCTTGGTGAGGGCTGTTATCATCTGAAGGTTTGAGCAAGGCTAGAGGACCCACTTCCAGAATGGTTCACTCACATGTCTATTGATTGGAGGCCTTAGTTGCTCACTAGCTGTTGGCAGGAGGTCTCAGTTTCTTGCCATGTACACCTCTCCACAGGGCTGCTTGCATCCCCCAGAGGGAGTGATCCCAGAGACTGAGGTAGAAAGTCTAATATCTTCATGAACTACCTTTAGAAGTGACATACTATCCCTTTTGGATTCCACTGGTCCCACCTTACCATCCTTGATACATTGTGGGAGTTTGCAGCACGAGGGAGTGAATGCCAGAGGTAGTGGTCATTGGGTTTCCTTGAAAGCTAGTCATCACACATACCTCACGATATAAAAATTATCTTTGGTCTACTGTCCACACATAGTGGATCTCCTAGAGTCTTATTTTTTCCCCCTCCCAATCAGATATGACCTTGAACATTTTTAAAAAACAAACTAGTGTACATGCTGTTTTTAACTTTTCTCACATAACAGCAGATCATAAACAATTTTCATGTTATGAAATAGTGTTTCTAAAATAAGACTTTTATATGTTTGTTTAGCATTCATTCTGTGGGCATGCCATAATTTATTTCTAACAATCTACTGATGTTGTTTTATAATTAGGTCATTTTGAGTATTTGACTATCATAAATTGTTTATTAATTTTTTTGCCCATAAATTCTTGAGCACATCTTCTACCATTTACCTAAAATAAATTCCTAAAAATGTTATTGCTGGGTTGAGGCATATAAACATTTGAAGGCTTTATACACATACTGCCAAAATATTTTCCAGAAGTTTATATTAAATTTGTGCTTCTATTGACATAATAAAAAAAATGTCTGGCTTCTTATCTGCTTATCAATACTAGCTACTATATTTGAAAAATAAAAGGAGCCTGATAGGGAACATAGCATCTATTGTAGTTTTAATTTTTGTTATTTGAAATATTTAATAAGGTAGGAGAATTATTTTGATAGCCTTATCTCTGAATCTACATATTATTTTTCTCCTTGATTTTTAAAAAATATATCTTCCTTATAATTACTTTTAAATGTACACTATTCTCATTAAAAATGTGTTTATTTTCTTTGAGAATATATTTCACTGGACTTCTGCTTTGGGGCTGCACAATGAGCCTGTTCTGTAGTGAGCTTGGAAATACTGGAAAATAATTAGATGACTGAGGCACTTTGAGAATGCTGATGACTTTGTTTGATGGTTACTAAACTGAGATCTCCCTAACTTATATTTTATTGTTTGAACATTTGCTAGAATAATGGGTTAAGAGTGAGAAAAGATGCTTTTTTTTACTTTTGTTGTCAGCCATCTGCCAAAATTTGGTGAGTGTCGAAGAACATTTTTCCAGGGCTAAAAGCATAATTGAGACTTGTCTAGTCTTAAAAAACAACAACAACAACAACAACAACAAAATACCCCAAAAAACACTCTCAGCCTTCTCCTGGCTTGAAAAGTTTTCCTGCCCAGCACTTTCATATCACTGGTGTTCTCAGTGATGTATAAAAGATCGACCCCCTGAACAGTTTTCTGGATCTCAGAAAAATTTCCTTTTGATAATAATTGATTTGAAATTTTAAATGTTATTAAGAGGCTGAGCTAGTGAGCTAGGGTTGAATATGAGCACATGTTGTCTGATGAGGCAGAAGCAAAGTATAGGGAGAGACTATGCAATCCGAAGGGCCTTATTTGATGGGCAGGTCTGTTACTTACTTGCTTTGTGACCTTGGCCTTTTTAGTCTCCATCTTCTTATCTGTGAAGGAGGAGAAAAATGCCTCCTTTGCTACATTGTTTTCAAATTATATTATATACTATCTACATTGTGCCTGGCACACACAGTGCACAGTGCATGTATGAAGTAACAGAATAAATATGGAAATGTATACTCTTCTTGGAAAGTGATATTTTCACAAAATCTAAACAAAGTGAAAAATTCAGTGATTTCTGGGTGAATATTAAGTTTATGCCGTAATTCTGACCAAGAATGTATGTGATAGATGAGGGGAGACATGGACAAATACTTATTTTTTGTACCCATGAAGAAATTTGCTGTTATTATACTTACAAAAGTTTTCTGAAGAATTCAAAATAGAATAATATTAGCCACGACTCTATTCCGACCTGACCATGCCAGGCAAAGCAAGTCAGAGACTCATAGTATGAACAGAAAAATGAAACTGATAGATGTGATAAAGTTGTGGAACTGGCTCTAAATGTATAAATACATACCCATTCATGATTTTTTTGAGGGAGGGGTAGGTTTTGAACTGAATTTGAAGAGTGGATTGGCTTGCACAAAACTAAGGGAGACGGAGTGTTCTAAATCTGGGGATGGTACGCATCCTGCACAGAAACTGATACCCACGTGGTAATTTGCTAGGAGTAAACTGACTTAACTTTGACTAGAGAATCTGTGTTTGAGATTCAGTACGGAGAGGGAAAACGTGATCAGAACCTTGATTATCGGGCAGAAGAACTTAAGCAGACATCAGAGCATCACTTGAAGCTTCTGGAGCAGGAGAGAAGTCATAATTCTGGGGTTTGAGGGACTAGCAGATACGAAGATGCTTGCTGAAAGTTAGCCCAATAACCCAGGAACGAGGTGATCAGATTCCAAACACGGGATCCAATGCTTCTCTCTTGCTCAAGAACTTCTAGTAGTGTGTTCTTGTTCCTTTATGAATTTATTGTTATAAAAAAAGGAAAATTAAAATGTGAGGTAGTTGGTCAATGGTCACCTACCTACCTTTGTGTGACTTCACTTTTGTTTTTTTTAATTTAACACCTTATTTTTCAAGTAGGCCGAGAAAACGCATACCTCCAAAATCATAGAGCTATAATTACACAATTACAATTACTGTAATATTTCACAATTTTTTTTCTTTCTTGGGATGCTCACACTTAATTATCCTGGCTACAAATAAGCTGAAAAGGAAGTAGCATATTTTGAGCCCTTCTGTTGTATTTTGCATTAGCATTAGCCTCAGCATCCCATTTAGTCTTCACACATCCTTCTAAAGCAGGTGATGTTTTCCCATTTTACAGATGTGTACATTAAACTTTCTCAAAATTAGATATCTGGTAAATGTTGATTAGAGTGCTCTGCTTTGCAACATGATGCTCCCTGAGAGAATCTGGGGGACGTACAATTTTTGGCAGAAGAAATGAGTTCTAAACTAAGAACAAGTAATGTTCATTTTTTATGCCATAGAGATAGGGAAGTTAGTCTCTCTTGGAGAAATCCAGCTTAATTCTTTCTAGGGGGTATAATATCTAGTCATATGACTGTTCCTCTGCTTCCTGAGGAAGTGAAATTGTTCACTAAATTGGGTGGTGGCCTTCCATATTTAAATATAGTTAGAGCTTGCTTTAGTAAAAAAATTAAAAACCATGGAAAATGCAAAATATTTGCTCTCCAGAAGATTCTAATTCTCTTCATTGATGAAAAAGAGTATCTTGTTTCTACTATCCTAATTATAAACTTTCCACATAACTATAGCTTCTGAAAGAAATGAAGTTGTTTACCATTAATGAGAGTAAATTATTTTTTCTCCTTCTAAAAATTATGCTGCAAAACACAGGTTTTATAGGCTGTAGGGAAGTCCTTCACTTCTGAAGTATAAAAAACATTTTGAAAGTCAAATTAAATTGGACCCCTTCTTATTATTAAGACTTTTTAAAATGCACTGCCTGCTATGGATTATAATTCTTGGTTTCAAGTCCTAATGGAGATGTTACTTGCAAGTTAAACTCTAAGAAACATGCTTGTGAATTCTTTTATAAGTGGCTCTTCTAATTGCAGTTCTTTTAAAGAGGAAGTTAACACTTAAGTATCTATTAATTCTTGACAAGGACCTTATTGAACCTAAGCAAAAAATGTTTTAAGAAGTCAGGTGGCTGTTAGCATTATGTGAGAATCTGAGCCTAGGAGAATAATTTTTAAGAGTTTCTTAATCTTTTATTTTTTCCCAAATGAAATAGTCTCTTTTTTTCTTATCATAAAAGCAATTATTAAATGTTGAAAAGTATTCAAAACAATACTCAACAGTATAAATTAAAAAGTGAAAGCTTCTTATAATCTTATGCTACTGAGATGACCACTGATTGCAGTTTAATCTATATTCTTCCAGAACTTTTTTTTTTTGCAATTATAAACCTATATTGCCACTATATATGTTTGAAATAGATTGATTATACTGCATATGCTATTCTTTAATTTGTTTTTTCTTACTGAATATTGACCTATTGATCTATTTCTGCATTAGTAATTACAGATTTATCTCTTAGATTATCGATTTGTTTTGCTATTATAACAACCCTGTGAAAAAATACCTATTTTATATGTTTTTGTACTTCTCTATTTCCTTAGGCAAAATTCATGCCAACAGAACTGGTAGGGAAAGGTAGTGCAAATTTAAATTTAAATATCTAAATGCATACACCTTCATAAACCACTCTCTAAAAGGTTTTACCAATTTATTGTCTCATCATATTATATGAGAAAGTTTTTTGGCCTTACTCTTTTACAGTACTGTGAGTAATCAATTTTTGCTTTCTGTGAATAATCAACTTTTGCTAATCAGAAAAGAAAAAAAAATGTATTTCTTTGATTATTAGTGATATGTTTGTGGGGCCTTTATATTTCTCTTGGGAACAGCTTGCTTATGACATTTGTCGTAATTTTCTTACGGCGCTTATTTTTCATATTGATTTAAAGAGGTTTTTGTTTTTGTTTTTTTTTAAGAGAGGGAGGGAGAGGGGTGGGGTGGGGGTGATGGGCATAGGGCGAGGGAGAGAGAAACTTAAGCAGGCTCCATGCCCAGCACAGAGCTTGACACGGGGCTCAATCTCACAACCTTGAGATCATGATCCGAGCTGAAATCAAGAGTCAGACTCTTTTTTTTTTTTTTTTAAAGATTTTATTTATTTATTCGACAGAGATAGAGACAGCCAGCGAGAGAGGGAACACAAGCAGGGGGAGTGGGAGAGGAAGAAGCAGGCTCATAGCAGAGGAGCCTGATGTGGGGCTCGATCCCAGAACGCCGGGATCACGCCCTGAGCCGAAGGCAGACGCTTAACCGCTGTGCCACCCAGGCGCCCCAAGAGTCAGACTCTTAACCAACTGAGCCACCCAGGTGTCCCTTAAAAAGCTTTTATTATCCTTGATATATGTTGCAAATTATTACATACTTTGAATTTTACCTTTATTGTGATATTTGTTGCAAAAGAACCTTGAAGATTTGATATATTTATCATTTTTTTTTGCTTATGGTTTCTGGGTTTTGTTTCTATGCTAAGAATAAAAACCACAAGTAACGTTTGTTGGGCACTTAAGCACTTTATGAGCATGTTGTCATTCAATCCTCATAACAAACCTATGAATGAGATACTGTTAATTCTTCTTTTATAGATGATGCATAAACGACTTATTCAATGTTACATAGTTTTAATTGATGGCACTACAATTCAAGTACAGGCAGTCAGATACCTCCCTAACCCCAAGATTTCTGATACAAATAAATAACAAAACCTCCTACATTGTTTCTACTTTTCGTTTTCTTTATACATTTTTAAATATAATAATTCCTAGGGAATTCATCATTTTAACAGTGTGAGCAATAATAGAACAATTTGATTTTATTTTCATTTTATGCTAAATTTATATATACACGTGTCTGTAGACTCTCTTTATTATAATGATGTTATTTCTCTACTAGTATCATACTGTTAAAATTAGTCTAGTTTATTTTTTCCCTTTAAAACTCTTCTTGATTATTCTTACATACTTTTTCTTCCAGAACCAACATGTTAAATTCAATTTATAAAGTCTCTCTTCGAAATAGTTTGCAATTGTACTATTAACATCTTTAAAATATTAATCATCCTGTTCAGGAAAATAGTACGTCTTTTAATTAGCCTTTTTAGTAAAGTTGTACAATTAATTTCCTTTAGGTTTTAGATGTTTTATTTAAGTACATTTCTAGGTTAAATCTTGATTGTGTTGGTTATTCAGATTTATAACTGCATGCCATTTGGGCAGTGGCGTATGTTACTTGCCATTAATATTTACCAAGTTGATTTCCACTTTATGATTATTAGGTTAGTTTGTGTCCTCTTTTTGTATACTCGGTGTCAGAGAGCCAAGGAATGGTTTCAGTATCTTGGTGGTTCAAATACTGTACTTAATGAGCTAATATTAGTATCTGAAAATCCAGTTTCATTCATATGCTGATAGTTATTAGTTGATTCGGATTTTGTAAAACCATTTAAAGTTAAATTTGAAACCATAATGATCTTTAGAAACCGGAGTGCTTCAAAATTGAACTGAATGTCATGTAGCACCATTGAAATAGGCAGAATTTCGCATTTAAATTGTCAGCACAAATACGTCTACCTGAATAGTGTGCTTTTTTCCCTCAATTGTGGATGCTTTTGCCATACATATAGGTTACAGGAAGAGTTTGTTATTCTCTTGAGATTGAGGGCCACAGCAACATCACACACGTTATCACACGCAGAATCTCTTTGCCATTCCTTCCATTGCCGCTGTGTCTTAGATAACCAAGAGAAAGGAGGCCTTAGTTTGCATTTTCTTTACAAAGTGTGGCCAAGAACTGTAGAAGCAGCAGTGAATGGCGAGTGTTTTAGAAATTGAATTTCTAAAAGAAATATGAGGCTATATAAATATAATATAATTATAGTAGTGAAAGAAAGCCAGAGGGAGTCAGAAAAAGGAGAAAGGATAATAAAGAGGAGATGAAATGGAAAAAGAGTAAGGCTATTGAGACACCCTCCCCCAAAAAAACTTGAAAGGAAGTTGGAGGATATGGGGGATAGATGAAGAAAAGAGGGGCATGACAGTATGAAAAAAGTGCAACAAAGTAAAGATGATGAAAATTTAGTAAAACTGACTGATCTTTGCAGATATAATTGGCTTCAAAAATAAAAAACCCAAAACCCCACCGATCTTTTCCTTTAAACTGCTTAGTATCTAAATAAAGAAGTTGTTGATTTCTCTTTAGCAGGCTATTTTAACAGTGCATTTTGAAGATCTCTTCATGGAACATTAGGATATTTTACTACCTGACTGAAAGTGAATAAACAGAACTGGAGGATTTCTGCTTTGCACATTTCTGAGGCTTTATTATATCCTTATATAGGTAAAGAGAGAAGTTATACACAGAGTATGCCAAAATGACCACATGCTTCACACTTGCACTACCTCTTTTTATGAAGCTAAATTTGGAGTTTTCAAAACCTCCTGTTTAAAAATACACGCCAAAAGACTTCTGCTTATTTGCACATTTTGTTCCTGTCCTGTACAACTTAGATCTTCATTTACAATTCTTTTTGGAATGTTTTCCCTTTTGTCATAAATACAAAAGGGAGATATTGACATGTAATTCTTCACTATGTTTTATGCAGTAGCATCATAATTCTCAAATTTTGAGAATATATATATTTTTTTCTTCAAGTCTAGAGACAAATCTTACAAGAACGTTTAATTATGTATTCATGCATATACATGGACTTTTAAATATAATTGAATGAATAAAAATGAAGTTGCCACAAATTAGTTTATGCAGGCATTCTTCACTTAAAATAACAGATACTTTACAAGAAAAAAACATTCTCTGACAGATTAATTCTATTATATGATTTATATTTTTCTGTTAAGTTTCATAAAAAATGGTAATTTGTTTTCTCAAAGGGAAAACTTGTCCCTTGATTTAATTAAATTAAATTAAATTAATTAATTAATTAATTTTTTGTCCCTTGATTTTAAATAGGAAGTCATATGCGGGAATGTATCCATCGTTTTAAAATAATCTATTTAAACATGGAATAGTAATTTTATAAAAATTATGAGCAAACATATTTAGAATATTAATAGCTGTTCTTACGCTCAGTAAAAATGTTAAAATTAGAGAAGAAAGTTCTAGAAACTCTCAAAATATAATTAATCTGCCCTAACTTGACTCGTAATATAATTCATTAACCCATTAATCTACTTTCCAAAATGCCAACTTGCCTCTTTTTAACTATCTTGAACTATATTTAACCATAACATGTTTACACTTTATTTTATATTCCTGGATAAGATAAATTTAGAGTATGTGAAGTTTAAGGCTCATATGTTGGTGAAATTGCCATTTGAACTATTTCTTAAATGTGTGATTTTTCTGCAATGAACTAATGGATAAAAATGATCTGCAAATTAGTGAATCCTTAACGGGCTAGCTCATCTGTTTCCAATTTAGGGTTTATTTCAATAGAGTGCTAATAATACAAATTTTAAAAGTATATCAGATTGATGTCACAGGTCTAAAATTTATTAGACTGAAAATGTTAGATGGGATTTGAAAGTAAGAAATATTTAAGAGTAGGTACAAGTTCACTGGAGCTAATAGTTGTGCCTGAATAGTGGATAAGATGGAAGGATGGCATCTAATTGTTTATTCATGTATTCAGTAAACAACAATTTATGGAGCACCTGCTATTGGCCAGGCACCTGCTAGGTTGCAAGGACTACAGCAGTAAACCAGACATATCCTTGAGAGCTTATAGATTATCACCAAAAAACAGTACATAGGTATTATAATTTGGGGGTTTGATTGTTCCCAGTAAAAATCCCTCCTTGTCCCTGTATGATTTCTGAGCAAAGTGAGAAATGAAAGAAAAGAGTATGGTGGATGGGAAACAAAATTATCATCTTCATGCCAATAGAGATGGTATTAGACTGTGTAGCTTGTATCCAGGGGCATGTGGGATTCCTGTTATTAAACCCTTTCTAATACAATGAGAAATTCACTCACAGTGCCTGTAGTGGGGGGCAACTACAGGCCCCTCTATGGAGAGAAACCCCTGACCCCTCTGACATTAATGTCATTGAGAAGCGAAGTGCATACCCTCTATGGGTAGAATGGTTCTTTTCTCCTGGGAGAAAGACTCTGTGTTGTCTTTTTAAAATTCACCAGGTCAATCACTTCTTCGTTGGGGGAAGAGTAAGAGTGTCACACTAGTAGCTCCTCCCATGTGAGAGAAACTTCAAGAGTGGGAAAGAAGCATCCCCCTCCTGAACAATAAGAGTGTGTGGTATGTTAGGGTTTATGAGAAAGGAAGTACGGAATGCTGTGTATAAGCTGGTGTAGGGCTTCAGTGGAAGTGAGATTTAAGATGCAGGAGTAGGGGCTAGTATTGGGGAAAGAGTTTTAGGGCAGGATGAGAGATATTTTTGATACATCTATAGAATTCAGAGCAATTGAGCATGGCTGGTCACAGCCTAGACTATGAGACAGAGTGTAGAGGTATATGAGCTGTGAGCAAACCTTAGAGAGTGTTGTGAGCCAAATTCGGGTGAATGAAGGGCAACTGGAAACATGGTGAGAGTTTTAAGCAGAGCAATACCATAATCAGATTTGTAGGTTGGGAATATCATTCTGGCTGTAGCTTGGAGGGAAGCAAAACTGGAGAGAAGGAGAGACTTGTTTAAGGTTGGGAACATGTACATTTTTTTTTTTTTTGTACATTTTGTACATTTGCCCTTGAAGGGCAAGATACTCAAGTAAAGATCATTAAAAGGTTAGTTGAGTGCATACGTGCAGATCTGTTATGAATGCCTTATATTTGAAATATTGATCAATAATTTATATTGAACTAGGGCTGCTGCAAATTTATTTAGACCTCTCACCTCTGATAGAAGCTTTTCAATACTCTCGAGTATTTCCTTAGTTTTCTTGTGCATCCAATTATTTGAATAAAAAGACTTAAAATTTTTTTGAAAGAACATATAGAGATTCACTGTTTAATGTGAGATGCTGTTGATATCTTGTGAGTGTTCTGGTATAGGGGAGAATAAAGGAAAAGATTATTTTTGAGAAGACACATTTTCATAGAAACTGAACATGCTAAAAGGTACATAGTCATACCCAAAATGCATTGTACAACCAGTTTTTCTTAGATGCTGCCAAAATACAACTATTTAAAGGCTGCACTACTTCAAAAGATAATAATTTGTTATCAACTTTGTTCTTAGGTGCAAATAAAGAGCCTGGAACTGTATCTGATAAAACTGCTAAGTCTATATGAGAAAGTTCTTTGTAAAGATAATCTTGTACTACCTAGCCAGAGGTCCCTTGGCATCAACTAACAATGCGGCCTGCTGCCTGCTGTTATTTTTCCTTTATTAGAAATATTATCATATTATTATTTTTACAGCTTTTATGTAATGTTATAATACCTTTCAAAGAATTTTTCCTAATATTTTGAGAACTTTTGTTTGCACTCTTGATATGAAACAGTGTGACCTGCTAGTGCTTACTGGATGAATTATATGCTTTGAATGTCTCATTTTCTAAGCCACTGTGCTAATACATTTTTATTCACTTTCCCTTGTGTTATAATAATTATATTTAAGTCTCATGGCAATCTTCTTTAGTCTATATGTGCTCAAAAGATTTATTTGCATTTCTTTCCAGAATAAATCAAAAATAAATTTTGCTAGAAGTGGCATCATGTGAGTTGAGTTTCTTTAGCTTGCAATTCCTAATCACTGTCCTTTATCTCGTGGAAATGTTAATGTTTGGTGGCAAAAGAATTTCAAACACCTTTAAACCCACCTTTAGTCACATATACTTTCATAGAATGAAGGTGACTGCTTAATACTCAAAGATTTCACTATTTCTATTCTGAGTTTGTGATTTTTATTGTTTCCAAGTGATTTTCTATAAAGAATAATTATCTTTTTAAATAATTTCATTGTAATTTGTGGATAAATTCATTGTTAAATAAAGCAGATAAACTTACTGAAAATGAAACTTAAAACTCCATTTTTTGTGATAGATATAGAAGTCCTTTGATTAAAAGCCATTTTTGTAACACCATATCCCTTAGCATACAGTTTCACCAGTACAACAGTCCTGATGTTCTCTGTCACTGTTATAAAGGAAACCCGTGACATTAGAAGGAAATACTTCTAGAGAAAAAAAGGCAAATTATGTTTCCTTCCCTCCAGTGAGGTTGTCTAGAAAGCTCAAGCTGGCTGTGGGGTGAGACCAAGAAGTGAGAAGTTCTCTGTCAAGAAAGGAGCTGCAGTCTCAAGACTTCTTCCTTCTCAGCACACCTTCTTTTTTGATCCTTTGCCTCTCTTTGGTTCTGGGGTCAACATGAAAATGCATGTGCTCTCCTGCCCTTAATCTTTATGTTTTCACTAGGAGGAAGGCTAGAATTAGCACAGAGACTTTGAGCTCAAGAGGAGAGTTTAGTCTGAGGAAATTAGGCCAAATAAGATAAGGTTTGCAGCGTACCAAACTAGTCCTGTTATAAGTCCATAAGTTAGTAAAATGGAACTAATCTTAACTAACTGCATATAGTTCTGTGAGCCTGTCATTCTGAGAGGAACTTTGGGGAGAGTTAAATGTCAATATGACCTATGCAGAGGAGGACTTAGGTTTTGTGGGTTATGGATCTTATACAGTTTGAGGTCCTCTTTAAGAGAAAGGATACAAAATTACAAATAACAAAATGAGTGAAAAAGTCTTGGAAAGTGCCTAGGCAAGTATGGAGCCCTGAATTTAAACTTCATTAATTCAGAGTTAATCCACCTCTAGCCTCATACATAAGCCTGCACCTATTAGCTTAAATTCTGAACTGATAATAAAACTAAATTTTGTTTTTAGATTTTTAAAATTTTTTTAATTTGAGAGAGAGAGCACAAGCAGGAGGAGCAGGAGAGCTGGAGAAGCAGGCCCCCCACTGAGCATGGACCCCCCCCCCCCAGGACTCGATGCCAGGACCCTGGGTTCATGACCCAAGCTGAAGGCAGACGCTTAACCAACTGAGCCACCCAGGCATCCCAAAACTAAATATTTTTAAATTAGTTTGAATGGCGCATTCTTGAGGAAACCTTCCCCACTGCTTTCTGTTGTGATTTTACCACATCACGTATATATGGTGTGGTGATGATGTCCTTGGAAAATGCACTTAGATTCCAAGATGTAGGCACACTAGGTGACTTGGTCAGTGATATGTCTCTTGTGCCTAGCACTGTGCTTGGAAGGCTGTGGTGGTTTAAACTAGGATGGAGGGCTGCTGGGATCATGGTACCTTGGAGCAACTTCCAACAGCAGCCCTTCTGGTACTATACCTGATGTGCTCATAGAGGCCTTTAGTGCTATTACATGCAGAAACAGTTTCCATCAATCATACGGACAGCAGCTGCCAAGTTCTGTTTTACTTGATGTGTTCTATATGGGAAAGATATCTCTCAACTCTACACAAAAATTCATACAGAATAGGCTATGAGTCTATCCCCCTGGTAGGAAGGAGTAATTATAACAGATCTGAAGGCAGAGTTAGATACACGTGTCCTTGGAGGATATTTTACTTCTCTATGAACACATTAAAAATGTACTTCTTAAAACAATAAGATCAAGGGGAAAATCATGGAAGACACAATACAGAGATAAAATTTTTTAATTTGATGAAGTTATACTTCATCTAACTGGGTGAGTGATTTTAACCCAGAAGTCTGTTTACAGATTTTACACCGAAGACATCTAACTACATCTAAGAAACATCACAGGAAATACATTATTTCTGTTGAAAGGTGTCTTGAGCTTAATATATGAAGGGAGAGAAGTAGTGGCTTTTCTTCTTTCTCCAAAATAAAAGAAGTCTGTTGTTTACATTTAGTATTTGTAAGACTTAAGTTTGGGGGTTTGTTGGGGGGGGGGTCTTTATATATATCCATGCAATTTATTTTCAATAGTCAGAAAAATGTAGAATCAATTCTGCAAATACTGTCCTTTATATTGCTAAAGGAGGAATATCCTCAAACAAGAAATCTAGGGGTTGATAGAAGAAGCAGTATGAAAGATGACAAAGTGGGCTCTGTAATTTGCAGTGCTCAGTCAAAATGAGAATGTGAGAACCCTTGTTATAAAAAATAAAGAATTTCAAGACAATAACAGCAGAGGACTAAAGCAGATGTGGGGGTCTTCCACTCTTGAGGTGCTGTGCAGCTGCCTGGGTCGCATGTCCATGAAGCTGACCCTGCAAGATGCCTCTACATGACTTATGAAAGCTGCTGTTAAGGACCTTACTCACTATGTTGCCTGGTGAATTATACAAAAAGATTTATGTGATAGATTCCTCTTTGATCACAGCACCAGAATAGCATTCATTCTAAATGACTTAATAGGTTTTTTTGAGCTACCACAGTTATATGTTGTGCTCAAATGGGGTTCCACAGTCTGGGTTTTCTTATGTTATTTCTTCTTTATTGTTTGACTTTAGTTTTGTAAGCAGTGTTAATGGGTTTGGGTCTTTTGTGTTTTAAGCCATCTCAAATTTTCTCTTGAAAGATCTTGCACGAATAAACAAAACTAAAAGTGGTTTTAAAAGTTGGTTTAAAAGGCCTATCATCATCAACATTTTTACTGGGTGCAGTAATAGCTCCATTAATGAAATCAATGCATTCCCACAACATGATTATTTGTTAGAGATGTCATAACCTCAGGCAGAAATAATCTGGGAAGCAGAAGGATATATTCCAGATAAGCAAGAGTAAGGACAAAAATTTTAAATGGCAATAAAAATATCTTAGTCTTGAGCAAAATCTTCAGCAGTTAAGGTTAAAGGAGATGAAGGCTGGGGCTTGGTTTATACTTGGGAAAGGAAAATCCATTGGGGACAAGCATAGAGGGAAGGGACCTGCTGGCAGACAGCCCTTTGCTGGGGTGATATAGGCTCACTTTAGATGTAACATATGCTCTTCTATTCCCTAAAGTTTCCAACAGCCTCAGCCAGTGTCCCAGAAGAGCAACGAGCCATTGTGACTTATGGAGATGTGCTCTGTGCCTTCCTCCCCAAGTCATCCCACAAGAATTATAGTAGATTGTCCTTCAGGTAGGACTGCTGTGTTTAGTTGTGCAGGGTTTTTCACTGTACAGATTCACGGGGTAATTCATTGGCATCTGAATTTCTCCCTACTTTCTGATGATCAAGCTGTATCCCCTCACATGGGGCTGTGCCCTCCTCCCAAAGAAGGAACACCATATAAGCTAGTGTTGAGGACAACCTGAGAACCTGCTAAGTAGGCTTAGTAGACAGCCTAAGTATTCAGGTGTCCTTTAGAATAAGAAAATGTCTTTCCTTATTAGGAATAAAAAATTACTTTTGATTAAACACCTTTAAAAATCAAAATATTTTGAGTTAATTTCAGTGTGAATGGGTAATAGTTAAAGCGGAATGGTAAGAGTAATGATTCTTAATTTTTTGATGGGTGCATGGTAGGTGAGGACCCAGAGCCTCTGTATATGAATTAGAAGCTAGAGAATGGGAGAAATGGAGCAGAAGGAAATACAGTGTTTTTTACTACATTGGCTTTGGCTTAGGCACCCTCTTCCAAGGGTATTTGTTAATTGAATTATTACTTATATGTGTTAATTGAAGTACTATTTGATTTGAGTTACTATTCTCTAAGTTTTTCTTATCCTTTAGGGATCAAAGAAATATTTGTATTCTCTTCTTAAAACTGATGGAAACATGTAAAATCATATATGAACACATGGAAAAATCCACATTGATAAATTAGATAACATTTTTATAATAGCAAAATGAGAGCAAGTTAATTTCTATTAAAGATAAAATAATGAGCACTTTTGTGATTTGTGCTGCTTATCATAATTATGAGCTATGACATTTAAGCATATATAAAATGAGGCTTAGCTTGTACTTTCACATTTAAAACACTAGTTATCTTCTAAGTAGAATCTTAGATGTCCATGGCTGTCTGGCTGGGGTATTCTTTTTCCTTGTTATCATGGGGCTTGCCTGTCTTCTACCAAAATATGTTGAGTGCCTGCTATTTGCCAAGCATGCTGCTAGAGGTTATAAAACCAAGAGCCTCCAGGGTTGCAGTATAGGTGATACACAGTATGATTGTAACCTTTCTTCAGTGTTTCTCACCTTATTACTATAGTCCCTAGTACTTCCTGAGATCACTTTTCCACCCCTGTTACAAGCCTCCACATCTTAGGAAAATTATAGTCTTCTCTCTATTGCTATATTTCTGTAAAATCTTCACCTATTTTCCTATTTGGAACTAATCACTTCCTCCCTAGTGTTTTCCAGATTGCTCCATATTTTACTTTTCTATCATAGTCATTTCTATTTATGTTTTTTATTCCCCACTAGATTTCAAGTTCCCTGATGGCATGGATTCTCAGGAATCCTTGACACTCTCTTCATCATGATATTAGCAAAATGCTTTTCCCATAGTTGGTGCTCAAAAATAGTGTGTTGCATTAAATCAGATTGGATTAAAATAATGGTTAACCATTAGGGACACTGATTGTTGACCCAGTGTGCCATAGAGTCAAGTAGAGTTATTGTTAGCATTCTTAATTTATATTTGTTGCACAATGGAAAATTTAATACCTAATGTCCTGTCCCCAAACAAATGAACTATTGTCATCATTTTCTGTTGCCTTTTCTGGCCTGGTATGTTTGCATATCTAATATTTATGAACCTGTGATCACAGACCCATAATATAGATTCAGTTTTGAGTTCTTTACTTTTCTTTCAGATATGTAGGAGGCTCTTAATTACACTAAAGAAATGATAAATTTTGTCAATAGTTTAGAACTTTTGAAAGATTATTGCCCAAAGCAGCCTTTTAATTCTGAGAGAAGTGTGTCTAGGGGCTTCTTATCCAGCTTCAGAAAGTACACCCTTTCTAATGGCGGTGTCATAAATGATGCCCACACATATGTATCAGGGGATCACCCCACACAGAGCTTTTTCTCCAATGAAACAGCAGTGTCTAATAATTTGCAATGAAATTCTAATTACACTAATGGGATTATTTTGCTTCTTGGCATATCAAGCAATTTGTTTTACACCTTTACTCATTATTTTTCATTTTTAAAGACTTAAATAGAGGAGACATGACAGAACAGGAGTCCCGTTTGGACCATTAATTATGCCATGACAGTTTCAGTCCTGATGAGACCCCCAAGACAAATGAATCTTGTCGGGTCATACTTGGTTTAACGGATTTCATTCTTTATACTTCAAACAAGTTTTCTTAGAAAAACATTAATCACTAAACTATGGATTAAATGGTGACAATAATGGAAATAAAACCAACAACAATTTGTTCATGGTTGGCTTCTCTAAGGATTTGACAGCTAATTTATAAAACAAGTTATTTTTATATAGTAAGATTTTGTGACTAAAGTAAAATTGCTTAGGCAAAATGCTCAGCGTTATTCTGTAGTCTGTGGGGGAATGATGTATGCACAGACCTTCATCCTTTCCCCTTGACCCCTTTCCCTGCCAGTTCTTGCAAGATTTCAGTTGGTCCTGACTCATTGCCCGCACGTGCCCTTGAAACAGTTGCTAAGTTTGCTCATAGAAAAGGCTATGAAATCTGTTTTATCTTGTCAGCTCAGGGTCCGCATTGGAGAATTTTCAAGCCATATTGTAGGAAACTTGGCAAATAGATAAAATAAAATTCCAAAGATTCTGTTGTAGGACAGTGATGGTACCTTTTCAATTCACGACAGGCACACACTGGGGAGCAGTTGGAGATGAGGAGAAGGAATTTCGTGACCAGGTGGTAGAGGGTTTTGAAATCCAGAATGTGGGGGTTATGTTTTATCCATAGATCTGCGTGATATCTCAGGACCACCTGTTTGGGATACCCCCAGAACTTGTAAAAAAAAATGCCCCTTTGGGATCCTTCTTCAGACCTATTGTTCACATTACTGAGGGGTAAGGCCCAGAAATTTGCATTTTTAACAAATATCCCAGATGATTCTTATCCCACTTTTAGATTGAAAATCAACGCTGCAGGTAAAAAATTTAGTAAAACATCATATTTGTATGTATTTTAATACATTTTGTTCAAATGATAACATTTCTTTGTGGTATAAAAAAGGAAAAGAAAAATACATGTTTATTGCTTTTTCATAAACTGACACTGGAAATACACCTCTCAAAGGCCCAGTGTGTGCCATAAGAGCTGGTATGCTGTTAAACATTTAACAACTAGCACTCTGAAAATAAACAAATAGGCCACACACAAGTCCTGATTTGTAGCATTTGTTGATTTCAAACTGCCACCTGAATGTCATTAAATGTGCAGTTGGGAAGACGTGAACACAGCTGGTCCCAGTACTGCCCCTGAGTGTAACTCACCCCTGTGAGTGCCTGACAGTATCAGTAGGTAGTATTGGTGAGTGTTAAAATTGTACGTGTGTGTATTACATACATAGTTATGTTATATGATTATATATTACATTACATATACTATTATATTATAATATAGCATATATTTGTTATATTCATACATATGAATATATATAAAAACCACATTATTTATTTATTTATTTATTTATTTATTTATTTTTTACCATATGTATCCAGTTTTTATAGAGTTAACTATTTAGGCTGATGAGAAGTTATATGGTTGATAACAGATATTTCACCTTAAATATAACCATTAATTGTTTTTAAACTTTCCCTTAAGTCCTGTAAATTATTCTGTGAGATTGCCATGGCAGGGAAGATAATATCAGCCTTATTTAAAAGATGAGAAAACAGAGCTGATAACTTTGAAAAACTTATCCAAGGACACATGGCAAGCTATTAAGAGGTAAAGCCTGACTTAGAAGATTCTGGACTCTGATCAAGTCATTTTCTTTCACTCAACATTAATAAGCTGTAAGATACATCCAAGGGGAGCTCTATGCACAGTGCTGAGAGAATAACATTATAGATGTAGCAAAATAATTTTGAGATATTAGTTGAAGTGCTCCTACAACCCCATGTTTCCTTGTGTTATACACTCTTTGACCTATCCCCAGGTCTAGACAGGTAAGGCAGGTAAGGCATTCATTCCACCCTCAATGGCAGTTACTTTCTTGCCACATGGAGTGATCAAGAGTTCTCAAGAGTTCCCAGGGAGACAATTCAGAGAATGGAAGAAAAACTAATGAAGAGCTGAAGTCACCCAGAAGACCTCTAAATGTATACCAGTAGCTCTCAAAGTATGGTCCCTGAGACCAACCGCATCAGCATCACCTGGGAACTGGTTAGAAATGCAAATTTGGGGGCATCCCACCCCAGACGTACTGAATCTGAAACTATGGGGCTGTTGCCAGTGATCTGTAAGCAACAGGCCCTCCAAGTGATTCTCTTGCTTGCTGAAATTTGAAAGGAGGTCTAGGTCTCTACCCCCAGACCCAGAAACCCTAGAGGGGTTGGAAGATCTTAAAGAAGAGAAGACTTGGCTGCCTCATTCCAAGTTGACAGACTTTAAATCAGAAATAACTGAGTAATCACTAATTTGATTGCATTTACTTGAAGTGACTCAATTAAGTTGTTTGCCATTAACCGGAATTGGGGATTTAAAGTAGAAATTAAGTTTAGTTTAAGGGAAATTAAGATAGTTACATTGCATACACACCTGGGTTTGTGGCTTATAAAATCGAGTTTTCTGTGCACTTTGGATGTGGTTGGAATTTTGTCCTGAAATGAACCAGACAGATGAAGTGAACACACAGACTTGGAACCTCGTATAGTGTCAGATGGCAGTTCATACACTTGACTGCATTAAGACTCACTATGTACAGCTGTGGGGTGGGGAGGTAAAGCATTTGAAATGGTAAGCTGTGGCTGAATGTGGTCCTTGTGACTGGTCCTAGGCCTTTGCACTGTAACTTTGGCCCTCTTTCCCATGGCTTTGACTTCCTAACTCGATTGATTGTGCTTTGTGCTTCTCCTTCAGCTTGGTGTACCTCACCATGTTCTTAACCAGGATGACCAACTTATCCCAGTTTGCCTGAGACCCTCCACCCCCCATTTTTTAAAAAGTAGGCTTCATGCCCAGCATGGAGCCCAGTGTGGGGCTTGAACTCATGACCCTGAGATCAAGACCTGAGCTAAGATCAAGAGTTGGACGCTTAACCAACTGAACCACCCAGGCGCCCTGAGATTCCCCTGGTTTTAAAGTTGAAAGCCCCATGTCCTGGGAAACTCTTAGTTCTGGTCAAACTGGAATAGTTATTCATCGTAATATTAATTTACTTAGGACTAGAACTAGATATTTCCTTTGCTTCTTTAGCTGGTACATGTTGATCTCACATCTCTGACAGGCTGGTAAATCCAGTTTATGCTGCTCTTGGGGAACTCCAGGGGAACTGTCTACTATGAGTTCCTGTGAAACAGTCACTTATATCTTGTGCACATAAATGATATTTGTACAAGCCATGATCTGCTGTTATTTTTAGCACCATGTTAAGTATTTTTACTGATTTGGAGATATCTAGTTATATATTACTGACATAGCCTAACTGCACTTTATTAAAGCTTGGAAACATCTTGCTGTTGAGTGACTTCAATTAAGGAAAATCACTTAGAGTGGGATTTAAAAGCTTGCCATGGCACTGGGGTATTGATTATTTGTGTGATACCTGAAAGTGGGGTTTCTAAGAAAATTAATTCTGTGTGTAGAAATAGGATATGGGGGTTCTGGGATGAAGAGGAAGGAAACATATCTGTTAGTCTAGAATTGAGATGATAAAGGGACACTGGGCAGTTAATGGTCAGAATAAAGGAAAGTAATTCATGGAAGATATTTTGAAGAAAGAATGAAGTCCTAACCTGGATGACTGAGAGACTAATGATGCCACTGATGAAAGAATAGACAAGTCTCAATGTAGACAGTTGATGTGAACTCAGTTTTAGAACTGGTAAGTGTCAGGAACTCAGATGGTTTCAAGCAGTTTGAGATTTGAGTTAAGGCCTAGGAGAAAGGAGTGGGCAGCGTACGCCCATTAGTGTTCTCTTTTCAGAGGTGATGGTTGAAACCTTGCAGGTGGCATAGTATCCTTGAATCCGTGTGGCTGATAATCATCAGGAGCAGACAGCTGTGTTGAGTAATGTCAATGGCCATAAATCTTTTGGTTATTCCTCGATATAATTTGATGTTTTGTAATTAACATTTATTCAGGATTTTATTGTGGTTTCTTCCAAGTTATTTTAGCAACAGAAATTTTGGTGAACCAATTAGAACAGTGAACTTGATTGCACTGCTAATGAAGGTCTTCTTAATTAACTTTTTAATATAAAAATGTCATCAAGTTCTGAGAGCTATTTACTGCTACCATGATAAGGAAATTAGGTTTTGACAATACCAATAATACTCTAATCCCTCAATTTCTCTAGCATTTGTAATTTGCAAAGCATTTTACCATTTATTATTTTATTTTTCCCTGAAAGTCTTTGAAGTAGGTGGTTTCATCCCTAATTTATAGATGAGTAAACTGAGGGAGGCCCAGAGTGATGGCATTGCCTGCAAAGACATATGGTCAACTAAATTGTAACCAAGTCAGGTCTTTTGATTCTTTGACCGGTGTGTTTTCCATAGCACCATAAATGTTGGATGCCATACCTTAACTCTGGTGTTGTGGGTGGTTCCTCTAGTATCTCCCCAGTATAGTGTAGACTTTCAGAAGCTTGCAAAGGTGTGCCTTCATTAATCACAGAAAGACAGCCCCTCTAAATACAGAAGTTTTAGATGGATAAGTACATCTGACACTGTTATACGACTTTGGTACCACAATTTTCAGATTCAGTCATCTTCACCGGGAACCCAAGAATAAAATCAGGCTGATTGAGGGCAGAAGATGGCTGAGCCAATTAAAGAAAAACCCTAGGAAGCCGGGATTAAGTAGCACAAAGATGCAGATGAGTGAGTTGATGAAATTGCACCCCTAGCTGAAAAGCAGCACACTTTCAGTAAAGCCATAGAATGTTCCGCTAACTTTTAGCAGTGGGAGTTACATAATCTAATAATTAATTGTCTGTAGCTTCTAGGCTTATTAGGGAGGTGTGGAACAGACTCCAGAGGCAAATCACTGACTTGTGTGGTGGTCAGGAACATTGCCTTAGGCACTCAGCTTCATAATGGTAATGCTTATAAGTTGTTTTTCCCATAATTTCTAACCCCGGGTACGATCCTTCTCCTGCTAATGGGTATTTTAAGTGTATCTTAAAGATTTTTCAGTGGCCTTTCACTTACAGTTGGAAATTGCCTAGTTTATCACAAATACTTCCAAGTGTCAAATTTGGCACTTGGTGTTTTTTTTCCCCCCAAAGACAATGCCCAAAATAAAAGGTGACAGAATATCCCCAGCACACGGGAGGAAAACAAAAATCATTGCAAACAGAAGGATGAGGTCCTTTTAAAATCGTTTAAACTGCCATAAGAACTAGAAGGAACCCCATTTTATCTGGGTTACTTTGAACAGACCGTACTGTCACAAAGGAGGAATATGAATTCTGACTTGGAAAGAAAGAGCCCCTGGAACCACGCAGCATGAAGGGAGGTTAGAGAGAGGCTGCGAGCGCATGAAGGCTTTCAGTCACCAGGGGCCATACGTTTCATTTTGATGTACATAAAAGCTGACCAAGGACTTTGTGAAAACTTTGAGCAGCCTTCCTGGCCACCTTGGTTTCTTCCCTTCACCCATAGATCAGCGTCATTGACAACCCTGTTCTTTTCAAGTGGTAAAAAAAGTTAAAAATAAAGTTCTATTTTAGATGTACCTTTGATTTTCTTCAAAAACATTTCAGATGATAGGAAAGAGAAATACAGTGATAAATTTTAGTAGAGACCTGGCAGAGTCTTCCTATAGTTTAATCAAAAATGGGCTCAGCTTCAAATATATTAAGTTGCCACAGGAGAACAGGAGTGCCTTTTGGGAACAGTTAATAGTTCCCGGAATTTTAATCTCCTTTTATCATAAGACGGGATGAAAGTTCCAAGGTAAATAAAGACGAACAACGTTTAAAGGAATACTGCATGAAGTGTAAGAGGTGACATTTTTAAAAGGAGTAATCCTTGTACAGTTTGCCTTTCCTAAGAGATGTGCTGCATATTTTCCCTGGATAATTTGGACATCTTCCAAGACAGCAAATTCCAGTGTTTCAAAGTCCGTGTTCTGGTCTCATCTCCTTAATAATGTCACAAAAGGTCTTTTAACTTGGAACTTTATAAAGGTAAATGAAAATACTATTTGGGATCTCAATTGGGCACTTTGGAGTAAATTATTTTTAAAATGTTTATTTGTTTCTTTGATTTATAGCTGCAGATACTACACATTCAAAACTACCATGGTATTCTCACTATTCTTCCTACTTGGGTATTGATGGAAGCCTTAACCGAAAGTGGCTAGGTTACATTCTTTGATTTCAGTTATGTTTGGGTATTATCTTTTGTTGTGCTGGGTTTGCATTGTGAGATGATTTTCTATTCTGTGCTGTATGTTCTGCTATTGAAAAAGGCCCTTATTTGTATTGAGACTTATTAAACGATTGCAGTTATTTGTAATTTGTAATGTACCAGTTATTCAAGTTTCTATTTTGACTATAAAAATATGAAGAATATTTTATTCCATTCTCTGAACAGCTGGTGGGAGAATTTCTCTGAGAAAAAAATATAGCCTGGACTCTTGCATTAATCTCCCTTGCATATAACTTCCTGCTTCTACCTTTGCCCCATACGGTTAATTTCTCACACAACGGCCAGAGTGACTCTACTAAAAGTCTTTTTATGTTATTCCTCTGCTCATAACTACCCAATGGCTTTTCATCTTATCAAAACAAAATCTAGAATCTCCCCTTTTTCCTGTAGTGCTATAAGTGATATGCATCACCTCCCCCCCAACACCTTTCTGATTTCATCTCCTAAACCCTCTCCCTTGCTCATTTTACTCCACACTGGCCTCCTTGTTGGTGGTTGCGTACTGCAATCACAGACCTACTTCATGGCCTTTGCATTCTTTTTCACTCTTCCTCCAGATATTTGCAATACTTGCTACTCCTCTTTTCCCTCAGGTCTTGGCTTGTATGTCACCTTATTTTGGAGACCTTCCTTGACCATCTGAAATTCAATAACACTTAACACCACTACCACAGGAGGATATAGGGTCCAGATTATGAAAGCTCTACTCCAGGAATCAGAAAATATACTTAAGAGACTTAGGGCAGGGGGAAAAAAAGGAGACTTAGGGCTTCCCAGGAAAGGCCTGGAATGAAGGAGGCAACCCTATAGGGTCTTAAGAGCCAGTGAGATCCTTAGCTGGTGATAAAATGTGGGCAAGTTCAAAATACAAATACTTTCTGCTCAAGCTATACTGTTCATCAACTATGTGTCTTTAGTTATTTAGTTTGTTAATTGTTACTCTACAAAACTAAGTTTATACTGAAAATTCAGAAAGAGCACATCACTTCTCAAATGAAAATGTGATCTACTAATATTTTCTTTGGGGATTCCTTCTGGGGAATGTTTTGTTATTGCCATAGATAGTTTTATAGCCTTCCCTGGTGTTAAACAGAGAAAAGGTATCTTCTCCTTCTATTACTTAAAGCTCTCTCTCTCTCTCTTTTTTTTTTTTTTCTTCTGTATTGTTTGTGTTCTCCCTGACCCTTAGCTGTTTCAGGTGTTGTTTATAGCTGTTTCTAGGAAATAAACTGTGGCCTTCTCACATTGCTGTTTTGGGGTTTCTACTATAGGTAGGCCTCAGGGTCACAATAAGACAAAAGAATAAAGAAAAACTGCTTTCTATTTTATTAATGATTTAAAATCCAGTGTGTAATCATTCAATTAAAAGCCCAAGTCAACACCATTTGGGTATCATTTGCTAGTTTTTTGGTTACTTGGCTCACCCATGGTTACATGCCAACTCTCCGTGTTACACTGAATTGCCTGAGAACCATAGTGGTTACATACCGGACTGGATGCTGTTGCTGGTTGTACTTGCCACACCGAATAGAATAGTGGAACTTGCTTCTTAAAATCCAGTAGCTTTTCAGTATTTGTCATGAAGAGGTGCTATAATATGGAGGAGGGTAAGACAGAGTTATAAGTCTGTCAGGAGATTGGGCTGCTTCTATTATATAATGTCAGCTTAGTTCTGGGATCTTAGCAAACCTTTGGGCATGGATTGAGTTTTAGATTATGGCCTTTGAAGAGTTGGCTTCCAAAGACTAGAATGCTCTACCTATTTCAGTTCCTTCTCAGTCTTGCTTTTCCTCCAGGCCATGGTAAGGGAGCCATTGGAGTATCCGCTTATCATCCCTCAGTATACACTCAGTTCTGTCACATTCTCTGACTTAGAATTTCCTGATTACTGTTTTCCCCCAGTTCCTTGAGAAGCTTTCTGAACATATAGCCTAGTTTCTGGTATAGGTAGTCATTTGATACAGCTTCAGGAATTGAAATCGCAATTTACAGTTACTATTTCCTTATTAATCCTGATAAACTATTTTCGTTTGGAAGAATTTTATCAGATAGTATAAGCTCTAAGTCACAGGAAGAAGCAGGAGTCTAACTGACTTGTTTTGAGAAAAAAAAATGGATAGAAAACTTAAGGATATTTAAACCCCTGAAATTATTTAATCTGATAATGTATCACCATCACTCTATATTTCCTCAAATTTTTCTGGTGTTCTTCCTTTTTTCTTTATAGAGGAATTTATGGTATATATTTGTGTCGTTCTCTCTTCTTAAGGATTAGAGCTGATATCAATTATTTTCTTTTTATTTCATGTTTTAAAATAGCATCAGAGTAAAATTTTACTTAATGTGTGTATAATTCATAGTTTGGTATGTTTTTTTAAAATTTTGTTTTGTTTTTGTCTTCTACTTTTCCCCTAAATCCTCATTTCGGGCACTTATATCATGTTTTTCTTAAATGTTTCTGTTGGCTCCCACATCTGTGCAGTTCAGTTTCTATGAACTTTTTGGTGTTATGTACGTTTAGAATGGAAAAGTCTCATTAGAAAAGATAAATTTATCTGTATCACATTTATTGATAGAGAAGACCTTAATGCTCTATTATTAAGTGAATAAAGGAGCACAAAATGATACATCCTGGGTGATTCCGTTTTTGGAAACAAATATCGTTTAGCTCTTTGCCTATGGAAAGATGAGGAAGGTTAGACTCTGAAATACTGATTGAAATATCATAGTTAATAATTTGAGATTGGTTGGAATTACGGTGATTGTAGTTTTCTTTCCTTTTTTTCACTATTTCATTCATTCATTCTTTTAATGTATATTTTTATTTTCTAATTTTCTGTGTTCTCAGTGTTAAAAACAAACACCAGGTGGGAAAACATACATAAAAAAGTTGTATGTACATCAAGAAATGTGAACTCTTTGATGATCTGATTTCACTGATGGTGCTGTAAAATTTTTATTCACTTTCTTGCTTTTCATTGAACTAGAAGTTCAATGCCTATTTCTTTTAAGCTTTGGAGAGCATGGATTATGTCATCCTTGGAGAGTTAGAATGACTTATTTTTTTGTCAAAATGATCAGGGAAAGAACCTATTTTGGATATCCCTTGTAACTTTTCTTGGGCATGAAAAAGGCCCAATTAAACTGTGATGACTTCTAGCCTCTGGGTAAATTTCGGTAGAATGGCTGTGCTTCTTGCAAACTCCACTCAAGGTGGAGACAATTCAGTTGCTAACTGAGGAGTCCCCACACGGAAGTGTCATATTCAATCAGTCCTAAATAATAGAACAAAAGCCAGAAAGGTAAGATGGGAGGACGAAACAAGGACCTAGGCTAAAGATCAAACCTCACTGTCACCTCCACATTTGTTTTGTTTACTTGAATGAAATATGGAGCTATTTTAAATTGCACTGTAACACAGTGATATCAATAAAATGCAGCCTAGTTAAAAAATATATTTTATTTTTCCATTTGTGATTACATTAAGCTTTTGTGAAAATGGAACACACCAGTTTCACAGCAGGAGAGGATAGATATAGCAAGATTCTAGAGGCAAGATGTTCAGGATTAGAAGGATCTGTATGGCTGCAAGTGAGGTAATGATAATGATTATGTGATAATAGTACTGTTGTGCTGTTTTATGAGGCAGTAATCCAGCTCCCAGAGCAGATAAACTATGGGGTGAAGGCTGAGTTTATCCCATGGAGGGGAATACATTGTTGCTGAATAACCCAGCATGACAGTAAGGCTTTTTCTTTTTTGAGGCAAGAGCTTAAAAGTAAGTTTTAAAATAAAATAAGTAACTTCCCAAATATGAGCAAGTGAACAGCTAAGCAAGGGTAAAAAGAAATTTAAAAATTAAAAAAAAAAAAAGGAAATTATGTGGGGGGAGAAGGGGTTGCTGGAGGGATGGGGATGGGATTCTTTATATGCAACGAAAACTGCAGTTCTTAGTAATAGGACAGAAAATTTCCAGAACCCAAAACAAAAACAAAACCCCACTACCATACATACTGGCAACTAAAATGAAGTGCTGTTTTCCTTAGAAAAGTATTAAACTACCGCAAAATGCAAACACATTTCCATTCATTTAATTTTAAGTCACTCTTCATTCATTTCTTGACAAGTTATTATGTGCATTAGTTACAGCATGGTTACAGACAAATGGCATCATATCCTTGCCTTCTTACTGCTTAGTAAGATGTTGAAAGAGTTCTGTCTTCAGTTTTTCTTTTGTAACCAAGGCTGACCAGAAAGCAAATGTCACTTAGTTTTGGAGATTCTCCTTTTCTTCCCACATGTTTTGGGGATCTGAAGGCTTATTTGCTTCTAGTAAGTGGAGGCTGGATGAGACTCAGTCCTCAGTCCATGTTGGTCACTTCTCCTGGATTCTTCGTTTAGGCATGTGGTATCAGTTCTGTTTGGGTGGTTCCACTGGCAGCTGGTTTCACTCAGGGACAGCTGGGGAAATTTTGCTTCAACTTCCAAAGCTTTAGTGCTTAGTATTAATTCTTTCTCCCTCACGGCTGCCAGCAGGCATCCCCTTGTGGTACTGTCTCCTTAGAAGTTGTGCTATGAAATGGGCTTCTGTATCTTATACCCTATAAAATTGTAATCCCTATCTCTTCGGAGTGTCTGGAAACTATTAGACTCCCCCTCCCCCACCAAGGGATGGAGCCACTTCTAACACTGAGACCTCAGCTGCTCCTCCATTTTCAAACAAAGACTAGCTCAAGAGCCCCGTGGGCTTTGGCCTTCCTGTGCAGAGGCCGTTAGGATTTGTCTTGGGGGCAGTCACCCAGATGAAACTTCTTTTCAGACCAGTCACTCAAAAAGTCCAACTTTAAGAATACTGAGGTGGCTTTTAAGGTTAACTTCTGAGGGTTGCATGGATGAAAAAAAATCTTTTATTCTTCCTTGGTGACGCTAAATTTGTGAAAAAGAAGACTAACTTAAATTCTCAGGTTATTCTGCCACAGTGAATTCTCCATAAAATCCCTGCTATGCTTGAGAAGAGGGAGTGTGGTGCCTGTTTGTTCACCGTTTAATTCCTAGCATCTAGAAAATTGCCTCACTTATAGTAGGCCTTATATATATATTTTAAGTAAATCAGGATAAATTGTTAAAGTTTTTAAAAAAAATAGTTATAAAAACGTTATAATAAATAGTTTTTAAAAAAAGTTATAGTTTTTTTTTTTTAAACTGTGTGTGTTTTCTTCCAGTTTTCAGTTACAAAGTTTCCAGAAATTAATTAATTACCACAAGTGGTTCAGTCCTTGCCCATCTCTGGGAAGACTGAAGAGCATTATTCACAGGATATTTATGGACTGCTTATGTGCACCAGGCACTTATCTGAGCATTTGGAATCTGTCACTAAGCATAATAGGCAAAGACCCCTGCTTTTTGGAGCTCTCATCCTAGCAAAGAAGATAATAAAAAATGTTTATATTGATTAAGTACGTTATCTACTATGTTAGAAAATAAGTGTTGTGGGAAAAAAATAAAAGAGTTGAGCTGGGTAAGGGAGAGACAGAGTAAGGAGCAATTTGCAGCATTAAATAGGGTGATCAGGGTTGACCTTATTGGGAATTGGTCTTAAGCAAAGACATGGGTGGAAGGGAGTTAATCAATGGATATTTGAGACAACAGCACTCTGGGCAGAGGAAACATCCACAGCAAAGGTTGGAAGTGTACTTGGCATTTTTTAAAATGGTACAATACACATAAAATTTACCATTTTAACCATTTTAAACTGTATAATTCAGTGGCACTTAGTACATTCACAGTGTTATGTAACCATCACTACTATCTATTTCTAAAACATTTTCATCACCCTAAAAGGGGAACCCATACCCATTAAGCAGTCATCCCCCCAGTTTTCCTCTCCCTCCTAGACCCTGACAACCACTAATCTGCTTTCTCCTTCTGTAGATGTGTGTGGCATTTTGAGGAAGACCAAAAAGCCATTGTGGGTTGGAGCATAGTTTAGTCAAATAGGTTGGTAGGGGAGACAGTCAGTGAAGTAAGGGAGAGTTCAGTCCCTTTTAAGCCATTGTAAGGACTATGGCTTTTTCCTGAACGAAGTGGAGGACAATTCCAGAGTTTCAACTGGAGAATGAAATGTTCCATGGGAGAGTAGATTGGGGAACTGTGTAACAAGGGTGGAAGGAAGAAGATTGATCCAGTTATGAAATGAATAAGTCACAGAGATGTAAGGTATAGCATAGGGAATAGAGTCAGTGATATTGTAATAGTGCTATATGGCGACAGATAGTAACTACGCTTATGGTGAGCATAGCATAATGTACAGAGAACTTGAATCACTGTATTGTACCCTGAAACGAATGTAACATTGTGTGGCAACTATATTCAAGACATTAAAAAAAAGAAAGAGGTAAGAAGATGATGGCTCAGACAAGGTTGACAATAGTGGAAGTACTTAGGTAGGGTTGGACTGTAGAAATATTTTGAAACCAGGACCAACAGGACTTGCAGATGAACTGGATTCAGGGTGTGATAGAAAAGTGAAGTCAATATTGATCCAGTGATTATGACTTATGTGACTAAAAGGATGAAATTGCCATCAACTGAGATGGGGAAGCTGGAACAGCTTTTGGGGGAACATTAGGAATATAGTTTGGGCAGATTGAGTTTGAGATATCTGCTCATCCAAATGAAAATGTCTGGTAGTTAGATGTGTGTGTCTGGACTTCTGAAAAGCAGCCTGGAAGGGAGATAAAAATTTAGGAGTCATTAGCATAGGGAGGGTATTTAATGCCATTTAATGGGGGCAGTCATTGAGGGATTAAAGGTGAACAGATAATGAGAAAAGGCCAAGTCCTGAGCGCTGGGACACACCCTCCCTAAATGCTGAGGGGTACAGAAGGAACCAGGAAAAGGAGGAACTAAGGTAGGAGAAAAATCATGAGTGTGTAGTAGTTGGGAAGCCAAGTGAAAAAGTTGAACCAAGGAGGAGAGAGTGCTTAAGAGATTGGTGCCGCTGAATTGACTATTGATCTAGCAGGTTGTGGGCAGCTTAAGTGGAATGATTAGCTTGTAAGTCACACTAGAATGGGTTTAAGGGCAAATGGGACAAGAGGAATTGGGAATACTGCACAGAGATAAATGTTTGGAGGATTTTCTTGCAAAAGGGTAGAAACAGATGGGGGCAGTACTCTGTTCTTTAGCTCCTCACTATCATTAGAAATCTTACTATCTCCAATTTTATAACGTAATTGTATGGTTAATTCATGTGAGTGATACTTTTCTTTGCAAAATATTGTTCCATTTTCTCCATCAAAGATTTGCAGGAGAATCCTTACCATTTAAAAAGAAAAATAAATATATTGGCAAGATAGTGCAGAATAAGAAACCGATCTCAAGAGAAGATTCTTCTTCTGAACCACTAATAATAAACCTAATGTTTTAAAATATAAATACTTTTAAAGACTATCCAGTAAAGGTTTTGTTCATGTGCTTCTTGTATGTTAGTTGATTTCTATAAAAACTAAGAAGATTTTGAAAATTTAAATTTTTTGGAGATTTTGAAGGTATAGGAAGAATTTGAATAGTCTTTCCTTCCAGACCCTTGGAAAAACAAGAAATTGTATGCAGTGCTTATTTTAAGGCCTTTACAATGTTTAATATATTTAGGTACATAAAAATGTATTATGTATAACTTAGCTAATAAAGTTTTGTCTGGGATAATTAAATTTTTAAAATATGGAAGATTACAAAGGCAATTGCAAATTTACTAATTGAATTTGCTATTTGATGCTTTTAATTTTTAAAATCACAGATAGGTTCTAAATTTGCCGAGGTAAGAAGAATTTAACGTTTCTTACATGTTCTAGTAATGGAGAAGCATATAAATGCCAGACCATTAATACTCATGTTATGAATAGACACAGTCTGTTTTAACTAGTTTTGTGCTCTTATGACATTAAAAAGTTTGAGAGAAGAGTTTTCTTTAAAAGTAGCTGTATAATAAAGAAGAGGGAACCCTTGCGTTCATTGGATATGGTATTTTGATGTGGAACTTGGCTGATTTTGTTTGCAGTTTTTGAGCCAACACCTTCCAGAACATCTTCTGGCACATATTTCATGCTTAGCTCATTTCTTTACGTTTGTAGTATCAAATGAATGTTTATAAACACAAATGGATAATTTCTTGTGTGCTTGAAAATGGAGGATTATATTGGATTGAGGCATGCTACTCTACTCTCATTCAATAACTGTTTTACAAGCTGAGTATTTCTAATGGAGGTCAGTTTCTCTCATGCACTACATGAGATGAATGAGGCTAAAATATGAGATGCAAGCAAAGTCTGAGAGAATTAGTTCTGAAAACATCTTACCAGGCTATGGAAGGGAGAGTCAGTATCAGTGAACATTTGTTTGGTATCTACTACATGCCAATCATTGTGTTAAATGCTGTGTTTCAAAGAGCCAGATTAATTCATTCAATAATTAATTTATTCATTCAGTCAACATTTATCCAGCATGATTTGGATTATTCAAACAAATATCTGAAGGCAGTCATTCTGCAACAATTGAAAGTAGAAACGACTCATTTTTTGCTTTATAATTAAATCAAATAAATCACTATGCCACCTAATATCACCTACATTTCTAGTTTTGAATCTAAGATTCAGACTTCTTGCAGCTGGAACCTTACAGATTCATTTGGGTAAAAATATCTTATATCCGTTATCATAAAACTCCTATAAAAAATCTTAATTTGTCCTTAGCATTTTATATTCTTTATATTTTCTTATTTCAGGATATATTTTTTAAAATATAAAAATTTAATAAACCCACAATTGTATGGTCAATATTGTCAATTAGTCTTTGACAAAGGAGGAAAGAATATGCAATGGGAAAAAAACAGTCTCTTCAACAAATGGTGTTGAGAAAACTGGACAGCAACATGCAAAAGAATGAAACTGGACCACTTTCTTCATACACCAAAGTAAACTCAAAATGGATTAAGGACCTCAATGTGGGACATGAAACCATAAAAATCCTAGAAGAGAGCATAGGCAGTAATTTCTCTGACATTAGCCGTAGCAACATCTTTCTAAATATGTCTGCTGAGGAAAGGGAAACAAAGCAAAAATAAGCTATTAGGACTATATCAAAATAAAAAGCCACTGCACCACAAACAGTCAACAAAACTAAAAGATAGCCTCTTTGCAAATGACATATGAGATAAAGGATTGGTATCTAAATATACATAAAGAATTCATACAACTCAACACCTGAAAAACAAATAATCCATTTAAAAATGGGCAGAAGACATGGATGGACATTTCTCCAAAGAAGACATCCAGATGGCCAACAGACACATAAAAAAATGCTCTACATCACTCATCATCAGGGAAATGCAAATCAAAATTACCATGAGGTATCACCTCACATCTGTCAGAATGACTAAAAAATGCAGGAAACAGTAAGTGTTGGTAAGAATGTGGGGAAAAAAGGAATGCTCATGCACTATTGGTGGGAATGCAAACTGGTGCAACCACTGTAGAAGACAGTATGGAGTTCCTCAAAAAGTTAAAAATAGAACTGCCCTCCAATCCAGCACTTACACTACTGGGTATTTACCCCCAAAATACAAAAATACTAATTCAAAGCAATTCATACTCCCCTATGTTTGTTACAGCATTATTTACAATGGCCAAATTATGGAAGCAGTCCAAGTGTCCATAGACAGATGAATGGATAAAAAAGATGGGCTATATATTATTCAGTCATAAAAAAGAATTAGATCTTGCAACAATATGGATAGAGCTAAAGAATATAATGCTAAGAGAAATAAGTCAGTCAAAGGAAGCCAAAGACCATATGATTTCACTCATATGTTAAATTTAAAAACAAAACAAAGAAGCAAAGGAAGGAAGAGAGAGAGAACCCAAGAAACAGACTCACTGACTTAACTATAGAGAACAAACTGGTGGTTACCAGATGGGGTGAGGGGTGAATGGGTGAAATAGGTGACAGGGATTAAAGAGCACACTTATCATGATGAGCACCAGGTAATGTATGGAAGTGTTGAATCAATATATTGCACACTTGAAACTAACCTAACACCATATGTTAACTATACTGGAATTAAAATTTAAAAACTTAATTTAAAAAATAAAAATTAGGGACACCTGACTGGCTCAGTCAAGGGAACATGCAACTCTTGATCTTGGGGTCATGGATTTGAGCCCCACATTGGGTGTAGAGATTGCTTAAATAAATAGACTTAAAAAAATAAGATAAAGGACTTATCCTTTCCTAAAAGAAAATTTAATAAGCTGTAAGTTGACAAACTTTTCAGCATTTGCTGCTACTTACAGCCATCTATCCTTCCATCCCCGGATTAACTCTTCCTTATCAGTGATTGATCTTTCTATTTTTCTGGGAGAAAACACCAATTAAGTTATTAGGGATTAGATATATAGTGCTTTAATATTTCTTTTTAATATCTGTTAATCTTTCTTTTAATGAAGAGGTCTTTCCCCCCTCTGTAGGTAGAAAACTAAGATGAGAGGTTGTAAGTATTTTTAAAATAAGGATTTCATCCATTATAAAGATGTCTGCTAACTTTAGGCCAGATTCTGCCCTAGGAACTGAAGAAATCCAAATGAAATTAATGTTTTTCCAGCTCTGAAGTAAGTAACAATCTCCTGGGAACAAAAGAGGGAACTACATGTTATTTAGATGGAATTGCATTAAAAAACCCCTGCCAATAAGATTTTTAAAAACGGAAGCAGCAGAGGACTATTGAAATAAGAAGGTTAATCTCCTGTATATAGATAAATCATACTTGTGTAAAGTTTGTGAAAATGCTTTCTATCTCTCTAAATTATCATATTATTGAAGTTGGGATGGGTTTATGTGAGATAAATCAGAAGGAACAGAAGAACAAACAGTATTGGGTTTAAAGGCAACATCTAGAAGGAAGTGATTATTTTTCCCCCAACAGACAAGTGTTTTAGTAGAAGAGAAAACATTTCCTGGGCAACCTGAAATATATCTTGCATGTTCTTCCAGTACAGTCTGAATCCTCAGCAAGAGGCTAAGAGGATGAATTAAACTCAGCAACCTCCCAGCTTTTATGCTCCTGAATCTTCTGTTGCTCTTGGTAATTGCTAACACTTGTCTTTCCATCATCCCATTTTCTCACTCACTGTTAAGCACTTAATGTGCCTATTCCTTAAATCAGTCCTCCAACTGAGGGTAAGGTTAGTTGACTACTCTGTGTCTTTAGCACTTAGCTGAGGGCCTAGCACACAGTCAGTGCTCAATAAATATTTTTTAGTGAACGAGTGACCACCCAAATATCAAAGCTTTTACTATATTAAGCTCTAGGGTAGAATTTGGGTCAGATAGAGGGTGGGGAGGTTCTAAACACATTTTTGTGATGTTAATGAAAACACCATTGGCAATTGATCCTTCGAACTTTTTCATGTAAGATCTTGCCTGCAATTTAAAAAATGATGGACAGCTTTTAATATTGTATCAAGTCAATGCTGTCACTCCCATTCGTAAAATTTCCATTTAATATATGTATTTTAACTTTCTGAGTGATAATAGCTGAAGGATTTTATAGGTGTGTATGGCTTACAGATTTAGATATTTCCCAATTTGCAAATTACTATGAAGTTAGCCTAAGGAACTTGCTTTGTTATTGTTGTGGTATGAGTTAAAGGAGGGAAATTACATAAGGCATATATGCTTATGTTCCTTGAGGGTGTGCTTTCCAAAAAGAATGCACTACATTTTCATATTCCTCTATATTTTTACTTCTATCACTAAAGAAATATCTTTTACATATTGTACAAATAGTTTCACATGCCAGTAAGCTGGTCTTGAGAATATTCAGTATTTTCTAGCACAGAGCAATATCAAATAAGTAGAAATCAGAATTTTCTGCCTTCGTGAGGTTATTGTTTCAATAGGCAACTTAGACAAAAAAATTATGAAATATCTGAGGGCATCAATGGGAGAAATGTGTAACTACAACCAGTTGCGGTGATAACTCAAATCCCGAGGGGTGGCTTGCTTGAATCAGTGCAGTGCAACCAATACCAGAATAGTCTGGAGAACCATAGGTCAACTCTCTGAGATTTGGGGACTATGTCACCATTCTTCTCTCTTTCTGGGTGACAAATAACATTTGCTTTGTCATTAAAATGTGAGCACTATCCATATAAATCTTAAGTTTTTAATAGAGTAGTTTAATTATATATTCTATATAATGAACTTATTCTATCCTATATATAGGATATATCCATGTGTATATATCCTATATGTATATTCTGTATATCCTAGAGTGCATAAAACATAGGAGTGACTTTAAAAAATACCAAACTTAAGAATACTTTACTATAGTCATGTTTTGAAGGAGCTATGCATAATCCACTACTTAACACTTTGAATTTATTTCTTTGTTTCAAGCCTCCTTACACCAAAGCAACGCATAAAAGCATTTAATTGGATTATGAAAGATAATCATGGCTGAGGAATCTATACTTGAAATCACATACTTTTGTTTATAGAATGTTTATTTTAAAAAATAGTTATTCATATTTAAATTAGGGTAGGTGAATGTAACTAACAAGCCCTAAATCTTGATGGCTTAACACAATGAAGGATTATTTCTCACCATGTTATCATCCAGTTCGAGTTAGTGTTGGTGGTAGTGGGGCGAGCGTTGGGAGCTTTACTCTTCCCAGTTATTTAGGAATCCCAGCTTCTTCCGTTGCCCTGCTTCACTGTCAGCGAAAGCCTTGTCATCCCCAGTGGATCCTCTGTATCTGGCCTATAGACAAGAGAGGAGAGTGTGGAAGACTGCATCGAAGTGTGTCATTTTTAGTCCAGACCTGGAGGTGCTAGCTGCCACTCCTGACTCCCTTTCCTTGGTTATGGTTTAATCACATGGTTCCACTTAACCTAAGGGAGCCTGGGAAATGTCATCTGGACATATGCCCTGAAAGAAAAGGAAACAGAGGTTGGAAATACACAGCACTGTCTCTGCCAGGGCTTAAACATGGTACATTGATTTAAACCTTTCTGATCTTTTGATATACTTCAAAAGTCTCCAACTTAACACAAAGTCAGTGGATCAAATGAAAAAGGAATGACCAAAAACATAACGAGAAGAAAGACAATATCAAATTCATTGGCTGGTTTGGAAGCAGCTATATATAAAGAAGTGGCTATCTAAAGATAGTTTAAACTGAAATAAAAAGTGACTAGTCAGTGCCCCAAATCTTAAACTAAATATGATAGTGTAAGGAGTTGGGGCCAGTTAATTAGCTTTGTATCCTTGGACCATTCACATAACTTCTCTAAGACCTGATTGCATCCTCTGAAAAATGGAAAGAATACTGATATTTGTTTTCATCGTTACTGTGAAGCAAACAAAATTTTGTCTATGAGGGGGTTTATAAAATATTAATTGCTAAACAAATTTTATTTCAGGATGGTTGCATTAAGGAAAAATTAACTCCAGGATTGCCCCCGTCATTCACCTATGACTCATGAATTTTCAGTTGGCATAGAGTAGCAGAGGAAAGTCTTTCAAATATTGTAAAATCAAGGTTTATCTGAGGTAACCTTTGCTGCTTGTAGGAAGTGTATGTGGCTGAGTAATAGTTCAAAAATAGCAAGTTATTTTGAGGAAGAACATATGTTCTTTAACAAATAAAATAAGTGTTCAGAAGAATAATTTTATAGCATATTTAATCACACATTTAAAATAATTTGAGTCCTGTAATTTAGAGCACTCTGTACTTTGATAGGAATTTTTAAGTGCTTTGTTAAGTGCAGTAGTACCAAGGTGAGTACTATTATGTAGAGTTGCATTTTATGAGTAGCTCTTATCAATCTCTGTGAAGTAAAACTATTCCATAATTAATCAAAACTGGAATATGCAGATGAAACAGTTTATATATTTAATGTGTGCTATGCAAAATCATGAATGTATACTTAAATACATACCTACATATGCACACACACATAAATGGTAGTGGTAGAGAAACTTGTTTTATACATCGAACTGATAAACAACACTTAATTTGCTTTATCATCATCTGCTGATGCATGGCTACCAGGATTTTGTTGATGGCTTCCTTCAGTAGACATTTAACGACTAGGTTGAAGGGAATAAGGTAGGTGTTTTTAGAATATTAACAAAAAAGTAGCCTTAACTTCCTTCGGGGAGCTAACCAGTTAGCAGATGTCATATACAGAAGAAAACAAAATGTAACAAAAGGTAGTATTTTGTAATGATTCAGAAGACAAATGATAAGTGGTATAAATGTAGCAGAGTGAGATCCCATTCAGATTGGAAAATAGGGCAAGACACCATCATGAAGGAGGGACATTTTCATTGCTTCTTGGAGGATGGATAGGATTTAGCTGTGTGACAGACATGAATAGTACTTTAGGCAGGCCCCATGCTATGAGCAAGATAAGGAAGGGGATGGTAGCGGAGCCATTTGAGCTTAAGTAAACTAACTGATTTGGCTGGAAAATTAAATATATAAAAGAATAATGGAAAATAACTCAGCTTGGAAAAATAGGTTGTGGCCATACCCCTTGACAGCCTTAAAATCCAAGCAGCTTTACAGACAGCTTTGATGCGATGTTGGTGAGTTTCTACAATGGAGTGAAATGATTAAGAAGGCTTTGAAAGCATTATTTAAAAAATCTTAATTGCTGAGGTGACTTCATAGTCATAGTTGCTTTTTAGAAACCTTGCCATCCTAACAGACCTAGGGATTTTCTTAATAACTTGAAGGGCTAATTTTGTTAGCCCCAGATTTTTAGTTTTTTACTTCTTACCTCTATGTTGAGTATCCAAGATTATTATGCAGTGCCCACTATTGTAGGGTTCCTACGTAAAAATAGTAATGCTGTTACTTAATAGGCAGAAAGTAATATTAGTTCTGACTATGTGGGAAGTTGGGTGCTAGATAAAGTGAGGGATACAAAAATATAAAAATATGAAAGTTACAAAAACAGCACTGTATATAGCATTTGGGAGATAGCAAAAAATACCATAGAAAATAAATTCTGGGACTCCTGGGTAGCTCAATTAGTTGGGTGTCCAACTCTTGATTTTAGCCAGGTCGTAATTTCAGGGTTGTGAGATTGAGTCCCAACTGGGGCTCCACGCTGGGCATGGAGCCTACTTAAGATTCTCTCTCTCCCTCTCTGTCTGCTCTTCCCCCTTCCCACTCTCTCTCCAAAAAAAAAAAAAAAAAAAAAAGCAAAGCAAAGAATTTCTGTAAGAGTTCATAGTTGTAATTAGATTTCAGAGAAGTTGGTGGAAGAATTACAAGAGCTCTTAACCTCCAGACTAAGTGATGAGATTGATGACATATCATCCGAGAGCTTTAAGCCAATCAGGCAGCCGGTAATGAGCCATTCCTACCTTTCCAATTTGTGTTCTGTCTTATTGCTATGAGATAGTCCATTGTCATCAGTAATGGGAATGACAGCAAAGATTTTTGGAACCCTGCTTTTCTTAAAAATAACTTTAAGTCTGTTAATAAAAATTTTAGTAAGCTGCAGGGCACCTGGATGATATAGCCAGTTAAGCATCAGACTTTTGGTTTTGGTTCAGGTCCTGATCTCAGGATTGTAGGATGGAGCCCCACATTGGGTTCTGTGCTTGGTGCAGAGTCTGTTTCAGTTTCTCTCTCCCTCTTCCTCTGCCCCTCTCTCCACTGCTCTCTTTCTCTCTCTCAAATAAATAAATCTTTAAAGAAAAAAAAGGTTAGTAAGCTGCATTGTAGTTTTTGTAATAGACAATGATGGAATGTCTGAGAACTGTGATGCATGTGTTTTCTGCTTAAAATCTGTCATTTTTTTCCTTTCACTTTCCATTCCTCTGCCATTTAAAACAGGATTTTCAGTCTGTTTATAATATATAAATATAATAATGCAAAAGGCAAAAAGTAATGAAATAAGGGGCCAGTAAGAAATAAGGGGAAAAAAAGGTGGGTGAATTATTTAAAATGAGGTTGTACATACAAAACAGGTGCTAGGGTGCTACTCATTTTCTATAAATAAGAAGCCCACAAAGCTGTCTCTGGGTTTTCAAGCAGCCACAGAAAAGAGAAACTGTCTGTGATATAAGAACAAGCCAGCTGCACAGAAGGAAACACGTCCAGAGAGAAATCTCTGTGATAGGTCCTCCGAGAGAAGCCCCACAGAATGTGATAAATGAGTGTCCTCAAAAACATCCGAGTAAATAGGACAAAGCTTGTCTTAGGACTTTTAAAAGTACGTTTTTATAATGTTTTTGGCTAATTATTTAATGCCGAAGCAGTGTCCAGGAAAACACTTCTGTAGAGACCAAAAAATGAACACCAGGCACAAACTTTAAGAGTGATTTAGAGCCGGCCAACGGGATGTGGTTTGCTGACCAGCGCTTCAGCATCACCTGGGGACTTGTTAGAAATGCAGACTCTCAGACTCTGTCCCAGACCTACTGAATCAGAATCTTCAGGGGATTACTGGGGAGCAATGATTTCAAGGATCTAAGATGACTTATTGGACATTTAGATAATCTTTTATCGATCAGAGGGTACAGACTGTCAGCAGTAAGATAAATGAGTTCTGGAGATCTAATGTACAGCATGGTGACTCTAGTAAATAATTATAAGGTGACCTTATATCCCACGCATACACACATAAATGGTAACTATGGGAGGTGATAGTTATGTTAATTAGTTTGATTGTGGTAGTCACTTAACAGTGTGTATGTATATCAAATCATTGTGTTGTATACCTTAAATAGATATAATTTTTATTCGTCAAAAATGAGTAAAAATTAAAAGAATACTATTTCTCTTTTTTAAAAAAAAGATTTTATTAAGAGAGAGAGAATGAGCGGGGGGGGGGGGGGGGGGGGGGGGGGGGGGGAGAAGCAGGCTCCCCAGTGAGCAGGGAGCCCTACGTGGGGCTTGATACCAAGAGCCTGGAATCATGACCTGAGCCGAAGGCAGACGCTCAACTGACGGAGCCACCCATACGTCCCTAAAACAATATTTCTCTTAACCGAGTTTTAACTAAATCTTATATAGCATTGGATTTGGAGATTGTCTCTATGACAATCCAAAGCACTGTACTGTGTATTGTATAAGACCGATGAGTCACAGACCTGTACCCTTGAAACAAATAATACATTATATGTTAATAATAACAACAACAATAATAATTTAAAAATTTTTAAAAAGCCAAGTACATGAAATAAAAATATTTTATATTTATTATTTATATTTATATATTTATTATATTATCTATTTTATATTATTTTAGTGTAGATCAGATGCTGTTGCTGTCATCCAAAAAGGGGGAAAGGTGTTAGACATTTAGGTAATTTAGTTATTATCTACCACATGTGAAGCACTATGGTAAGTACTTTGGGGATGTAAAAATGAACAAGACATGGTAGCTGTTTCTAAGAAGCAATCTAGTAAGGGAGATTTAGTTGTAAACAAGTTGGCACAATGAAGTAAAAACCACAGGGTACGAGCAAAATGCTGATAGTTATTCCTATTTTACAGATTTTTACAGAGGAGTAAGCTTGGAGCAAATAACTTGCCTTAGCTAACAATTTAACACAAGGTCTGTGTGATCCTAAATCCAGTTTATACTTTAAAAATGCAGGTTTTTAAAGAAAAGAAAAACAAAAAGGAGAGCCATTTAAAAAGTGACAAAAATAGTCTTATAAATCAGTAAGCTTATCCATTCAACTTTAGTATTTCAAGCAATGTAATAATTTTGATTCACATCTCTTAGAGTAAGTGCTCTTTTTAGTTAATATAAACTGAGGTGAATCCTGCAGTTTTCCTCAGGAAGTATTTAACTAGGGATTAAAATTTTGTCAAAATAGAATGATTACATTTTTTCCCCTAAAACAAATACGATTTTATTGATATAAGAAGTCAAGCCATTTTTATCCCTGGGTGTTGTATGAGGTTTAGTGGAGTGAGGTGTTTAGCACATAATAGGCTATCAGTAAATATTGATTGAATAAGGAATTTGATATTTACCCTTGAGATCTCTCAGAACCCAGTTTAATCAAAGGAATATATTCAGAATAAAACAATCTTACTTTATTTAGAAATATCATAGTGTACTGATCTCTTATACCAGATAGGAGTTCCCCACCTTTAAGCACTTTTATGTCAGTTGGCATTGGCTATAATTTCCCCCAACCACACTGATGTGTGTATTTGTCTTACATTCCCCTAGTAATGTAAGCCTTTTAGAGAAATTGTCAACTTTCCTTTCCTGTATGGGATCTAATTAGCACTCAGATGCCTAGTAAATATGTGAATGAACAATGAATGATGATCACTATAATAAGTCAAATCTAGTCTAGCAACCTATGCCTTTCATCAGTTCCCAATGGTTGCCTTTTAAACTTGGTCGAAGCATTGCTGTTCAGATGTGTTCTTTGATAATGCTTCTTCATATTTACAATACTGCTGTCGAGAAGGCTAGTATTTGTTGAGTGCTTATTCATTGGCAGGCACTATTTTTAGAGCTTTAAAAACATTATCTCATTTAGTCAGCACAACAGTTTTAGGAGAAATTCTTATTTTCTCTACTTTGGAGATAAGAAAACTGAGGTTTATAGGAATTGACAATTTATGCAAAGTCATGGAGCTACTAAGTGGTGTAGCTGGGATTTAGATTTGCTTTTAAAGCTCTGATTACTGCATAAGGGTAGGAGTAAATGAGTAACTAGGAGGTAATGAATTACCAGACCATTTATTCTCAAAGAGCATGGCTATACAAAATAGGTTGATCTGGGACAGTATAGTCCTCTCTTCCTGGAAATTGACTTTGCTGGGATGGCTAGGCTTATGCTTGGGAAGTCACCCAGACCTAGATCAACAGCTGTGTGCAGAGAAGGTAAGAGTCACTCTGTTAAATCAACAGAACCAGCCTTAGGATAGATACTTTATGGCTCTAAAACATGGAGTGGACATGTTGGACAACTTTATAGCTGTTTCTGACTTAACAAAATGTATTCTAAGGGGAACCCTACTCAGCTTCTCTGAAGCCAGCACTACCAGTCTCTCCCACTTATTTGGGAATAGATTCTTAAGGATCCCAAGATATGCATCACAGTCCAGTCTACTGGGGCGATATATTGTAGGGTAATCACACAAGTCCAGAAACCGTCATGCTGTAACTCCATGGGACTAATGGGAATGATTCTCATCTTCATTCTCAGCATAAAATAAGGTTTACACTCTGTATTTAATATGTACAGAGAACACCAACAAATAGGTTAGTGGCTTATAGAGAAAACAAGCACAGGATTAAGATGGCTAGGGCTTTTGGGGGCATAATCTTTTCATAAACACCAAGAAGGGAAATTCTGTTACCTTTTTTCTGATGGTGTTCGTAAGTTTTGTGGAGTGGAGTCAGTGAAGTCAAGGCATACTCCTTAGTTTTTGTTGTTCTTATTGCAGATGTAAATTAGTGATGACAATAAGGATTTCATGTGTGAATTGTGGCTATTTATTCTATAAATAAAATGGAATTAAATGATCATTTCTTTTGATTTATTTGAACATGATGATTTGCTGCTTATTAATACAACCTGGCTAAAAAAATTATCTCTACTCAAGCAGGTTGGCATTAGCTAAGATATAAACACGTCCTCTAATCTTTTCCTCTTGCTAAGGTATTATTTTTAAAACCAACAAGGACCATTTAAACATGAATACTACTAAATACTGTCAGTTGCTTTATTCTTATCTTTTTAAAATAAAACCAAAACAAAGCAATTAACTGCAAAGGGCTATATTAACCCAACTCAAAGGTTGCATATTTAAACATGGGAAAGTAAGGAACTGCAGAAATTAAATTCTCATGGAAACATTAACTACTCTGCATTTCACCTGTGGTACATTAAAATACACATTTAATAGCCTAATTAAACACATATTAAATTTAACATAACTGAATGGTTGTTAACCTGAGGACTTTAACTTTTGTCTTTCCCGGCTTTTTTGTGCTTAAATTTGTACTTTACATTTCATTAATAGATTTCCCCACTTATGATACTTTTATCCTTTCCAAATAGTTAAAAATAGAGTAGTATTGTAATGACCTCTTACCATAACTATGTATCATTCGGTAAGAGTCAGTTTATTTATTTCAGAAATTAAAACTTTTGTCAGGTTAAATAAAATCTGTTGGAAAGATCTATGGTATCCAACTGATCATCAGTCAGCTAATTTAAAGCCAGATATTATTTATTAACTAAAAGCATCCACATGCTGCAAAATACCAACCCGTTAATTTTTATGAGCATAACATAAAATCCAGTGTTCTATCTTAGGAGCAGATTCTCAATTTGTGGGAAATTTAGTCAAGTGGAACTTTAAAAATGTATGAATTGAATTGGATATATCAAGTTCCAAGCATAGCTTTCTTATTTGGCTAATTCTTTTTTACTTCGGTATATCTGGGGACAAAATAGATAACTGATTGATCCCAGAAATATCCTGGTATAGAGTCTCTGATGACTTTTAGTGAAAGAATTCAGTGTGTTTGATATAATGTTGTGCTCTTTCTCATCCTCATGAAGAGCACCTATAAGATGATCTCTGTACAAGAAAGAAGCACTGGAAAAATTCAATGATCATCTCTTAGGAAGGTCCCTGAAAAAGCCTATGAAGTCAAAGTGGTTGGTTTTATAAGCCCTTCTCTAAATGAGCTATATGTGCTGAGCATGTGTGAAAACCATGAACCCTATGTCTGGGGAGCGGGGTACAGAAGATGCTGAACTCAGGAGCTTTTGTACAACTGTTTAGAATTTTAATTTGAAGAGGGAAGCACTTTGGCATTTCCTGAACCCTATCATCTTCAAGGTTTTATTGAAATATGCAACCTTTGTAACTTTTTGACTTTTAATGCTTGGATTAGGTTCTGTGTTTTTAAATCATCTACAAAATATGCAGAGAGAAGTTTGTTCTGATGAGCATAAAACCATGACTTATTCAGAGCCAGGAAGAGAATTATAAGGTAATGGTAAAGGACACATCCACGGTAAATTAAGTTCTGGGTCATTTAAGAATTTATATTGACGATGCTTCAGTGTCTTCCTTTATATAACAAAGGAACTTTTTTCAGGGTCTGCTTTAGGGCTATGTGCAGAGATGTGCACATGCCCAAGAAAGACCTAAGAGAACCCTAATCTTTACCTTTGGCTGACCTTGAGCTTCTGCACAAGGAGGAAGTCAAGACTAAGTCAGATTTGTAAACTGTCCTCCAGAACATTGAATTTTTGCCCCAACATGCATATAGGACCCCTCGACAAAGTCTGGGAGGTGTATTGGTTCAAGTATTCAAGGAAATCTTTGTCTAAAAACTACCTGATCACAAATTTAACTGAGCAGTGACTTCAATGGCTGCACATGACAAAAATACAAACTTCAGAGAATTCAGAAAAGTCACTGAGCAAACAACAGCAAAAGCAGCAGGAGCAAAAGCAATAACGATATCACACAGACAAAACAACAAACTTTGGGGATGAAAAAGGAATCTTACATCTAGAATCACCATATTATATTGTTTAATGTGTCAAGCTTTTTTCTTTTTTCTTTAAAGATTTATTTATTTTAGAGAGAGAGAGTGCGGGAGTGGGAGGAGGGGGAGAGGGAGAGACTCTCAAGCAGACTCTCCACTGAGCATGGAGCCTGCCTTGGGGTTCAATCTCATGACCCCGAGATCATGACCTGAGCCAAAACCAAGAGTCAGACACTCAGCTGCCTGAGCCACCCAGGCACCTCAACATGTCTAGTTTTCAACAAAAATGTACTATATATTGGAAAAAAAGAAAGAAAATAAAGAAAAGTATGGCCCATACATAGGGGGAAAAAAAGTCAATAAAAACTGTCACCGAGGAAGCCCAGACATTAGACTTACTAGAAAAAGAATTAAACCAGCTATGATAAATATGTTCAAAAATCTAAAAGAAACCACGTTTAAAGAACTAAAGGAGAGTATGATAACAGTGTATTCTCAACCAAATATATAATATCAATAAGCAGTTGGACATTATAAAAAAAAGAATCAAATAGAAATTCTCGAGTTGAAAAGCACAATAACTCAAATGAAAAATTTACTAGGGTAGCTTAACAAATTTGAGCTGGCTGAAGAAAAAGAACTAGTGAACTTGAAGACAAGTCAATTGAAATTATTTGATCTGAGGAACAGAAAAGTAAAAGAATGAGGAAAAATTAACAGGTCCTCAGAGACCTATAGGACATCATCAAGTGTACCAACATGTACATAATGGAAGTTCCAGAAGGAAAGGAAAGAAAGAAAGCAGAAAGAATATTTCAAGAAATAGTGGTTGAAAACTTGCCAAATTTGAAGATAAGGATTAACCCCAAGCATGAAAAACTCAAAGAGAACCACACCCAGACACCTCATAATTAAACTGGTGATGGAAAGATAAAGAGAATCTTAAAAGCAGCAAAAGAGAAGAAACTCATCAAATTAAGCCTCAATATGATTGACAGATGATTACTCTTCAGAAACCATGAAGGACAGAAGGCAATGGGATGATATATTCAAAGTGTTGAAAAATTGTCAACCAAAAATTTTATATCCAGCCCTTCAAATTTTAGGAACAAATTAAGGTATTGCAAGATAAACAAAAACAGGGAATTTGTCACTAGCAAACCCACCATACTAGAAATACTAAAGAAATTCCTACAGGGTGAAATGAAAGAATGCAAGACCACAATTCAAGTCCACATGAAGAAATAAAGAATTCTGATAGAGGTAACTACATAGGTAATATAAAAAACTGCATAAATGTATTTTTGTTTATAGCTCTTATTCTCTTGATTTAAGAGACAATTGCATAAAACAATAACTATAAAACTATGTTAATGAGTAATAATGTATTAAGAAGTAATGTGTATGACAATAACACAAAGGAGGGGGTAAGGAAAAAAGTTATATAGTAGCAAAAGTTTTATATCATATTTAAATTAAGTTGGTATTAGTCTGAACTACACTGTTGCAAATTAAGATAATTTTAATCTCCAGGGATTAAAAAACAAAATATATTAACAAAAATGACAAAGGAATTAAAATTGTACACTATAAAATATCTGTGTAACACGACATAAGGCAGTAATGGAAGAATAGAGGAACAAGAGATATGACATAGAAAACAAAACGGCAGACATAAATTTGATTTTATTAGTAATTGATTTAAATGGATTAAATAAACCAATTAAAAGCCAGCTATTGACAGAATGGATAAGGAGACATCATCTATCTCCTATGTACAAGAAACATACTAGATTCAAAGATGCAAGCAGTTGGAAAGAAAAAAGGATGGAAAAAGATGTACCATGCTAACAGTAACCAAAAGAGATACTAACATCAGACAAAATAGACTTTAAGACAAAAACTGTTACTAGAGACAAAAGAGGACTTTTTTTAATGATCAATCATCAATGAAGAAGACATAGCAGTTATAAACAGTAATGTACCTAATAACAGAACCACAAAATATATGAAACAAACACTGAATAAAGGGAAAAGTAGAAAATTCAACAATAATAGCTGGATACTGTATCACCTACTTTTAGTAATGAATAGAAAAACTAGACAGATGATGCATATTATTAATATGTATGTAATACGTTAATATGATACATATTGTTAATAACAATAACACTCTAAACCAATTAGACCTAACAAATATCTGTGGAACACTCCAACCAACAGCGACGTATTATACATTGTTTTCGAGTGCATAAGGTCTGTTCTCTAAGATAAACCATATATGGTAACCCAGAACAAGTTTCAATAAATTTAAAAGGATTGAAATTATGCAAAGTATATTATCCAACCACAATAGAACGAAATTAGAAATCAAATATAGAAGGGAATTTGGTAAATTCACAAATATTTGAGAATTAACACTCTCTTAAATAACCAATGTGTCAAGGAGAACAAAACAGACTAAACATACAAAAACAATTACTAATGAATTAATTTCAAGACGTCATAAGCACATCATGGTTTTAAAAAATTAAATGTGCAGTTATACAAGCAACATACTTTATAATCATCATGAAATGAGGTATGGGGGATGTAAGAGGGACATGGATATAGAGGTCAGCAATTCATTTTAATTCATTTTGAAGGACTGACACATTCTTATTTTAGAAAGGATGATTTTTGTTGAGACAGTCTTTCCCATGTATGCCTACTATATGAATTTTAGTTGTTTTTTTTTAAAGATTTTATTTATTTATTTGACAGAGAGAGACAGCCAGCAAGAGAGGGAATACAAGCAGGGAGAGTGGGAGAGGAAGAAGCAGGCTCCTAGCGGAGAAGCCTGATGTGGGGCTGGATCCCAGAATGCTGGAATCACGCCCTGAACCGAAGGCAGACGCTTAATGACTGCGCCGCCCAGGCGCCACTGAATTTTAGTTCTTATGGGGAAGATTAATTAAGTTACTATCTTACTGACATTTCAAAGCCCTTCTTCAAATTTAGGTTTCAATTAGACAAAATTCCAGGCTGTAAATGAAAGCTGTTCATATAAGTGAATTTAGAAATTTAGCTATATATTCTTTAAAAACATTGACTACATCTAAATGGTGTTTAGGCCACATCTTTTTCATTTACTTTTTGTTATATACATTAGTGCCATGAAGGGAAAACTATTTAGTTACTATGACAGTATTTAAACATTGTGCCCAGGAGTGTCTGTGTACGTCCATCATGATGCATTGTTAAGTTCAGAGCACATATGTTTAAGAGATGATGCTTATTGAAGAACAACAAGGGCTTTTTATTATAAATGGTGACTTTGATTTAATTTCAGTCTGTGTTAGGTGGTGAAAAAAAAATAGATCCTGAAAACATTCAAAGGAAACTTGTCCCTTTTTTCAAATCAAGGAGGAATCAATACTGTGTGTTTCAAATGAATGGATACAATTTCACTTATAATAATCTCCATGATTGTTGAAGGGAGACCAAAGCAAAAATCATGATATACACAAAAATGCTGCTGGAAGCAGTATCTTATGAGCTACCTGCTCATGCTATTTTCTTTCACAAAATTCTAGGTTTGAAAATCAGACATTTATTTTAAAAAATTAAGATACCCACTAAGGAGGAATATTGTATCAGTTCATAGTTGATAGCTACTTTCTGAACTATTATGGTGGAGCTAGTTCCAAATTCAGGAATTAGAGTTGGATCAGAAAGAGAATCTATGCATATTCCTTAGTCTGGGGGCTTGTTTTCCCCATAGTATCCAGTATATTCTATAAACGGTATTTTTGTTATGTGTTTCCTCAACTGGAAATATTTTGTGCTTCTGGTTCTATCTTTTACATAGCTTTGTGTGTGGTAGACAATAAATATTAGGTAGATACATAAATACTATGAAAATCTCAACAAAAACCCATGAAGTCATTCTTATAGTATATTTCCACTGTTACTATTTCTTTTCTTAGTACTTGGTGGTGGTAGAATCCTGAGCACCAGGAATAAACACAGTCAACCTTAATTGATGTTGATACTACTTACAGCTATTGGAATAACTTAAAATGTCTATTTTTTGATCAATTAATGTTTTCATGAGAACTCAGATATTTAATAGAGCTAATAAAAACACTAAACCTATTAGAATATTCAGAAATCAAAGAGAATGGTAGAAAAGCTTTTACAAGATTCTTCTAAAAATATTAATTACATTATATATTATATAGTTCGTTCTTTTTTTTTTTTTTTAAAGATTTTATTTGTTTAAAGAGAGAGCACAGAGGGAGAGTGAGAGGGAGAAGCAGACTCCCCACTGAGCAGAGAGCCCTGTTCTGGGCTTGATCCCATGACCCTGAGATTATGACCTGAGCCAAAGGCAGATGCTTAACCATTAAGACTGAGCCACCTAGGCACCCCTGTTTTGTAGTTATTTTCAAAAAGTTACCAATTTCCATGTTTCATTGACAAACAGGCAATTGATACATAAAATGCTTGAGCTGATACTTGCTTTGATGCCTGCCTCATTTATTATGTACTCATGGTATTCAGCACATAGAATTTTCTTCACAAAAGTTGGTTGAATAGCTTGAATTTTGTATCTTCTTTTATGGATGTTTAAGTTATACAAATTGCATTTCCAGCTGAGTTGAAGAATTTTCAAATGTCAGAGGGGTTCCCAGAACTAAAGTTTTTGAAAAACTTTTGTTGCTAAAAATCTTTTCTTAGGCTCAGTCTCCTCAGTTTTCAAATGTGGTTGATTTTAATTAAAGTTTAAAGAGAAAAAGAAACCATTGGAAAGATATTGGAACTAAATAATTCACTTCTAGTGAATAGGGAGTTTGCAGTTTGAGTTAATGGTATTCATTACACTGATTAAAAGCAGTGAGCCATTTTGCCCTTGTTTATTTTCCAAACCAGTGTTTTCAGTAATGGGGGTGGTTGGTATTTGATGTTTTATCTGATGAGGTATTTACTGATGGGCTGCTTTGACTTCTCTACTTAAATTGATAACCACTTGAAAGGAACTTATCAGACAAAAGAACAACTTCTTTTCTAGAGCTGGACCATTTATTCCAAGTTTAGACAGTGAGAAAACAATTGAGTAGCTTTTATTGCCACCAGCTGTGCTATGGTTATTTGAACAAATGGAAGATTAAAGGAAATGTACAATCTCATTTTATACAGCATTACCCAAAATCAGGATTCTTTTGCCTAATAAATATTGCATTTGTAGTTGAAGAACTTACAATTACTTGGATTTCAATTGCTATGATGAGTTTGCTGCTCTTTGAAGGCTCATGTGCGTCTATCAAAAATGAATCTTCCAGAATTTCAGAGAAGGTAGTGCTGCTGGGTTTGCAGCAACTTTATGATTGTCTTGCAGATGTTATGTATATATCTCTATATATTATATATACTATATTATATATAATGTGCATATATTATATGTAACATATATATAGTATTTTATAGTAACTATATCTCCACATACTACACACACACACACACACACACTCCCAAATAAACAACTTGAAAAATAAAATAAGCCCTCTAAACTTTGAAAAATAACATCTCTTATCAAGGAATTCCAGTGATTAATATCATTTGGCTACTCTAGGACTTTGGAAAAAAATGAGAAGTGGGTGTTTAAATGTTTTAAGAGGTAATTTTCCAAGCAATTGAACAGGTAGTTAAAAATACCTTGTTTTCATTTTCTTGCCTGAGACAATCCTAAACTCTAAAGGTCTGAAAGAGAGCAGAAGAAGCCACGTTGAACAGAGTCTGAAGTCTATGCCCCAGATGTAAAATTCTCACTCTTGCCAGGCTTCAGGGTTCATTGATCAGTATATGGAGTGAGTTGTGTTTGAAATATGATTATGGGAACTGGGATTGGCTCCTTATGGTTAGGCCATTCTGTTGACCTATATATGTAGTTTCCTGGAGACTGTTGGTGTACCTGTTCATTGCTATAACTTAATAAATGTTATCATTGAGGAGGGACGAACTTTTGAGTGTGACAGAGCCAGACAGACCATACAAAAGGGCTAGAACAGAGTTTCTGAACCTCAGCACTTTTTGTGTTGAAATTTTGGGCTCAGTAATTCTTTGCTGTGGTAGCTAGTTGTGTGCACTGCAGGGTGTTTAGGGAGCACCTTTGGCCTCTACCCACTACGTGCCAGTAGCACTCTCCCACCACTCTCCAACCAAAAATGTCTCCAAGTGTTGCCAGATGTCCTCTGCAAGGCACAGTTGTCCCAGTTGAAAATGACTGTGATAGAAAACGAGCTTCCGGCAAGTGTGTTGGTTCGTATCCCCTGGGCTTGTGAAAGGGCCTGGCATAGAGTTAGACTTCAATGAATGTTTGCATACCTTTTTTTAAATAAGTGACTTAGGGAAGAAAGGTGGATTATTTTTCTATCACTTTTTTCTGCCATTGAGTTCCCATGTTATTAGTAGAACAGGCATAAAATAAAAAGATTCAATGCTCGGGGTGCCTGGGTGGCACAGCGGTTAAGCGTCTGCCTTCGGCTCAGGGCGTGATCCCGGCGTTATGGGATCGAGCCCCACATCAGGCTCCTCCGCTATGAGCCTGCTTCTTCCTCTCCTACTCCCCCTGCTTGTGTTCCCTCTCTCACTGGCTGTCTCTATCTCTGTCAAATAAATAAATAAAATCTTTAAAAAAAAAAAGATTCAATGCTGCATTATTTATAAAGAGCAAATAAAGTTAGAAAAATAGCTGAATGCCTACTAATGTAGAAAATAACCAAGTCAATATGGTACATTTTTAAATTTTTCTGTGTAATATTACACATTCATAAAATAGGTCATGTACCAAATCTTTTAAATGACATTGTTTTTTTATTTTTTTATTTTATTTATTTTTTATTTTTTTATTTTTTTTTAAAGATTTTATTTATTTATTTGAGAGAGATAGAGACAGCCAGCGAGAGGGAACACAAGCAGGGGGAGTGGGAGAGGAAGAAGCAGGCTCATAGCGGAGGAGCCTGATGTGGGGCTCGATCCCACAATGCCGGGATCACGCCCTGAGCCGAAGGCAGATGCTTAACCGCTGTGCCACCCAGGTGCCCCAGACATTGTTTTTTTAAAAAGAAGCTTATAAACCTAAAGAATGATTTGTTTTGAATACATAGGTATGTACACGTATATGTAAATGCATTATCTTTAGGTGAAAAAAATAAGGGAAATGCTAAATTATTAGTTATGGTTGCTCTGGCATTATGATTAGATTTTATGTGCACCTTCTGAATCATTATTGAAAAATGCCTTCTTTTTCTTTGGTCTTTAGAAAAACCAAATAAAATAGAAAACAGCTAAGTCTGAGTGCATTTTATATCATCATCCAAATTGGCATTTTGTTCAATTTTTAATGAAAAGAATAAATTACAAGCTTTACTTACTTTTTTGGAAATTAAGTTATCCAAATTTTCTTGTAATTGCATTATTTGATTTGGCAAGAGCAAATGTAGCATTAACATTGATTTGGTATACTAAACATCATCTGTAAAGAATACTTAGTGTATTTAATAATTATATGGAAGTTCCTTAAAAATGTTCAAGAAATAATTTCTACAAAGTTTTTCTGAATTGCAAACATCCCTATGTACTATTGACCATCTCTCGCCATTATTACTTGCCATTATCTTATGGTAAAACTTTCTTGTAGACATTATAATTAGGGGAGGAGATGTAGTTGCTGCAAGCGTACAGTGTATGATTTTAAAGGAATGATGCAGTCTGAATTAATCGAGTTTCACATATGTGACTGTATACCCACATGTATATTCACTCGGTGTAGATGTGTATATTAAAGTGAGATTGTGTAGGAGCTATTTGTGAATTAATCCCAGCTTTCTTGGATAAGTACATTTTAGGTACATACATATTGTCTTGGAAAGAGAAGATCCACAGCTTAGAACATGAGAAGTTCCCATTTCTGCCTCCTTGTCATCATATTGAACCAGAAAGTCCCTGTATTTCAGGCTGCCATGTGTTTGAGTGAGAAGTCAAAGAACAAATATTTCCCCCTTATTTTCCTGGATCCTAGAAATGCTATAATCTCACGTTTCATGCACCCCATGTGTTTCCCTCAGCCTGAACACTTCTTTTTTTTTTCTGCCTAATTGCTAAGTTTTCTTCAAGCTTTAGTTTTAACAGCATTTCCTCAAGATGGGCATTCCATGATGTCTACTCTCTCGGGCCCTCAGTTGTGCTCATAGCACCCTGTACTTCCCTTGTCATAACACTTTAGTACAGAATGGTGAGTCCTTATTTAATATCTGTCTTCTCCAGGAGAAGTCTGTAAGCTTCTGTGAGGGTGGAAATTAGACACATTCCATTTTCCAATATATTTCTAGAATCTATTAAAGTGCCCGGCATAAGGACTGAATTTAATAAATATTTGATAAATCATTGAGTGGCTGAATGAAGGAAGAAATCTTAATTCCAAACTTGGTGGGAGGAAAGAGTAAATAAAGTGCACGAGAAACAGTTCTCAGACAATGTAGAGTAGTACATTTGCTGAACAGTGACTGGGCATCAAATGCTGTTTTTCTTTACAACCAAAAGTTCTGATTTGGATTATGTAGAATTTTGGAAATGTGAATTTTAGTAATGCAATAAATTGTTAAAAGATAGCAGTATTGCAAATGTTCATTTATTTATATTCTTTAAGATGAGTGCTAACAATACTAACAGTTATAGTTACCACATTTGTATCAAATATTTCCAGTTAAGAGAAGCTTTATTTAAAAATCTTAGCAGTGCTGGATGGATGCTTTTCACATCTGGAAAGAAACTACACCTTTCAGTCTCCTGATTATATGTTAACCTTGTTAACATATTAGTTGTTTCTTCATAGGAACACGGTTAAATACATATATATACATATATATATTTAAACATATTAAATACATAGACAATATATTTAAAATATTAAGTATTAAGTGAGTGTGTTTATGTTTTATAGTAAAACTACTTCAAAGAGTCAGTGAAATGTAGGGATAAATTTTTCTAGCATAAATAATTCTAGACCCTTTATTATGAATCAGATTTAAGAAAAATGTTTAAAAATGTGTCTCCCTTGGTTTTAGCTTTCTCTTCTTGATATCATCTGAAATGTTGCCTTCTGCCCTTCCTTAATTTCTTTTGAAATTGATCTCTAAAATTTTGGTTAATTCCTGTCTGAATTTTTCCCTTAGCTAAAATTAAAGCAAAATAATGCCCAATAGTGTCTTTATGGTTTACCATTATTATAGAATTTTATTTCTCATGTAAAAGTCACAGCATTTTGTCAATCATTTATTCATAATCAAAATGCATATAAGGAGCACCAAATGTACAATGAGCTCTGGATACAAAGATCAAGATGTATTTCCATAGTTAGAAAATACAATTGAAGATATCTGTAACATTTGCCACATGCAAGAAAAGAACATAGAAATAAATCTAATAAAAGATAAAAAATATCTTCATGTACAAAGATGATCTTTAATGAAAGCCATTTGAGAAGATTTAAGTAAATAGAGAAAGATACTATTCTCATAAATTGAAATATTCAGTGTTACTAGGTTGTTAATTCTTCTCAAACGGAGCTATGGAATTCTAATCAAGTACCCAACAGAATTTTTTATGGAATTCAACAAGCTAATTCTGAAATTTATGTGAAAGAGTAAAGGATCAAGAAAAGAAAAGACAATCATGAATAAAAAGAAAAAAAAAATGGGAAGAATGGCGTTATAACATATGTAGACTTCTTATAAAACCATAATATTGTACATGATGAATAGCCAAATGGATTAGACTGCATTGCCAAGAAAGCACCAATTTATATGTGGAAGCCAGTTATAGATGGAGGTGGCATTGTTGATCATCAAAGGGATGAGTTACTCAATAAATGGTACTGGGACAAAAAATTGAATTTTTATCCCTACCTCATAAAAGCTCAAAAGCAATTTCAGATGAATTAAGGTTTTACATTTAAATGCAAATTGGAAAATATGATATAGAGGATGGAAGAATTTTCTAAGCAAAATACAGAAAAGCACTATCTCAAAGGAAAGGATTGATAATTCTGAACAATAATGATGAATATTAAATTTAAAATTTATACAGTGAAAAAGAAAAAGAAACAAGTCAAAGACTGGGGATAGATATGTGTGTCACGAATATGACAAAGTTAGATTAGCATTCAGGATATCAAAAAGAAAAACAAGTAACCCAGGGAAAACAGGACAAATAAGAATAGTCAATTTTGATAAATGAAATCTAAATACCACTAAACAGCTAAAATCATGATCAGGGAAATGCAAATTAAAGCTACAATGTTATACAATTGCATACACCCATCAGTCTGACAAAATAATAAAGTTCAACAACACCAAGTGTTGGTGAGGATATGGAGGAAATTTCACCATACTAGAGAGAAGTGTGAATTAGTACCATTTATGAAAGCAGTATATTCATAAGTATGTAGTCAAGTTGTGCACCTTATTAGGGCCCATCCAGCAGTTCCACTAAGAGGTATTATAATACCACAGAGATACTTCCATGTACACAAGACATGTACAAAAATGTTTATTTCAGCATTGTTCTAAGCACTGAAAAACCGGAATCAAACCAAATATCCATTAAGAGGAAAATGGATAAGTAATCTGGGGTATTTTCATGCAATGGAGTATTATGTGGCTTTGGTAATGAATGAGGTAGACATATATAATTCTATAATCTCAAAAATATGTTTACAGTGCTCTGTATTGTTTAGTTAAAGATCACACACATCTGAAATAAAATCAAAAGCCTGCTTACGAGTGACAAATACTAAATTCTTTATGAAACTTGAAATGGAATTAATGATAGGCCAGGTGTGGATTGTGGATTTTGAATGGCTAACTTGTAGCATAAGGCAAGGGGAGCTCACCCAAGAGCAGGTGTGGACTTTGGCCGATATTTCCTCTAATAGTACTTTTTAAATTCTTATGTGGAACCTAAGCAAAACACAAAATCCTCTCATGTTCTACAAATACTCTTTTGAATTTCTTGGGTAATGCATTCGGCGTGTATCAAGCTTCTTGATGTTATTTTAACATGTCTTTCTGTAATTGTTTTTTAAGTGTGGCACTTGAGTTTTCAGGACTGTTCTGAGTTGTGATTGATCATTGTACATGCATTTTGAATAGGGACATCTGTCTCTGCAGCATATTATGTCTCCTGACATGCCATTTCTCAGCTTGACGGAGTACCTCTAGAGGGCATAGGTTTTAATAAGAGAAAATAGGTGATTTTTTTTCTTCCATAGAAAGTGGGTGGTGTTACATTTTATAAAGAAATAATGAATAGTTGGAATGACAGATTACCCAGTTTACTTTTTTTGTGAGCCAAATATAAAACTAGAAATAATGCTTATTCATTTTAGCCTTTATAATACTCACTTCAAAAAAATTTTTATAGGGGAACATTTACTAAGTTTTCTCATAGTCATAGCAGACAGTGACAAAAGTGGCTTCTTTGTCTTTCTCTCCTAAATCTTTCTTTCTATAGCCTTATTTTTCTTCTAGACCCTAAGTGTCTTCTTGCATTCTATTATATGAGCAAACTTACATTTTGAAACACGTTGGAACATTGTAATTTTTAAAAACATGTTATGGTTTTTTATTACTAAATTTAAATCCATTTTGATACTATTATAGTTATTCCGTAATCATAGCACAGTTCAAAAAAAAAAAAGGCACAATGATGAATGAATGCGTTTTTCATAGACTCTGCCCTTGAGAAGGGCCCAGTTTTGTGAGAGAACTGTATAAAAACACCTTCATAATGATAAAATGGGAGCACTCAGGCAGAAGCAGGAATGATGTCCCATGATACTGAAGAAGTAGAGACAAGCTCTCCTGAGTGGGGTGACACTGAGCAAGCTGACAGGCAAGACAACTGGTCAAGTCTAAATGAAAGTATGTTTGCCAGCAAAAGAAGCATGGGAGAAGCGCAGACAGGTGGGACAGCAAGCCCAAGTGGATAAAAGAGGGAAAGGTCTTGGCCAGTTGCATGAAAAATAGAACTTCCTTGTATATGGAGAGTAGGTCTGTGCAGGAAATGCCAGATAAATCTAGAGAGGTGGAATTTGCATTTATACATAGTATTTATAGTCCTTTGCTTCCATTTTGCCTGACTCTACTATCTTGCCTTGCACTACCCCCAACTCCAAACATTTCTTAGTTGTTGGAGAAGATTCACTGGTAGTTATTTTTTCTACCTCATTTTCTCATTACCTAATAACTTCTTTCAGGTGTCTTGATTTCCAAATATAGGCCATAATTTCAGTCATCTTATTCAAAAGATTTTATGAAAAGGTCCTACACTTGATCCAACTAAATGGTTAGCCGATTTCCTACCTAGAGGAAATGTTCATAGTTTAACAAGTCACCAATTTATGTATTTATTTATTTTTTAAATTTTTTAAAATGATTTTTTATTATGTTAGTCACCATACAGTACATCCCCGGTTTCCGATGTAAGGCTCAATGATTCATTAGTTGCGTATAACACCCAGTGCACCATGCAATACGTGCCCTCCTTAATACCCATCACCGGTCTATCCCATTCCCCCACCCCCCTCCCCTCTGGGGCCCTCAGTTTGTTTCTCATAGTCCATAGTCTCTCATGCTTCATTCCCCCTTCTGATTACTCCCCCTTTCTTAATCCCTTTCTTCCCCTACTGATCATCCTAGTTCTTATGTTCCATAGATGAGAGAAATCATATGATAGTTGTCTTTCTCTGCTAACAAGTCACCAATTTAAATCTCATTGCTGAGTTCTTCTCTATGTTTGGTTAATATAACTGGTTCTTGAGGGTATGTGTTAAAGAAATGCTTATGATGTGTACCTTCATGGGACGAAAGTTTAAGGTTAGTCTTTTTCCCACTCTGTCACTGCACTTGCTTCATCCTACAGTTGCAACATTCTACGATCAGGAAGGAATAGCACCTTGACCTTTTATTTTGTAGAAATCTCCTCCTTTGAAGTGTTTCAATTATGATTTAACAATTTCCCATTTCTGGATATTTTGGTAAAATTTTAGAGCATTTAGAAATCATATGCCATTCCTTTTGATTGCAAGAAATTACCCTTTTATTTCCATGATCTGTTAAATGGGTATTTTGGTACTTAAAACACTTCAAAAGATTAGCTTCGTGTCTAGAATGTTTTCCCTAAACATCTTAAAGGTATGTGTTGTTTGTTCACATTTAGCAGTGATTTTTTTTTAACTTTGAATGGACTGCTTTATTAAAATAATGGAAGAACTCAGTAGAGGAAGAACTCCCAGGGAAGAGGTTAATAATATAAATAGCTCTGCTGAGAGTGCAACAAAGTTCTCTATTGTGCTGTTGCCACAGCAGCACCAATAATTCAAAACAAGGAAATGGAGTCTCATGTTTAATATAATACAGACTTTTCCCTAGAACTTCTGTGGTCTAGGGTTTTTCAGGGATTGGCATGTTTATCTACATATGTCTAAATTTAGATATGCCTTTTATGTAATATGGTAAAAGAGAAGTACTTAAAATTCTATAAGATGCAGTTATTTCTTAAGTATTTTTGTTTGTTTCTAAATTGACTTTAAAATATCAGCAATTTTCCCGTTGAAATAATGCCCTAGGACATTGTGAATACGTGCATATGGAGAGCGACATAATCTTTTATGCATTTCACATTCGATTTTTAAAGGTCACTTTGAAAGGTATGAAGAGGTGTTTGGTAATGCAAGAAAGAAAAAGATTTTTTTCTTCTGTTGAATATTTTAACCCCATAACAAGAGCTACCTCTGCTATAGAAGTGGGTTTCCCATTCTGAAAGTCCAAATCTGGAAACTCAAAAACATGGATGTAGAAGTTTGGGAGTTTTAAAGTAAACTTAATGTCATTTTAGAAATAAATTTGAAAGACATGGAACTCCTACCTCAGATATGTATAAAATTTAATTCACCATAAAATAAAGCACAATTAAAGCTCTGCCAGAAACATTCTAATATACAGTGAAAGCTTATTTATAAAAAATGTTCAAATGTAATATACTACATTTTATTAAACATATTTGACACAACATAGTCCAGTTAGAGACTTCCTTTAGAGTACAATTTTTGTTGTCCCTATGTTAGCCACTTTGTCTTGCTACCTGCCTACCTGGCTTTCATACCACCAATTTTGCCGTTATTCTTACTAAAAAAGTAGTGTTCAGGCAATTCTGTTTGTTATGGGATAAAAATAAATGAAATGATTAGGGAAATTTCTGTGTTCTCATCTTTTTTACCCAATGACTTCATGATGAAGATGATGCAAAAAATTGGTCAAATGTATATCCAGTATGTATGTGTGTTCGTATTTTACCCATTTAATAAGAATAAATGTTGCCTAGAAACTAGTTTTCTCAAAGGCTCAATTTACATACTATGTGTAAATTGGCCAAATATTATTTTTACATGAAAATTTAATAAGGAATTATGATTCCATTTCACTTATCTCTTCTGTCTAGTGTTGAAAGGGGAATTCTCAGAGGCTTGAGAAAATAATCGTGCATTAGGCTTAAAAATGATTGAAAAGTTAAAAAGGAAAGAAAATGAAAATGAAAATGTATTCATCCATTCAGCAAATACTTGTTAAGGAACTACCTCTGTTGGGTTTCTAGGTACTGGAGATAAAGTATTAAAAAGATCGGGATAGCCTCATGAAATTTCCTTATAATAAATATTTAAAGAGGGGATTTGATAATAATATAATCTATTGAGATTTTCTAGTATTATGACTCCTTCCATTCATTCACTCATTCAGGCAATATTTGCCTCATGAGCACATCAAAATTTTTATTATGTAACCTAATCTCCCTTTCTTCATTCAATGTTATTTTTTTCCAATTTCTCAAAAGGAATAAAAGTTTAAACATTAAAAGGACTTCACTGTCATTGGAAAACAGAGACAGGATTATCCATTCTAGGATAATTCTTTCTTTTATTTTACTATTCCCATCCCAACCTTGATACTTTATTTTTAGTGTATCTGAGGAAGACCAAGTGTGAGATTTAAGAGCAGAGCTTTGTCTGTGAGTCTGAAACAGAGTCGACAATGATCTATGTGTCCTGGAGAATAATAAACTTTCTATATGATGGCCATGTTTTACATAGTACTAGTGAGCATCCTAATCATTCACTGACTTCTATTCATAGATTGTTCTCTAGAGGAGGGAAATACTGCATTGGGCTTTGTGGCCAGTCTTCCTGTTCAGACTCAGTATGCTTGGTGGAACATGTTTTTATCGGTACTCTATTTAGAGAGAGAAAGGCTGACAAAGGCTTCCATGACTTTCAGTCTTCAAATGATGAAAATTGAGGACCTGGTGGAGGATTTCAGGAAACCACTTACTTAATAGACTCTCTTTTCAAGGAAAATGTATTTCAAAGGATAATGGCCTAAGATTTGACTCCAAAGCTTCAATGTGGATCAGAAATTCTTCAGGCTGAACTATATAGCTAATGCTCAATTACCTTAGCTTCTATTGAACCATATTCTAAACACCTTCTTTTGTAACCATCACCTTGTGCCGAAGTCTATATTTTTAGCCTTTAAGCAGAGCTCAAGCACTGTATTTAGACATCTGACTTGAAGACAAAAATTGCTCAGTGAGCAGAACAAATGTTCAGAAAATAACATTTCAAGGTTAGAGTTAGTGTCCTGAATAAAATTCCTTTTCTTCTTTTCCTCCCTATTGAATATAACATAAATAATGTACCCTGACTGGCTTTCAAGATTAAAAAATCAGAGAATAGCAGTGAACTTGAAGAAGGAAGAGGGAGTAATTAAAAACTGAAGGGGCTTCTGTTGAACTATTGTTTGCCTGAAACTAAGTATACATTTTATTCTTGATTCAATAGGATTATGGCTCTTAAAAGGTTTTAAAAAACTGTATAGTAAAGCTTGTAGAGAAAGGGCCCAAATGAGCCTACAGCCACCTTAAAAAATATTGAAAGAACACACACACACACACACACACACACACACTCAGTCATTACTATATCCTTCTCACAGTGGAGAGGAGAAAAACTATATAAATATTGTTTATGATTATTCGTAGTAATTGTAGTTATCAATTTTTAACCATTTACAATGTGCTGGCCCTTTCTATAATTGACCTCACTTAATATTCACAGCAATTCTGTGAAATAGGCATTATTAGCCCCATTTTATAAATGAGAAAATAAAGCCAAAGCATTTAATAATATTTCTAAGACTATCGAGTTAGTGAGTGGTAGCATATTATGGATGTTTCTTAGGAAAATCCCAGAATGGTCCCTGAGATTCCCTAGTATTGAGAAATAAAAACAGTTTAATTCTTAGGGGAATAGAAGAGAGTGAAACAACATGATTATTATTGTTAAACAAGACATTGCAAGGTCCCCGGACCATTTCCAGAAAGGGAAGTCACATATTTGCACTGAGGGAAAGTGATTATCACTTGGTGGAAACTACTTTAAAGGAATGAGGCTCATTTGGACTGTGTGTGACTTGGTGAGGGACTTATCCCTTTATATCCCAGGAGGCAAAAGGATGTCGTAATTGCATTTCACAATGGGCCCGAAACTAAATGGGTCTAGGCACTCCTTCCTTTTCGCTGCCTGGTGCAGGGTATACTCTTCACTTAGTACAACCCAGTCTCTGTGTGAACAGCTAGAACCCAGGGCTGTTTTAACGATCAAAGTTGGAACCAGGGCCTGAAAGAAATGTTGGAAATTCTGGGTGGTTTTTAGGCACTGTATTCAGAAACAAATAAAGAACATGTGGAACTCTTTGACCCTTTTCTGATCCTTTGTGTTCTAATACTCAAAGTACACTTTAACCCAGCAGAGGGAGGCATTCCACAGTAGGGCATAGTAATAATGTAAGGAGAGAGAGATTAAATCAAAAGTGAGCAAAAAATTTATTTTTAAACTTGGTGGAATACCAAGTTTATGTCACAGAAAGTATAACAGTGGGCTGTTATTTGTTGAACTGATTATCGTTCCTCTTTGCAGAATGGGTTGTCTCAGTACACACGGCCCAAATGGTATCTTAATTTTAATTCATTTAAAATTCTAAAGGTTAGCATTGCACTTTTATCCTGAGTGTTGTGTTGTTCTAAAACAGAGATTTTTAAGTACTAAAATTTAATTCCATTTAGTTACTGAGTCATAGATTCTTCCAGAACTCTTGGAAGTTATCACTATTATTTATAGGTGGGAACATTTCAGCCTGGGGAAATTCAATGATTTGCTCAAAGGGAAATAGTAGTAAATGGCAGAGTCAACATCTAAGACTTTGGATTTTAGAAAAGTATGAAAAACAGACAAAGCAATGCCCCCCTTCAGTTTCTGTGTTTGTGGAATATTCCACCCATCCCCCTACCCTAGGCAAAATGAGAGGTAGAAAAAACATTCCTGTGGGAGTTGGACGAATGTCTGTTCAAACCTTGCCTCATGTCTCTAACAATACTACTTGGCCAATTTAACCAGACTTCATTTTCTTAAGTGCTACTATGCTGTTTTGTATGTGAACAGAAAGAAGTCTGGGAGGTTACCACATTAACAATGGCTATTTTTGTAGTGTGGATGATGAGGCAGTTTTTGCTTCTGTCCTCATATATTTTTTTCTTTTATTGGATTTGACGATACATTACTTGTATAGTACTTAAAGCTTTCCCTTTAAAATAAAAAATGTGAATTTTATTTAGTATTTACAAATAATATGCAAGATGCCAATTTAAACTTTTTTTTAAAATCCTCATTAAACGGTAGACAAATGATGGCTATATAAAGCATGAGACTCTGGGGCCATTTCTATGTCATTTGTTCTGATTTTTGGCTCAGAAAACATGACCTCAATTATATATTCAATTGTGTGGGTTTTTTTCCCCCCCAATTCTCTGTTAGTTATTTCATCTTCCATCGTGGTAACTGTAGAGAGGAAAAGCATGTTTTGTTCTTATTTGGAATCTAATTTATTTCATAATCTTCAAAAATTTTGTTTCTTAAATTGTCTGTAATTTTAAGACCACCACAGGTGAACTATCTGGATTCCAAACAAAACAAAACAAAACAAAACCCTCTTTCTTTATGCTAGACATTGGTTTTGTAGTCAGAATTATCTGTAGTCAGTTCTGGTCCTCCATTTACCAAATATGAGACCTTGGTCAGTTTACCTAGTATTTGGGAAACTTAGTCTCCTCATCTGCAAAATAGATGGAAGAAAACCTAACCCTCAAGATCATTTAGATAATTAAATGAGTTAAAATTTTCAAGTGTTTGGTATTATGGAGGCAAGATAAAGACGGATTCCTTTCTCATTAACTTGATTTAAGGTCAACACTTACTGTTACTAGTGTCCCAGGTAAAAATTTGCTTATTCATTTTGCAATAAATTGGATGTAGATTTTAGCAGTCTGTTTTTAAGAGTACTTGAATCTTGTGGAGTAACTAAGATGACCAGCTGACACATTAACATAACATAACACATTAACATAAGGTTGATTTCACCCTAAATTGTCTGAGTTGTCAGGCAAGCTTCACTTTATCAAGGAATAAAATGAGAAATCCACAAAGCCAAAGTAACAAGAAAATATACTTTTGAAGCCAAAAGACCACGTAAAGGGTGTTGTGATAATGGAAAAGATTCTGACATTCATGAAAAGTGCTGCACAATTTTTTGATGTCTTCAGATTTATGAAATATTTTTTTTCCCTGATGTTCAAGTAGAAAACTTGGTCAAAAAGAAAAGGTAAAAAGAAGGATATAAAATTTATCTATAATTATACCGTCCAGAGAGAATTATTATTCACTTTCTGGGCTTTTAGTCTTTTTCTATTGAATATTAGAGACATTTTATGTGTAAGGTTTAAGGTTGTGAATGGAGTATGTCTGTGTTCCAAGATGTGGATAATAATACATCCATGTTTTTCTATCTTTTTTACCTAACGTTGTATTATAAACGTTTTTTAGTGTCATTAAATATTTTCAATATTATGATTTGTAGAAGCTGTATTATAATCTGTCATGTAATTATACCATTATTTCTTTTATTATTCCCCTTATACTGGGCATGTAGACAATTTGCAGGTGTTCAACAAAATTTTAAAATAACAGTGTAATGGAAATTCATTTACATAAATCACCATTTCACATCTTTTATTTTTTTTTCCCTTTAGAAATGATTCCTAGAAATAGTCACTCCCAAAGAGCATGAACTTTTAAAAAGATTCCTGATATACCATGACAATTTTTTTCTCCAGGGAAAGTGTACAAATTTACATTCCTATCAGTAGTATATGATATATGAGAGTACTCTTCACATCATATGCTTATCATCATCTTATATTAGCCTCAACTGAAAGTAAAAATGTTAATCCTTCATAATCTGCATTTATTTGATTACTAGTGAAGTTGAATACTATGTGTTTTATTTACTGAGGATATACACACACACACACCCTCCCAGCAAGTATTAGATATGTTGTATTCAATGGCAGTTTTAAAAATTTTATTTGAATACATGTCAATGAGCAAGATCTTGGCTAAAAATAATCATCTTCGCAGCAAATTTTGTCAAATGCTTAAAGCATTTTAAAGAGACTACATCTGGGATGCTTTCCTCAGAAAGACATGCTGCATGATACTATTCTTATGAGATTTTCATGTCACCTTTTGTCCTGGGCAAGTGGCTGACTTTGTTGCATTTACGCTGGGTTCCCCAACAATGTCAAACTAGCAACTTTCAAACCTGCAAACATCTGCTTTTGTCATCAAAATTGAGAGACATAACTGAAAGGAAAGTTTTAGTTCACAAACTGTATAATCTTCTGATTCTTCAGAATGGAAATGGATAAACTTGAAAATTTTACATATTTAGGGACTGAAGCTCTAGTCAGCATAGAGCTTAAGACTGGAGAAAGGGTGAATTTCCTTTCAAAGGAAGCCCTGGCATGACTGTACTCTCTCACAAGAGAAAGTAACATCTCCAGAAATTGTATCATCATTTCCACACCTATTTCTATGATTCTAAAAGTTCCTTTCTATACAGTCTGGTAGTACATTTCTATAAATTCAAAAAAAAAAATCAGCAGTGATGGCAGAATTTTTAGTGTGTATACCTGGGTCTTATTATGTATAATTTTTAAGATCTTAGCTTATTCTTCTAGGATGTCATGTTTGGTCCCTAAGAGGATCAGCTTTGAAACATTTCTAATTTGGGAGAAAATAAGCTTTTACAGGAATGAAATATGGTCCAAGTCTTCAACAGATTGAAGGATAAAACTGGCTTATAAAAAAGAGGGCTTTTTTTTTTTTTTTAAGATTTTGTTTATTTATTCCAGAGAGAGAGAGAGTAGGGGGAGGAGCAGAGGGAGAGAGACAAACAGACTCTGCACTGAGTGTGGAGCCTGACTTGGGGCTTGATCTCAACACCCTGAGATCATGACCTGAGCTGAAACTAAGAGTCAGATGCTTAACTGACTGAGCCACCCAGCTGCCCCCGAAGAGGGGTTTTATAAAGTATTTCTTAAGCTTTAGAAGAAGTTAATAAAATAATTTATTGAATTCAAACATGACTCAGCTTCTAATATTAATTTTGTAAATAGGAAAAAGATAATTAAATTATTAAGGCACCTTCATTTTAAAGGGTAATTATTATTATTATCATTTAGCTCATAAGGAAATTTATTTTTTTACTTTTTTAAAGCCCTAGATCTTTTTTAATCAACAGTTATTTGAGTGCTTTTTTGTCATGCATTCAGTCTTAGATCCTGGCCTGTGTGGGCTCTGGCTGTCTAATAAAGGCGATAAAATAATGTCTGATTATCTGGAACACAAGGTAATGAATCCTGTTATTTGGGCACATCCTTCTTCTCATTTGCAGGCAGCTTAATTTTTTACATCTGGTCTTTAGCCAGTGCTTGACATGGAGCAGAATTTAGTATTTGAGAGGAATTTCATTTGTTTGTACATTTTAACTGTGGTCTTTTCTTACTGTGTTCAAAGAACTTTCATAGCTACTGTCCTCTAATATTTTAAACTAAGTATACTTTCTATTGCTTATTTCTTATTGTAAAACCTTATGTGTTCATTTTAGAAAAATTAGAAAATACTGAAAAGTAAAAAGAAAAAGAAATTATACACACACACACACACACACACACATCAGTAGAGAATGCCTGTTAACATGTTGGCAGATACTCCACAGTCGATCCTATATAATTCACATATAATTGTTTCTACAAAATGAGATCAGAGTGCTTGGTCACCTGCTTGTTACACTAAATATCATATCTTCGACATTATGTATTTTATAAATGTTGCTATTTTTTTAATTGACCAGGTGGTTCATGTTAGAGATCATGTTAGCCTGCAGAAAATTTGTGTATTATCCTAAGAGTGTTACCAATCTTTTGAAATGAAATTTCGCATAGAATTCTAGATGTCTAGGACACCTGGGTGGCTCAGTCCATTAAGTGTCTAGCTCTGGCTCAGGTCATGGTCTCAGGGTCCTGGGATCATGCCCTGCATTGGGCTTCTTGCTCAGTGGGGAGTTTGCTTCTCCCTCTCCCTCTGCCTGCCGCTCCCCCTGCTTGTGCTCTCTCTGTCAAATAAATAAATAAAATCTAAAAAAATAAAAAATAAAAAAATCTAGAGGTCTCCTGTCTCTTGAAAGATGGCAGTCTCTGTACTACTCATAATCTGTAGGGAACAGTGGGTAAGAGCTGATGGTAGCCCACATTAGCTGAGGCTTGTGCTTTTCATTTAATGTAATCCTTCCCTGGTTTCCTTCACTTCTTGATGTTCCTTCCTGACTTCTGAAGCAATTAAGTTTGCCAAGGGTGGTGGATTGTCTAGGGTAGTGGTTTTTAATGAGGTTGTCCTGGTCTCTAAGTCAAGGATCAGAAAATTGTGGGAATGTTTTCTGGCTGCCACAATATTCAGGGGGTGCTTCTAGTATTTAATGGGCCAGTCTCATGGATGTGAGGGTTTTGTAATGTGAGGGACATTGCTACACCTGGAAAAATTTTTCTTGTGTCGTGCATTTCAGTTATTTCTTTGGATAGTGGGTGAAACACCTGTTTATAATTATTTGAGGCTAAAAACAAATTTTGCTTCACATATAAAAACTGTTTTATTCCATTTTAGTGTACACTGAATTTTCCAAGACTACAACTATCATATAATTTAACATTTTATTATTAGAAACACTATGACGAATTGTTCACCATTTGGAAAATCATGTCACCGACAACATAGCTCATGGTATTTTAACCAACATACACAGCTCTATCAGCATGCATTTGTAGCTCCCTTGTTCAATATTGAAAAAAGGAAAGTTCATGCTCCTTTAAAATCTTCTATGAATAAGGAATAGTTCTCAGTTCCTGCAAGAGAATATTAATCATTTTTCATGTTTTCTTTATGTCTGCGGTCTGTAATTTGCCTTAGCATGTTATCTGGACTTCAGTTAATCTTATTTCCCTTTTACTTAATCATGTGCTGGTAAGTCTGGTTTATTGTTTTAACACTAGATTTTATGCTCATGTGCACTCAACTGTCCAGTCTTTCACTTGCCTACCTTTCTTTTAAGACTGACTTCTTATTACACCTCTTCAATTTGATTTACTCACTGCATAGTAGGGCAAGCATTAGAGGACTTCTGAGACATGTAAATATTCATGCATGGGAGCTCTTTATTGATTTTGAAAAATATACTGTATAGAGGTCGGATTTAGAATCTGTGAGTTTCATTTTAGGTTAGCAAAAGAGCATTGCAAAATACTTGTTTCAAATGTGGGGCTGTGTGCTTGATAAGCTTAATGTTCTGGGTAGGCATCATGGATGTATCGAAGTCCTGAAGAGGTTTACAGTCTTTTAGAAAGATATTACGTAGAAATAATCTATGGTTAGACTGAGAGGATGATAAAATATACTCTAGGATTTTGGAGCGGGGCAAGTTGGCATGTTTGAATAGAGGAGGAAGCCTTCTGTAAGAGGCTGAGGAGGTTCGTCTGAATGTAGAATCCTGGGGAGGCTCCTTTTTGAGAAGGAGCGAGTGACTCTTTTTCATTTTTCTTTCCCTTCTTTTTGCTCGAGACCTCCGTGTCTTTTCACCTTCCTTCCTTGAAGATACAGAAGCTACAGATATAAGTGGGAGGGTCGTGGATGTGAAATGTTGGTTTTACGTATTTGCTCCTCCTCTTAAAGTCAGGACAGACACAAAGATAGGACCTCAAGGGCTTAGAACTGTGCCATTGTTGCTCTTCAAGGCAAATCGTAGCTGGCATCTCAGAACAAGCCATGACTGGTATTTGACTTCAGTCCTAGTACATTTTCTTAGCTCTCATTAGAAAACCAGCTTATATGAAAGTGGAAAACAAATTCAATAGCTTTCCAAAGTTTTTCCTTTTCTTGTTTCATTAGGTGAGTAGGGGGAAATACTAAGAAAGGAGAGATGACAGTAATGAATCGCTAGTTTCCTTAGCTTGCCTTAGTTTACCAAATTTAACTCTTTTTGCAATACCATCACCACATGTGATTGTATAAAAACTGCTAGAAGTTCTCTGAAGGAACTAAAATTTTCAATTTCTTAGCCTATCAAAGGCAAGGGTTAGTGAACTTCAATAATGTTTTGATTTTGAGAAATTCTTTTTCCTGATACAGTGGGACATACACTTCAAAGCGAGTACTCCAGATTTAATTCAAATGCCACACATTGAAATAGCTCAAAAAATTGTGTGATACAGAGTTCTGGGGTGTCAGTGTTTTATATATTGCAATCTTTTGGAGTTGAATCGTCATATCAGAATTATTTTATTTCATTAAAATTTGTCTTTAGGTTCTATATTTTCTTTTCATTTAATACAGATATTTGCAACTAGAAAACAGTTCAGAGCTTCTTCAGAAGGCATTTATTTAATTTTCCCTTGTCCAGAGGCACATGTCTGCTACTTGGTCCTGTGTTTTAATTGCTAAACTCCAGAGGAAGAGAATTGTCCAACTAGGGCCCCAAGTTGTCTAAGTTTCTATATTCAGTAAACTGGCTCCATTCCAGGGCAGAAAATTTATCAACAAATGAAACACCAGCTACTTCCCACACGTCCTCTGATCACATTAAAAAAATCACTCCCCTTCCCACCCAGCTGAGAGTGTGCTTAGAGTATGGAGCTGACAGACATTCTTTCTCTTCCTCCTCCTCATTGTGTAAAATCGCTGGTTTCTGTAGTCTGTTAGGCTTCTTATTAATAGTAATAAAATGTTCATTCACTAACTGTCTCATGCCTACGAACTAGGTATTGTCACTCTCTTTCCCCTCAAGTTAGACTGTTTTTTATACAGTCATGCTGTAGCAGAGAAGTGAGCTGGAAAACTGATTTTGGGTCTGTAGCATCAGGTACTATTTAACCAGTGGGAGGGACTGATAAAATTAGCAAGTTGACTAACCACTTCCCTTCCTTGTGGCTCTTTAATATTATAACGGATACAGAAAAGTTCAGAAGGACTGGGCTAGTTTTCGAAACCACAGCACACTTTGGCAAAGAGGGAATGTACAACAGAACGGGTAAGTTTCTTTCTTTTAATCTTTTAGGAGAACTGTAAGAAGGTTAAAGGGGTGGAAGTTTTTAAGTTGGATTATGCAAATAGTCTCTAGTAGTTTGTAGGCTCTGAAAAGATAAACCTGCTACGAGGAAGGGGAAGCAAAAGGTTTTCCGATTAGCAGCAGTAGTTCCAGGAACAACAAACGTGAGAGTGAGCAGAAGATTCAGCTTCTAGAATATCTTCATTGCCCCACATAGGTCAGAGTAAAATACTCAGCGGGGAGGATTCTTGTACTAGTATAATTTTTGATAAATAAGTTCCTGCACTCTTAGTTCTTGCAATCCAGACTTTGTAATTGTCAGTAGAGACATTGAGTTACTGAACCCAAATGTCCCTCTGGATCCTGAAACGGATTAAGATCTTCAGTTATCTTGCCTGTGGTTTAAATTTGTATTGCTTTAACTTTTTATTATGGAAAATCTCAAATACAAGCAGAAGTAGAGCACAGAGTGCATAGATTGCCAGTGCCCTGTCATACAGCTTCCAAAGTTAGGGACTCAGGGTCCACATTGTTTCATGCACACCTCTGTGGCGTGCTCCCCACTTTAGTAGGGTTGCAATATTTTAAATGTGCCAATTCTTAACATTAAATGAAAGAGGACTGGAATCTCCTCAAGGCTCCTATCAGTTCAGTAATATGTTTATTTTAGAGAAATATCATTACAGAAAATTACATTATGAGCCAGAGAGAGCAAGCTCAACTTTCCAGCTGTTTGGCCAATGGGAATGGGATTAGAGGATAGTAGTGAAGATTGTGGACTCTGGGGCTAGACTGCTTGGGGTCAAATTTTGGTTTCATGCAATCCAGTGTTTTTGAGGAAGTTTCCTAATCTTTCTATACCTCAGTTTCTCACTTGAAAAATGACGATAAATGATAGTATTGATTTTTTGAGGATAGGAGACAGTGAGACCATCTGTGCACGTAAAGACTTGGCAAAGTGCTGAGAACAGAGAGTACTCACTGTATGTTAGCTCCACAACTGTTTGCTGAAATGATTAGAGTGATGGGAGGGATGAGCTCTGTTTGGACAAAAAGCTAAATCTGTGTCTGAGCATACTTGGTTGTTTTCTGACCATTGTTTTCTTTTGATTATTTGATGATATGAGGCCAGGAAAAGTGTCCATGGGGACATCTTAGTTCTCTTGGGCTCCTGAAAACTCCTCACTCTTGCTCTTACCCACCAGCTCCAAATTAATTCTCTCTGAAAAGAGTATCAGAGCTTGTCTTGTCCATCCTCTTGCTTTGAGGAAGAAGGAACAGAAATTTGTCTCTGCTCACAGAGCAAAGAGAAGTCAGTTTGAGGGGAGAGTCATGGGCTCCTCTCATCCCTGAGAAGGGGTGTATTGTCATTGGGTTTAGGCAATGCTGCTAGGCCTGGGAGGCTGCCTCACATCTGAACTCTTGTCCTTTCTCCCAGAGATAGAATCCTCTAGGCCTGCCCTGGCCTTCCAGGGCTGCAGGCTGCGTAGATGCTTTTCTCATTAGTAATGAGGATGGTGAAATTATGAAGATGGCCACAAGTGGGGAGGCGAGGACCTTCTCTACTCTGTTCTTTCTCTGTGTTATTAACAAAAATACTAATGACTGCCATTGACTGAGCGTTTGCTATGTGCCTGGCATGACGCTGGGTGGTTTTCTCATTTAATACCCCTAGTATCCCTACATGACACGTAGTGTTGCTATGTTCACTTTATAGATGAGGAAACTGAGGCACGGAGAGATGAAGCAACTTGCCTTTGATTACCCAGCTAATAAGAGACAGCCAGGATTTTGTTCCAGGTCTGTCTGACTTAATCACTTCTTAGAGCATTTGTCCCTTAGAAAGCAGTTTATTCATACATATGCAGTCAAAATGCATCCATAATTTTGCTCTCAGCCTTCCCAAGGTGAAAGTCATCAGTGTTCCTTTAAAGCACACTGAATGGAAAAGCATTTGTTGTCTAGCAATAGATTTCCCACGGTGAATTTTCATAATGCCTAATTATAAGCTGGAAATTTGTCAGAAATCTTGACAAATAAAGAGGCTGATGGGGTGGGGGTGGAGACCACTGTAAGGAAGTAAATATCGAACTGAGAGGGGTAAAAAAAGAAATGCTCTTCCAGTAAATTAACCATGCCTCAGTGGCAGTTGTAGTTTTTAAGGCCATTTGTCTCTCTTGAGTTTTTGTAAACGATGGGTGAAATTCATCTGCGTCAATTTTCAAGAACATGCAGCACTGTTGTAAAACAAATGATAAACATTGATGTGCTGCCGAAATAAAAATTGGCTGAATCTTCTGGGAGGTGCTGAAGAGAACTGGGTCATGCACAGTCAGACATTTTAGAAACCTGGGATTGACTTTTAGTGCTTTTTCTTTTAGATTACTGGTACAACTATAAAAATAGAACTAAATGTGTGAATGAAGGAAGAGGTTAATTTCACAACTTTGGAGAATTTTTTTTTTCCCTCCAGGGGAGTAATGGTATTTTAAAAAATTTTCCTTTCCTGAAAGGGACACCGTCTGGAATTTCCAGCTAAAAATGAGAACATCAGATATAAAATAATTGACTTCTCTTATCAGGCAATCGGGGTGCATTCAGCAATCTTTCATCTTTATTTTTCCTTCATTGGATACAGAACTTTTGTCATCTTGATAGGATCAGCTAAGCTTTACTTATAAAAACATTGGAAGAGATTTGAAATCCTGCTATCTTTTTGCAGAAAGCAGGGGATAAATGGAGTTGGGACTGCTGGTGGGGGAGGGAGTAAAGTTGGAAAGATCGTAGTTATAAAGCATCCTTGGATTCTTAAATTTTTGAGAAAGCAAAGAGGCTACTTAGTACTGGTGACTGCAAACCATTTTTTTTTTTTTTGCAGAATTGTTCCATCACCTGTGTTTTCTTTTCTCTAATGTCTTTATCTCATAAGAACACATCGCTCATAACTTGTGAAGGATTCAGAATTGGAAATTTCCATATCTCTCTATGGTTAGAGACAGATGCAGAAGTGCCATTTTGCGTGTCGTGGTCACCTTCTTTATGCACTGATATAATTTCTGATGGCTTTGGTCACCCCCACTGGTGATGAGATATCAATGCCCTAATGCTTCCAAATTTACTTTTCTGTCCTAATCTTTAATATTTGTCACCCTTTTATGTCACTGCTGTTTTGGGGATTAAATATTTTATTAAAAGTCTTGAATAAAAAAGGCATTTGTTTTTCTTTGAGATGAGTTCTCTCTCTCTGTCTCTCTCTCTTTTTTGTTCTTTAGACTCTTTCATCATAAATTTTGAGTATCACCTGCCCTGGAGATTTAGAGATCAATAATCACAGCTTCTGCCCTCAGAAGGCTTAGAGACTAGTGGCTGAACAAAACTGTATGAAGTGAATGAAGCTGTAGTTCATAAAATATATCCTGTCTTCATTGGACTAACTATGTTGGTGAGGTGGTATGTGTGTTAGTAAGAGACCAAGCTCCGAGATCAGAGAGCCGTGGCTCAAGTTCTCTTACTTTGTGATTTGAAGTATCTTACTTCAAAGTAAGTATTTGAAGTATCTTACTAACCTTCCTAAGCTTCGATTTCTTTACCTGTAAAGTGATACTGCGCTCATGGGGTTTTATATGAATTGTGTGATATGATACATGTTAAATATTTATATAGCATGCCATATATAGTTTGAGGGATTAGGGGAAGTCTGTAGCAAAAGATGGCTCACTTTAAGGTGAGCCTGAATGACATAGATCTTTCTAAATCACAGGAACTGCATGTGCCAAGTGGTAAGGAGTTTGGCTTCTCTGAGAAAGAGAGTAAAGGCCATAATGGTTGAAATGTTTAAAAAGGGGAGAGTTGCTTAGAGGTGTAAATAACAGAGTCAAGATTGTGCAGAGCCTACTAGGTCACGGTGGGGAGTTGCATATTTTTGTAACTGTAATCAGAAATGATTGAAAGTTTACACTGGAAGTTGCATGATCTGAATACTATTTTTAAATTAGTTAAAAAGTGGACAATAGGATCTCACGAAGCAAAAGTAGACATATAGAAACAGGTTAGAAAACTCTTACAGTAAGTAGCCTTGTCCAGAAATGATGGTAGCTTCCAGTAAGTAGTGCCAGTGGGGATGAGGGTAGTGGACAGAACTGAGAGATCCAGTGTAATAAATAGGATTTGATAAATAATCAGACGTGAAAATAAGGATGAGGAGAATGTCAATTCTGATCCTCTGGCATGAGCAGCAGGATCTAGGGAGATGTCATATATGAAGATGGGGCAAAGTGGAAGATGAGCAGACTTGGACATCTCAATGGAGATGCTCTTGGAACTTTGAAGGAGTACATCAAGGAGGCAACCGATGGCATGTAGATGGTATATGAAGCTGTGAAAATACATGTGATACCTGGGGAGATGGTATGAAGGGAGAACAGGTGAGGGCTCAGTACTCAACCATGGGAAACGACAAAATTTAGAAGGCAGGTAGAGGAGAATTGGTGAGTAAAGGAGATGTATAAATAGCTGCCAGAAAAAAATGGAAAACAAAAACCAGAATATTCAGAAGAAATGAATCGTTACTCATATCTAATGCTAATTAAAGAGCTAATAAATCAACAAAAAATGTCATGGGATTTAGTAATGTGGAGCTTTTTTGCACACAATAAATAGCCAGAAAATTTAATTTCTTTAAAATGTTACTGCATTTTGACATATTGACTAATCAATTTTACTGTTGACTAATTGAATACATCAGTGAAGATTTGAGTCCTGTTAAGTGGCAGTATATTTATAAATTTCCTGATTTTATTTTCATGTAGCTGTATGGTATTCGAGGAAATAATAATAAGTTATTCATGCTGGTCTAAATTTATTTCCCCTAATGTGTAAATTGCTTGAACTTAGCACTTTTTTCATATTTGTATTTCCATTGTCAAGGCTGCTGCGTGATGTTGCTGAGGGCACCTCTCTCTAGGGTGTGTCATTCACAAAGGGCAGTGGTTTTCAACTGCGGGGTGGGGGCAATTTTATCCTTTGGGAATATTTGGGAATGCCTGGAGACCTTTTTGAAGGTCACAACTGGGGACTACTGTGCTAGTGGCTTCTAGTGGGAAGAGGCCAGGGGTAGTGTTAAATATCCAACAGTGCACGGGACAACCTCACACAACAAAGAATTATTGGACCCAAAATGTTAATAGTGCTGAGGTTGAGAAACGACATCGACGATGATGCAGCCCTGCTCAACACCCACCACCAGGCATTGGCAGTAGTAGTTCCTGACTACAGTTTTTCTGTAAGAGTGTGGGGATCTCTTTGTTCATTATCTGTGTTTTCAATAAGTTGGTGTAGCAAGTAATCTTTGAACTTTGCTTTCATTGTGAGATTTAATAGAAAGAAGTGAGTAAATAAAGTGCATTTGTATGAACTGCCTCCGTAGAATTAGTTTTCAATAGAATTTATCTACATGGGTAGAAGTAGAGGGCAGTGCTCCACCCAATGGATGTTAGACTTTTTACATCAGAGCTGGAAACTTTTAAGTAAAGTTCTTATGCTAAAGTGTCTATTAGGGAAGTTTTGGAATTAAAAAATAATTTCAGAAGTTATTAGATTTTTTTTTAAAAGTACTTTTTAAAAAAAGCATAAAGATACTTTTTTACCCTTTAAAAATAAACATTTTTATTTTCACCTTATTATAAAATAGTTCATATATCTAAAATTGTATGTATGCGTGTGTGTAAATATAGTGAAATACTAGGTATACATAACCAACTTAGGAAACTAATATAACCGTTATCAGTGCTGTCTCCTCTGTAACTCCCCACCCTGGAAGGGTAAACACAATTCTGAAGTTTTGTTTATTGTTCTTTAATTCGTGTTAAAGTTTACTAGATATGTATATATGCCTAAACAAGATATAAAATTAGAGCTTTTCAAATGCCTGTGTGTATGAAATTAGACCATTATCTTTCACCATACACAAAGATGAGCTCAAAGTGGATTAAAGACTTAAGTCTAATACCTTAAACTATAAAACTCCCGGGAAAAAAAATAGAGAGGAAAAGCTTCATAACATTAGTCTTGGCAATGATTTCTTGTATATGACACCAAAAACACAGGCAGCAAAAGCAAAAATAAACAGGCTTTGCACAGGAAAGGACACCATCAACAGAATGAAAAGGCAACTTACAGAATGGGAGAAAATATTTATGAACGATTTACCTTACTTATAAGGAGTTAACATCCAAAAAATATAAGAAACTCCTACAACTCAGTGGCAAACATAAATAAATAAATAACCTGATTAAAATGGGCAAAGGACTTGAATAACTATTTCTCCAAAGAAGACAATACAGATGGCTAACAGGTGTATGGAAAGATGCTCACTATTGCTAATTATCAGGGAAATACAAGTCAAAACAATGATACATCACCTCACAGCTGTTAGTGGACATTAAGAAAAAAACAAACAGAAAATAACAAGTGTTGGTGAGGATGTGGAGAAATTGGAGCCCCTGTGCACTGTTGGTGGGAATGCAAGATGGTGCAGCTGCTATGGAAAACAGTATGCAGGTTCCTCAAATATGAAAACGAGAACTACCATATGATCCACGGAACATACTTCCGGGTATATATCCAAAAGAGTTGAAATCTGGATCTTAAAGAGATATTAGTACTCCTGTATTCACTGCAATATTCAGTTCACAGTAGCCAAGAGGTGGAAACCACCTAAATGTTCATCAACAGACAAAATGGATAGAGAAAATGTGCCATACATGTAATCAGGTATTGTTTAGCCATAAGAAAGTATATCCTGTCATATACTATAGTACAGATTAACCTTAAGTAACTTATGCTAAGTGAAATGAGCCAGTTACGGAAGGACAAATTCTGCCTGATTCCATCTATGCAAATTATGTAAAGTCAACTCACAGAAAAGGAAAGCAGTAATGGTGGTCGCCATGGGTCACGGGGAGGGAAAAATGGGAAGTTGCTCTTTAATGGGTATAAAATTTCAGTCAAGCAAGAAGAAAAGTTCTGGAGATTTGATGTACAATATTGTAGTCATAGTTAGTACTGTACATGACACTTAAACATTGTCATGAGAGTAGATCTCATGCTGTGTGTGTGTGTGTGTGTGTGTGTGTGTGTGTGTGTGTGTTTACCACAAATAAAAAAAAACCTATGCCTTTAGGGTGGATTTTCAAGGGGAAGGGTGGAAGGAATAAAACAAGCTCAATGACTGAGAAATGTAGGCATGTGGTGAGGACAGTGACAACATTAGAAAGGAGTAGACATCTTTTGTGACTGTCTGCATCCCTGGATAAAGGATGAGCCTAAGATCAAAAGGACAGTGTTTTAAACACGGTGATACAATGGAGGTTTTATCCACAGACACACGGAAGGAGACGAGACAAGGAATGTACAGAGTGAGATTGATTTTGTATGCTGTGCCTTCCTTCAGGAAGAGTGAAGTACCATGTTTATTATCTGGACTTGCACTTGCCCTGGCAGCAGGACACTCAAGGGTTTCTCTCTCAGGGCTGGTCCAGTTAGGGATTAATCACTGTCAAGATGGCAGAACTGGAGAGGGCTATCTGAGAGTGTTCAGGGTGGGGTGCAAGTTGAGGCCACATGAAAGGAAGAAAAGTAGGGACAAAAGGGATATGAAGTTTGGGGAATGCCCACAAATAATGGTGGGATTAAGAAAAAAAAAATCATGAACTTCTCCTGAGGCTTTTTATATTCATTTAAAAATCCTCTACCAATTTATTTCTACTCCATATGCTTCCTCTGTCTAGCTTCACAATATGCATTGTTGTAATCGATTAACATTCAAAACTAGGTTGGATTCTTGTGACAGTAAATATGATATGGTTTGATTTGTAATTTTTATATGACTTGGAACAGCTTTTTAGTTCTGACTGAGAGGGTAATTATCCAAACAACCAGAAGTGGCCGCAGTGCTAGGTAGATTGTGACATCAGCAAAGTTTGTTTCTGGGGTTGCCACTCACCATTTCCCTTTTTGTTGGTTTCTTTTATCCTAAATTTCGTCCTCTTCAAAATAAAAAGTTGGACTTAATAACGTGGAAAATCATTTAAAGAGATTTTCTCTACCTTTTAGCTTTTCTCTCTTTTAATCTTCACGAACCTTCTTCCTACCTGTTAGGGCCTGAACCTGAGAGATTTTGCTTTTCTTTTCTCCCTCACACACAATTTAAATGTTACAGTTCTACATTCCCTTTTCTCAGAGGCCTGCTAGTCACTGATGCTAATGTGTCAAGTCTATATTATTCACAGTAATTCACAATACGCTATTATTGGCGTAATGTATTCACTCCCAGATGGTATCTCCACTGGGGGCTTCACTGCTTGCAGCTAAAGTGGTGCTTTAATGGTGGACTGTTCAGGTATCATGGCAGATGTAAGTCAAGCAGGTCGACGTTGGTATTATTTATTTTCACAAGTATTTTTTTGGTCCATATTTATCTAACCTCTGTCAACATAACATCAGAAATTAAAAGACTGTATTTTTGCATTTTTCTTACTTGAGATGATTAAAAAAAAGATTTATTTGTTTATTTTAGAGAGAGTGCACACAAGTGCATGAATGGGGGGGGGGAGGAAGAGGGAGTGAGGGAATCCCTGCAGATCTGACTGAGCTGGAGCCGGCTCACCTGGGGGTTCAATCTCTGGACCCCCAGATCATGACCTGAGCTGAAACCAAGAGTGGGTCGCTTAACCAACTCAGCCACCCAGTTGCCCCACTTGAGATGATTTTCAAAAGAAACTTTTACTTTTAAAGCAGTTAACTTCTTTTTATTCGACTTGCACTTGAGTTAATTAAATAGGTCTTTAAGTCAGTTTTTATGTAATCATGTTGCTGTATAGGGTGCTAGGCATATGCTACAGCTGCTAGATGTTTCAATATTCCCATATGAAAAGTTGCATAAATAGTAAACCTGCTATTTTAGGATTACCTATAAGAAAACTAAAATTTTATTAAAAACATTATACCAGAACTCTGTTTTGTAATAACACCGTGAATGAAAATCCAGTAAGAAGGATTTTAAAAAGTATTTTATATTTAGTTAGGACTGAATCTGTTTGGTTCAAAATGATAAGAGTTAGATTTTGAACTTTTCTAGAGCCCAGCTTTTCTAGAGTTTCAAATGAATAAAGATATTTATATAATTAAAATTCAGTTTATTATTAAAAACTGAATTAAAATGACAGTGAAAGAACAGCCTCAGGTGTGTGACTCTGCATTTTAAAGTGATACATTTAATGTTTATGCAAGAGTAAGAGGCTTTTTTTTAAAAAAAAAAATTTACTTTAAAAAGTGATTAGCACCTTTGCTGTACAGATCCTAAGTTTTTTTTTTTGTAACACTGCATAAAATTTAAAGTATTTTTTTTGCTTCAAAATTTGACCTACTTAGAAAGTCCTGATAATTCCAATGTAATATATTCCCTCAGTTTTGTAAGCGCCTTTGGGTAATGTATTGGAGAGGCAAGTAATCTCATCAAGAAGCGTAATGGACCCTATCACATTTCAAGATAAATTTTTTTCTACTACTTCTGCTTCAAATTTAGTTCTGTGTTTAATGATACCAGTCTCTACTGGCAAGGGTACTTTTCCAGTACTTTAACTCTCTTTGCATACAAACGGTGTTTTTGGTCTGGCTGCCATGGCAGATCTTTTCCTTGAAATTAGGTGACATAATTTGATTTTTTACAGTCGAAGGGAAAATAGTGTTTGTTCATTTTGAGAGGTTTAGAGAAAGAAAGGTTGTCACTGAATAAAATGCATGGCTTGACACAATTTGAAAAATGGGTGGGTGCCAGCTCAAGACGGCAGGAATAAACTACTTGGTTGAAAAATATGATTGGTGTGATGTAAAGGAAAGTCTGCAGGATCCGTCATCAGGGCTCTGCGATGGAGAGGGAGGCTGCACAGGGAAAGCCCTCCGCGCTCACCTTCACCTTAGCAAACACTTCTCCCCTGCTTGATTCCAGTGAGCCGCATATTTTAGTCATCGATGTTAAATTTTGAAGGCTTCTCAAGAGACTCTCTTGACAAGTAAGATATTCTTTATTATCTAGACTTTTGCCAACGAAATACACTAGATCCCAAGAGATATTAAGTAACTTCCCAGGAACTCAGATATCACCACCCCAAAAGTCAAGTCTTCCTCCTCTTGGAGCTGTGTCTCGCCAGATGGAATGTCAAGGGTAAGGTCTGATTTTACCTGGTGGAAGGCATACTTCTGTAAGTATCAGATTTCCTTTGACTTACCAATACTTTAATGAAAAAACACAGTGAACCAAAGGATGTTTTGAAAGAAGGTTGTGTAAGCCACTGCAAAAGAATATGTAATGACATCTAAAATATTTTCTGTATGCTAAGTAGCAAAAAGATTATAAAGCTATGTGTTCATTATATGTGTTTTTTTTTAAAAAATCAAAAAAAGAGTAAGGCATACCATGAGAACAAATTGTTTTTCAGTTTGCACATATCTTAAACAAATATCTTAATAAATATGAATTTTAAAGTTCTTGTGCTATATTCAAAACAAACTATTCCAAGTAAACAGGTAGGTTATATTAAAGCTAGGCACAGCCTAATCTGTGCTTTCTAGAAAAACAAATTCTTATGTATTTTGGAAGACAAATATGATTTCAGGTGTGTAATTGACAAAAAATTACTTTTAGGAGCAACAATCATTTTAGTAATGTTTACGAAACTGCAGTTGAAAACTCTGAAATTACGGATTCTAGTTAATAAAGCAACACTCACACAATTCTTCATGAACCATGCTGAGAAAAATACTGTCAAAAAAAGAAGTAGAGTTCAAGAAATTAATTTGTTTCTTTAAAACTGAAGTTAAGAAATGCAAACATATTTGTTCTTTAGGTGAAACCACTTTTTCTTGCACTGCAATTTTTAAAAAGAAAATGTTTATTGCATATGCATTTGGATGACCATATAATACTCATTTTGTGTCAAATTGCTTAAAAGAATTTTCTTTCAGGTTAACTCATTCAGTTGAAACTTTCCAGCTTCTCAATATAAGTATCAGAATTACATTTTAAGGTAATAATGTCGCGAGCTATTGTGTAAGTGATTTGAAGATATAATGTCTATATTTTCAGATGGAACTAGTTAATGGTAGTCAAAGTTGAATTTTATAGTAGAACACGAAGTTGTCTTTATTCTAACCTTACACTGAGTGTAGTTACAGCAAAAACCAATCTAGACACAGATTGTTTTGCATAAATTGATTTAATCCTCTATTTTATTCCAGAGACTTATTTAGTTTTCATTTAGTATCCCACTGGGAATAATAAACAGCTTAATACTTTCTTTCCATATTACTATCTAAGCATTTAAATATAGAAAGAGATCAAAACTGTGACTTCTGCTGTATTTGAATGTATAAATTTACATACGAATTTACATATAAAATGTACAACAATAAACATGTGTATAGAACGCATCACCATATATCTTTACTTGTAACTTAATGCTACAGAGACAAAGAGATCAAAATAAATCTGCCCTCAAGTGAGGAGTGCCAGCCCCTACTCCTATTTCCCAAATAGGTACTTATGTTTAATAATGAGGGTGATTGAATGATACAATGGAAAAAGGTCTGTCTTGTTATTTAGATGTTCTCAGATGGTAAGGTCTTAACATACTTGTGTTTCCCTGTTCTTTTTCAACTACCACAAAGTACAATATAAAAGAAAATGGATTGTGTATAAATCTTCTAACTTAGTATTTTTTGCTTATATATTTGACAAAGTAATTCATTTAAATATTTGGTGACTCTGCTGCTTTTGAAACCATATGTACTCTCATATGTTTATCTAAAACACTCAGATATTGAAAACAGAGGTCTTACCATCAGTTGGAAATTTCCTTAAGTGGAAATTTCTCTTCTAACTTTTAAGAGCCCAAGTTGCAATTAAGTAGACAGTGTGCATGTGATTAATAATACTCCCCAGTCTGCTTGTTTGTTTACACTTTTGGGTCAGTGCTGCTGATTTTATGCACTTAATTGCCACTTGTGACGTATGCCCATGTGCACAGTTCTCTAATCATGGCTCCAGTGGGGACTCACTTGGCGTATGTAGTTTTTATGCATCATTTCAGTCAGAAAATGAGAAAAAATTCAGATAATGATATTAAGTGTGTGATATGTTCGTTTTTGGTTAACTCATTGCTAATATGTGTGGTATGGTTGGAGTTGGGAGTTAGGACATCATGGAAAGGGCATCGGTCTTGGAGCCAGGAGGATTTGGGTTTTAACATGATATCACTAACTAGTGAGTGACATTTGCAAATTGACTACATTTCTGAGTCCTCATTTATGATGTCTACTTTGTAAGGTGGTAGTGAAGGTAAAATTAAATAATTTATGTACAAGTTGAACCTAACCTTCTAGAAGGCACAGTGTCTGGTCTCTAGTAAAGTACGGTGTTTGTGGCGTAATGAGTGCTCAGAAATTACTTGTTTGCATTAATTAAGGCACATAGAACACTGGTAGGTGTTCAACAAGTGTTAGTTCCATTCTCTTCTCTTTTTGGGATTCTATATCTGGTTGATTTACTGGCTATGACTATTTAAGACTTTGGTTAAGTAACTTTTGTGAGGGATCCTAATTTCCCACATATATAATATTAAGTGTGATTTTTGTCAATTGGTCTTTAGTGCCTTTTTCTAAAAGCATATAATTTTTTTACTGGATGCAATAGCATAAATTAGCCATTAAGAGATTGATGGTTTTTCATAGAAAGGGTAGAACACAAGCCCATGTACTTATTAAGAGTGTAGTAAATTCTTCCCCACTGTAACATAGTCAAGTAGGTAGCATAGTAAAGCTGTCAAGTTTTTAGAGATGGCAACAGGTTAGTTATGGAATGAGACCTTAAATTCTTTATGGTGAGAAGCATAGGGTTGGAGTCCATGGCAGAGATTGTTAGTTGTCTACTAAAATCCATTCCCCCTTGTTCCATGAAAATAAAATTAGACATGAGCACATGGCTGACCAGATAGGCCCTGTAATTCTCATCCCCATTTGAGGTAGGTGTGGCCATGTGACTAAATTCTTAGGAACAGAACGTGAGTGAAGGGTGTCACTTCTGGATCTGTGCTTTAAGACATTTGTTTGTTACTCTGTGTGTTCCTTCCCTTTCCTGCTGGCTGGAGCTTCAGATGGTTTTGATCCTGCTTCAACTATATAATTTCTAGGAAATGTCAGGGCAAGAGGAGAAAATAGTATTGGTCACTGAAGGAACTACCAATCTGGAAGTCTACTCAAGAGGGAAATAAATTTCTCAATTGTTTAAACCACTGTATTTTTTGGTTTCTTTGTTACTGCAGGTTAACTTAAACCCTGACTTATATGGAGTCCCATAGATCTTGGTTGATCTGAGCTCTGCCCATCATGAGTAATGTGATCTGAGTCTCCAAGATTCAGTGCCCTCATGTGTTACATGATATTGTGGTGGTATTATGTAAGAGTTTAGAAGTTCAGTATTTAGGGATGCCTGGTGGGCTCAGTCAGGAGAGCATGTGACTTTTGATCTCGGGGTTGTGAGTTCACTACACCTATGTGGGTTGTAGAGAATACTTAAATAAGTAAGACTTAAAAAAACCCAGCATTTATAATATATCAGGCACTATGCTAAGTGTGTTCTGTCATTTAATGTTCATGACCAACTTATGAGCTAGGGATTATTATCTGGACTTTATGAATGGGAACTCTGAGGAATGATGATTGCAAATTACTTTCCAAAGGTCTAGGGCTAGTGACAACACATTCAGGTGTTAAGTTTAGACTGTTTGACTCCAGAGCTCACAATTGTAAGCAGCACCAGGAAAATATTAAGCATTCAATAAATACTAACAGTGTTGTTAATTCATTTGGCAAACACTAACTGAGCACCTCATATAGGTAAGATATAATGGATTATGCTGTGGAGACCCTCGGGCTGTCCTTTTCTTCAGATCTAAGAGGTTAATAGTCTAGAAGACGGGTACATAGACAAGTCATTACAATGTATATACTGCATGAAGGTTGAAGAGGAGTAGATTTTCTGTGACAAAAAAGGAAATACGGGGGCGCCTGGGTGGCTCAGTCTGTTAAGCGTCTGCCTGCGGTTCAGGTCATGATCCCAGGGTCCCAGGATCGAGTCCACGTTGGATTTCCTGCTCGGCGGGGGTCTGCCTCTCCCTCTCCCATTCCTCCTGCTGTGCTCACTCTCTCTCTGTCAAATAAATAAATGAAATATTAAAAAAAAAAAAAGGAAATACGGATCATTGAATCTTAGATTATTTACCATAAATCCATGGAATACATCACTTTCTACCCTGTTTATATTAAATTAATACTTAATAACTCCAGTACATATGTCAGTATCAATGGAGACAGAGTGGTAATCTGGTTTTACCTATCTAAGTCTTGTGACTTCCGCAGGAGGAATGCTCAAACAGAATGGAAGGGTGGGATCCTGAATGGAAGATGTGTCAGAATCAAGCATGCTGTCCAGGATATTCTTATATGCTCCCCACTCCCTTCTCCATATTCCCCCATTAGGAAATCCGTCTTCATAAAACAAGGAATCTGACATGGTCCTCAATTTTATTGGAATAGGGTAAAATACTTAAGAGCCTGTATTTCTAAATGACGTTTCTTGCTTATCTGCTTATTCTTTAAGGCAGGAGCACCTTTCCTGACCAGCCGCATTTGAGTAGCCCCTTCTCCCCTTGGCCATTCTCTTCTACTGAACTCTGTGTTTTTCTTTCATGGCCTCACCTTTTATAATTCTCATTTTATCTTTTTATCTTCTTTAATTTGTACCCTCAACTGTAAGAGTCACACAGCAAAAACTGTATTTTCCCTGCAGTGTGTACAGGTCTGCTATGGTCTGAGAATAACAAGTGGTCAATAAACAATTGTTGAATAAAAAAATGGATGAATGAAAAAAAAAGATAATAGATGAATGATACTAGGTATGAGTAGAAGAGAAATGAATTTTCTTGGTTTCCTCTACGTTCTATACCAACCTTGAAAAATTAGGAAACTGGAAACATGTTTTGGTACAGTGGATTTCTGCTTAGAACCCAGAAAGCTAGATTCACATTTGCTGGTGCTTTTACCTTCTTTCATTCTGCCAAACCGTATGTGTCCAAAGAACCATATATAAATCCTAAGCTAAATAAAGTATGACTCCCCTTTTATCAGCAGGTTTTCTGGTTTGTAAGTCAGCAGAGAAGTAGTAATCAGTAGCCATTTGAATGACACAAAACTCTGTTCTATGCTTTTGGAAGATGCAAAGAAGCAAAGTTTCTGATCTCTAAGGTGAGTGCCTAGTAGATGAGAAGAAGATAAGATATATACATAACACACCACATGATATAGAACAAATAAAAAGTAAAGGCTGTAATTGTTTAAGGTTTCAGGAAAGGAAGCTGGCACAATGAGCTGGGCTGATCAGGAAAACTTGGAGTAGGGGTGAAAGGGGTGCTTTCTGGATCTTGAGAGACTATTAGAACAAGGGAGGTAACTTGAAACAAGGTGAGTAGGCTGAAACAACATGGAATATTATAGCTTGAGTTCACCCCCACCCCAAGCAGGCCTCAAGGCAAGGATTCAAATTTAAGTCATTTGGAACTGGTCCAGGAAACTCTAATAGGGGAAATGGGAAAGAGAGTGGAGGACAGTGGGGGTGGCAGTGTGTATGGCAGAAGATATCAAGTAAGTTACTATGCTGGATAACTAAAGCTTAATTCTACTAGGAACTGAGGGAAAGAATGTACAAGAATATGAAATATTCTATCCAGGAGAGGGAGGTGAGATTTTTATATGCCAACTCTTGCCTCTAGCCATTAGTTGAGGGCTGCCGGGCAGGACTGGGCATGTGGGGGGTTGTTCTCAGCACTTCTGGCCACCGGAAAAGAAATACAGGGGCTGGCAGTTAGAAATCAAAGTCTGGTCAGGGCATTCTGCAGTGGTAAAGGCAAGCAGAAATGGAGGATCCGTCAATAGCATCTGCTACAGCATGTTATGAGAAGCAAACCTTAGTGAGGCAGTTTTAGACGTGCTCCAAAACTGCATTTACGTGGTTCTGAAGTTGTAGCCTTTGTAAAAAAATAAAAGCAGTAAGATACGTTTAACTAACATTGAGTAATTTAGGGGGTTTTTGAAATTGACCAGTAGATTCTGAAGACTTTCATACACAGCTCTGGGGCCTCCTCACCTACCAGTTATTCATGCCACTGCCGAATATTTTTCTTAAACACCTTTTCATCAAGGCACTTCCCTACTCACAATTCTTGGATGGATACCAGTGCTGGCAGGATTAACTCCTGCCAGTCTAAACCAGACTTTAATTCAAGACTTCCACAATCTTTTCAGCTGTTTATTTGGTTTCATCAATATTTTTAAAAATAAGAATCCTTCTCTCCAACCAGATTGTTCACTCACTCTGCTCTTTTTGGCTCCTGTTATTCTGGACACGTGAAACATGTCTCCACTTAAGTTTTTCCTGTTCTGTGTGTCTACTTCAGGAGTCCTCTTATGCAGCTGTCTCTTTATGGTCATTTGAACGAGCAGTGACCTCACGCCTTGTTCTCACAGCACAGTTCACATTGTGACATGTCCGGCATTAATTAGTTGCATTGTGATTTCTCACTTTTATTATTAAGCTTGTTGTGTGCTTATGTCTTGGCTCCCCAGCTAGATTGTACACTCTTTGAGAGAGGCAGTGAGACTACCTGTCTTGAAGCCATACTTCCTGGATTCACCTGTTTATGAGTTTTGTGTCCATGGGCAAGTGTTTGATACCTCAACCTGCATGGACATTTACACTGACCAATCCAAGACTACAAAAGGAATGCACGTAAATGAGACTTCTACCTGATTCACTATAGAAAAGGCTCTTGATACAACAATCACCTAGAACATTGACTTTTGTGAAAGTAATGGTAATTGTTTAGGGTCATTTTTTTTTTTTAAAGTCAGAGCTCTTGTTATGCCATGCCATTTTCTCACAGTAAGTGCTTAGCTGTGCTTGGATTCTAAAAACCATTTCTTACCTTATAAAATTGTAACAGTCAAAATCGTAGTGGTATTTTCAAAACAGTAATCCCATACAGAAAAGGAATGTGTATCATTTACTAATACTAAAGATCATTGTGTGAAAAGAAAGCTATGCATCTGTGATTCTCCACCTGGCCAGATGTACTTTCTAGATAATTAAAATACTTGAAGTCATGCAAAAAGTACAAGTAGAGAAATATTTCTGAAGCTGACAAATATATGTAAATGTTACAAATAAGATAGTCTCTGTTAAAAGTTATCCCATGATTTTGAAGAATGATAAAAAAAAAAACTTTATTCAAAAGCAATTTCCTCAATTTAAGTAAGATTTCCAGCACTTTGCTTTGGCTTACATTTATATTCCCAACTAGTTCAAACATTTTAACAGCGTTGGGAACCAATTTTGATTGTTAAAGACTTCTTAATTCCTATAATGAACTTGGTTCTGGCAATCTAGATTACTTAGAATGTGAACTTTGTAAAACCAGGCCTACATAGAATACTTTAAACATCAAAGAGGAAAAAGTTTCACTATTTTAACCCTGTTTCATTCATAGTCATGTAGGTTTGTTTGACCAGGTACAAGAAAATAAATTTTTTCTTATGAGAATAAAGTTCAACGTTGGTCTGTAGTTACTTAACCTTTGGAGAGTTCATAGCAAACAGTAATGTTTGCTACAAATATACCATACTTCCTCTTAAAGTAATATGTGACCTGCATTTAAGACATCAGAGTGAATTTTAAATTCCTTAAAGATGTAAAAGTTTTAGTAGCATCTGTAGATAATTGGAGATATTCTACTTTATGGGTGAAAATGTTAGGTGGGTCTGACCTGGAAAGAATGTTCTATTAGTGCTTTTTGTGTGCTAGATTTCTAACAAACAGTAGAGAATATATAAACCCAGAATGTAAGTTTTGTATATTATTGATATGAAAAGTCTCTAGGCATTATTTTCCCTCTTATTCATACTGTCTCCCAGTTTAAACTCAAATTGTGGGGATTAATCTGAGTTTTTATAGATGAATATGAAGACAGGAAAATTGAGTCCATCAGATGCCTTCTTAGTGCCATATCTTAAGTCCACTTTATAAGACAGGTTTTACCTGTGTGGGCAGATGTAGGAACTGAGGCCCAGAAACATCAGGAACCTTTTACCGCATCACGTGGATGAGGAGGAGAGAATTGCCATTAACTCCAGATCCCAAGTCCTTATGCTTGTTAAGGTCTCTACATCTATCATATCATTCATATTTTATTGCAAAATTGTAGGTTTACTGAGACTGAGCAGAATTATTTGTAAAGCTGGGGTTTTATGCTATTTGGGAAGAATTGAAGTATGTCATTTCTAGAACAATGAAATGTTCAGCCCTTTATGCAGTATTCATTTTTCTCTACCTAGTGTACATTTATCCTTGGTTTAAACACCCATTTCCTTCAAGGTCTTTCTAACAAGACTGCAGATTTCCCAAAAAATATATTGTGTCAGTGACAGTTTATTCACCTTACTTACATAGTTCGAGGAACTGCTTGTTTAAATTTAGATACTGTTTCTGATGAAATGTTTTGACAAAGTAATACCAGCTTGATACTATTTAAAATATTTTGACAGATGGGAAAATTGTTTCAGTCTGAGTTGAGCAATACTTTATTGCAGTATTTTGCCAGTCAGAAAAAAAATGGGAAAGGTAGCCTCACAGTTCCTGAAAATAACATCCTTCCATTCTCCTTGAGAACAGAAAGGCCTCCATTCAGTCATAGATTACAGTATGTGTGCCACGAATGTTAAGAATTCATGCAATTTAAACAAGAGGGAACATTTGGGGATTATTTCCAAACAGGGAACATTTATTGTTCTGTAAGCAAACAGAACCTAAAGAACTTTTAGGAAAAAAAAATTTTATAGCACTTTATCAGAACCTTCTCATGCCCTAGTGAGTATGTTCTCAATTAATGGTGCTAACTCACTAGGATTTAAAAACTGTTTTGTTGAAAAAAAAATCAAATACATTTACGTCTTGAATTTTTTAGGATGCTATTGTAATAAAAGTATTTCTTAAAACTTCCAAATTAGTTGCCAAGGAGTAAAATATAGGTGATCCTTGTTTTAGTTATATTGAGCAAACATGTTGCGGAGATGGTAAGGCAGCGGTTCTCCAAGTGCGGTCCCTGGACCAGGATCATCAGCATCACCTGGAAAACTTGTAAGAAATACACATTCTTAGGCTTCACCCCTGGCCTTCTGAATCAGACAGCCATCTGGGTCCATCGGGAATGGCTGATCATCAAGCCTTTCTGGTCATTCTGATGCATGCTGTAGTTTGATAGCTACCGAGGTAGAGGCTTTACAAGTGGTCTCACAGAGCTTCTTTAATTCTGTAACCTGGAAGGAGAAGAAATTAGTGGGGAATGATCAGGAAAAGTTTCCCAGGCTCCCCTCACGACTTTGACAACGAGGAGAAGCTTGCTTTTCTTTTTCACATATTGTAAGTTTTTATATTGGGTTCTGCCACTAACAGTTTTGAAAACCATTGGGCTACATCTTGCTTTGGAGGAGAATGTTTGCTGGCCCAGAAAGTCTTCTCAGGGTGACAGGATCTCTTATTGTGTCTATATCATTCTAGCCATGGGGTCTTGAAATTGGGTTTGGTCAGTAAAAAAGAATTGGTCTGTGTCTCGGCAATGACTTCATGCTCACCAGACTCCCAAGAAGCATATGTATAAATCAGAATGGCACTTTTATTTTTCAAATTACAATGAGAAGCATAAAAATAAAACTTATATGATACTCATGTTAACCCCTCCCATGTATTCTCACTGCTCACAAGTTAACATTTAGAGTTAGAGGGATCTCTGTCCAGTGATTAGATACAGTCCCCTACCTTCTGCCCATTGCTGCAGTTGAGATGTAGAAGTAATAATGGATTGTTCCTTTGCAAACGTAGAATCCGAAGAATGAGAAGTTGATATTTTCTCCAGGTCATTACAAACCTTTAAGAATCCCCTTTACACACACACACACACACACACACACAATTTATTTTCACCAGATTGTTGAAGTCCCCAAAATTCAAATTTACTATATTTTTTCATTCCATGTTCTATTTTTTAAAATTTCCAAGTGGTCATTCACAATTATTTCTATATGGATTTTAATATCATTAATTAAATTTTAATAAGATTTGTATTTTTATATAATTTTTTTGCTGCCATCAATTATACATTGATTTCACTTGTTTACCTCTGAGTTCTGCATATGATGATGATGATGATGATAAAAATAGGTTACTCTTGTTGTAATAAAGATTATGGAGGGCATCCTTAGAGTGCTTACTAAGTGCTAGGGAGTGTACTAAGTGCTTGGTACTTATTAATACATTTTTTTCCTCATAGTTAACTATAACAGACTTTTAAGCTTTTGAACATGACCCCCAATGAAAAATTGAGACACATGACACATATACCCCCAGTCTATATGTTATACGTGAATGGAAAAATATTTATCAACTTACACTGTTTTTAAAACTATTTTCTTTCTTATTCTATGCCATTTTTTTCTGTCTCATTTAATTAAAGAAATGTCAGTTGTGACTGAGCAAATTGATTTTAATACTCATACTAATGGATTGCAACCTGAAGAATGCTAAGTTGTGCTTTCAGATCAGGTAGTATTATTACCCATAATTTGCAGAGAAGGAAATAGGCATACAGAGGTTATGTAAGTTGCCTGTTTTCCAGTAAGTGGCAAACTCAGGGTTCAAACTTGGGCAGTCTGTCTTCAAAGTCCTCACTTGTAAGACTATGCTCTGTCTTGTCTACTCAGTACCTTCCGACTGCAGTGCTGTCAGAGAGGGATGTACCAAATGGGGAATTTTTCTCTCAAATATGGGGACAGTATAGTGTTGGTCTCAGAATTTCTTTATAGAAGGGTTTAGAAACAAAGGGCTAGAGACTGGCTTTGGAGATGCCTTTTCAATGCAGGCACCTTTTCTACTTAATACAATGCTTGTTCTGGGAAGTTTTTGTAAAGAGATTGATGAAGATTAATACAGAAGGGAAATGACTTTTGCCACTCAACTACCTTCCTTGTGCTACCACGGGAAATTTATTTGAAACAATCCAAGGAACAGTAGGTGGAAAAGATGTTTATCCAAAGTTAAAACAGTCTTTGTTATGTGGAGCTTCCTGGTGAATGAGCAAAAAATGAAATGGAAACCATTGGAATACTGTAGGCCTTTTTGTCCTGACTCCTTGTGGGGCATATAGTGCCCCACAGATGTGAAGGACTGCTCACTTGACTGAATATTTTTGAATACAGATAATCCTCTCATCAGTGCCATTAAATATCATTTTATGTAGGAGATATACAGGTACAAAATTCAAAGAGAAAAGCCACAGTGGGAGAAGTTTTTATTTCTCCCCATTTTCCTTGATTGCTCCTCTCCTCACTGCAGAATCTATCACTGCTCCCTGTTTCTTGTGTTGTCCTCGAGAATGCCGTGCTGTGTGTGTGTGTATGTGTGTGTGTGTGCGTGCATGCATGCACACACGATGTACTAAATATTAGCATGTTATAACACATTTTCTGTGCCTTGTTTTTTATTCCCCTTACTGTGCTTCTTGGAGTTTCATATATACAAGCCTCCCTGCTTCTTTCTTTTTGACAGCTACATAGTATTTCATTGTATGGACTTTCTAAAATTTACTTAACAGGTCTTTTGTTAACAGATGTTAATGAACAGATGTTAGGTACTTTCTAATCTTTTGCAAGCCTGATTCTTTTACATGAAAATTGCCCATAGGGCTCTGTGTCCTCTGTGGGGTCCCTTGTTCTTCATAGAAGCTTCATAGCCCTCTGGGTCTTCAGCAAGGACTGATAAAGATCAGACTGTTGAATTAGGTCAGTTTGTGTCAGGAAGTTGCTTGATCTCAATTTTCTTGGATGTCTATTTTTAGCTTCTGAACGGTAATCATGGTAAGAAATCTTTGTTTTGCCCTGGACAATCTTCTCTGGGAAGATTAAAGTGGTCCCCTTAAAAGAGTTCCAGAAACACAATTTACTGACAGTTTAGGGGTTGATTAGGACTGGTGAATGTTTATTTCTAGAAGGACAAAATGTTTGTGCTCTGAAAGTTCTATCTGCTTTATTCTCCACAGCCATTAAAATTTTTCAGATTTATTTTCCTGTAATTCATGGAGATTTGGAAAATTATATGGAAGGTATGTATTTTCTTAAATGCATAGTTGCTTATTTCCCTTTCCTGTTTTTTGAAGACGATTCTGGGAACTGTTAGTTCAGTTTTACAAAGAAAACATTTCTTCATCATCTGCATTTTCTGTCATCCCTGCATTTTAAGAATGTTTTAACCAATTTCAGGGACAAATATTTAATACTAGTGAGTGATAATTATAGGACAAATAGATGTGCAAGGCAATCAAGTGGAAAGTTGGTAGTAATGTGTGGATAAGTGATTTGGTCTATCCTGTGTTTTTTCTGACTCCATTATGTCCACACTAACTCAGAGATAATAAAACTGGTGCTCTGTAGCAAATAACCTAAAGGAAACAATGCTGCAAATTCTTTGAGAAGTGATTTTAGCATTTAATATTTTTCTGTCAGAAGATTTATGACCTGACATAGAGAATTATTAAGGCACAGATCCAAATATGTAGTTCATTTCCTCTTGCTCAGTATTTAGTAAAGTTGTGGAATACTCTAACTAGATATTGGCTAGCCAGATTTACGATTCAAGATTTGATATCCTTGTCACCATGTGTGAACTTGGGAATATTTGGATTTTAATATATGTAAATGCTTTTATAATGTGTGATGAGTTAGGTGACAAATTATTACACGTTATCAATTTAATTTAAAATGCTGCTCTTAAATATTTTATAAATCTCTGGAATAATAACATACCCTTAATGAGCTTTAGCAAGTTTCTGCTCTTTTTTGCTGCTAAGTTGTGTGGCCTCCACTATACATAATATACTGCCTCAATTTATCCTTTTGTGCTAGGGATTTTATGTTAAATTTTAAAATAATCAAAAATCCTTCAATCATATTCCCTCTAAAAATTTTATTTAGAGATATGTGATACATTTTTGGAGAAGTGTCAGGGATCTATATTGGTTCATTTGAATCTATAATTTGGTTATATATAAAATTAAAGTTAATTTAAGTGGACAGAATCAATACCCTTTTGAATTTAATTAGATGGCCAGCATCCAAGCAAGAGATTATTCTTTTTAGTATCCTCCTATCCTCTCTTCTTACAGGGTGAAATAATTCCCTTGCCAAAGTATGTTGGACAGTTCCCTGGTGACAAGTTCTATAGAAACTCATGGCAGTACTGTTGCCAATGTGAGAGAGAGGGGAGGAAAACGTGGGCAAGGAAGCCATTGTATTCTGGAGATAGTTGTATGCCTGCCCTATCTTCACATCACAGTCCAGCCAAGGGAAACAATGTCCCATTTGCAGCGGATCTGTAGTGACGGTTTCTAAACCCAGCTTGTAAAACATGATGGTATTTCTTTCAGGCTGAAGCATTCCAGGACAGAAAGACAGGAATAGTGGGGAAATAAATTATAAATTAGACTGGACTTGCAGTTTGAGGATCCTACTATTTATAGTTATGTTTGATATGGGATGCCTGGAAATGTGGCAGTAAATTGAAGCTGAGGTTTTATTTCAGGTAATAACTTTCTTTTTTATCTCTGTTGGAGCATCAGTAAAGCAACCTAAAGGAGTTTTAGAAGGGCTGTATAGTATAACCTTCATCGGTCTTTATGTTCAATGTCATAAACACATTTTTATGTTATTGAAGAGTAAGTTTTTTACAATGTTTTAAGAAGGTGATTTGACTCTACCTTCATGAAACAATTGGGTTGAGTTGTTATGCTTGTTACTATAGAAATTATTCAATGTGTCAATGCATTTTTAGCAATAAATTTAAAATAAGTTTAGGAATATTGAAGTTACATACATATATTTCTAATTTTGTGGCTGTTTTGTTAAAAATAAATGAAGTCTAAAATTTGTGTTCTGTAATTCACATTTTTATTTTTCGTGTTATATTATCACAGATAAATATGTGTTCAGCTGCTTCTACAGGGAAGGCAGAGTGGGGATGTGAGGAAACTTAAGAAGTCTTTGTCCTCAGTGGTTTTCAGCAGTCTGGTCAAGAAAAACCTGGCAAAAGTACATGACATAATTAAGTAACAATAACCACATAAAGGTTGTGACCTTATTGTGGGTGTCATGCAGAGTATGAAAACAAGGCATTTGTCTAAACCCCAAGGTTAAAGGGAATGGGTTCCTTTTGATAAGATCACGAACAAAGAGGAGACCAAATTTTTTGTTCTGCTTCATCTACTTTTTAAAAAATGAACATTTATTGAGCACTTACTAGATGCCAGGCACTGTTCAATTTCTATATATGTGAATTCCTTTAATCGTTGGCATCTTAGAAGACGGTTACTATTGTTCCTATTCTCTTGGTCTGAAGTAACTGGGGCAAAGCGTGATTCATTAGTTGCTCAATGTCTCAGAGCTCGTAATTGAGGGACCTGGATTAGGAAAACAGGCAGCAGTACTTCGCAATCGACACTCTTAACCTCTGTGCTTTAAACTCTCTCATTTTCCTTCCTATTAGTAAACACCTCTGCGCTTTAAACCTAAATAGATGTGCATTTTGCCCCAGTAAAATACAGGCCTTAAGCTAGGATCAGACACTTGACATTTATTTCTGTAGAAAATGAGGATATGTCCTTTTGATGCAAATGTTCATAGCACTACATAACTTAATGATTGCATTAATCCCCTTTGGTGAGGTGGGGAAAGTTTACAGGAGGATAGCACCCTAACTTTAGGAAGTTGAGAGCTGCTTATTTATGCAGATGCGTGTTTCCTCTGCCTGGGAAAATCCTTATGATGACATGTCACAGATCACAAGAGATTTAATCACAGCTTTGGGTGTCCACACACCAAAGATGGACCTTTAGAGGCTGGGTGGAGGTATCTTTGTCCTTGTTCAACACTCCTTTTCGTTTATACTGGCAGATCTCAAATTTTATGGTGCATCAGAATCAGCTGGAAGACCTGTAAAATAAAGCAGATTGCTGGTCCCAGCCCCGCGGTTTTTGGTTTAGTGGGTTTGGGGAGAGGCCTGAGAATTGGCTTTTCTGAGAATTACCCATTGAAGGTGATATTGCTAGTCTGGAAACCATACTTTGAGAACCACTGATTCATAATAAAAATGTAACTGAAAGGAGTTTAAGTGTCCCCTCCCCTTCCTTCCCTTTGCTTTTAAAAAGGCCAGGGCTCACTCCTTAAATGCCCATCCTTTTTTTATAAAGATTAGAAAATCTGGTAAATAGCTTTCTTGGACCCTGGAAAAACTCCACTAAGGCTATTTATAATACAATAATCACTGATAAGATACAGCACTTTTTAGTAATAATTGACTACAATTTTGGGTGCTTACTACATTGCCAAGCAACTCACTCGGCCCACTGCCTATATTATCATATATAATAAAACAACAGGGATAGGGATTGGTGCTATTGTTATCTTCATTTTGTATTAGGAAATTAAAGTTTAGGAAACCACATGCCTTGCTCAAGATTATGTATACAACACACGGTAGGGCTAAAATTCAAACCTAGATAACAGGTGAATTCCAAAAGCTATGCTTTGACCACTGTGTTTTTACAAATCTGTAGTGAATGAGCCAAATTTTAGTTAGACTTTAAAGTTTCAGCACAAAGTGTCCTTCATTTTCATTTCTCCTTTTATATAAGTTCTTAAGCATCCTAAAATAAGCAGGGGAGAAAAATTGCATGTCCACAGATTTTTAAAAGGAAACGCATAAATGTAAATTGCTGCTTGGAATATGACTGTTTTTATGTGTAGTGGCCCTCTTCAAATTTCAAGGATTAAAGTATTAATGTTAAGAAAATAAATTCTTGTGGATCGCTTGCCCCTATACCTATTTACAAGGATTTCAAGAAGTAATTGTTAAACAGTTTTGGATCATAGACTTCTTTGAAAAATCAGTTGAAGATCATGAACCTTATCATGAGAAAGGTGCACTAAACTTTGCATACCATGCAACACCTATCTGTGGGCTCCGAATGAAGACATTCTGCTTTAAGACAACACAGCAGAGAGAAACAAACAGGGCTTTTGTTGAATCTCTCCCTTCCTGTTTATGTAACCTTCGGAAAAGTTTTTTACCAAGTCTTGTTTCTTCACCCACTAAGTGGTAATAATGGAAAGAAAAATATCTGGCTAGTAGGGTCGTTCTGAGAATTAAATTAAAAAACAAATACAAATCTCCTAGCTTGATAACTGCTATACCAGTGTTTCTCAAACTGTAAAGTGCCTATGAGTCACCAAGGTATCTTGTTAAAATGCAGACACTGATTCAGTAGGTCTGGGGTGATCTTTCTTGTGTTTTAAAAAAAATTTTTTTTTTTTTTTTGAGATTTCACATTTCTAACAAGCTCTTGGGTGATGCTTCTGCTGCTGCTGCTTGCTCAGGGGCCACAGTGAATAGCAGGGAGCTACACAATGTGTATAGAAGACATGTTTCTATTAGTAAGGACTCTTAAGCATCATATTAACAGAATATTTTCATTGATAACTTCGCACACAGTTGGGGGTTATCTGCCAAAATATGCCTGTGAATACACACGTATTGAGAAGTATGGCATTCACAATCATCTCATTGGGAAGTAATACATTACGTACTGGTTTGTGCCTCACTGTACCCCTGAAAATCAATATTGAGCCCTCTTTGGAATAAGATTCTATTAAAAATGTTACCCATTTAAAAATATTCCTGTGTGTGTAATAGCGAATGAAAGATGTGATCTGGTAACTGTTTACTTCTGACAGCCAGAGTTAACTAGAGCAATAATAGTTCATGAATTTCTGATTCTTCTAAGAAGTGACTTTGTTATCTTCTCTTCAGAGCATTGCTCTTTATATACTTTGAGTAAGGGATTGCTGATAAAGTATGCTGGACTTCTGTCTGATGAACTTGAATCTTACAGTAGATTTTTGGGGACATGAGAAGAAATGTATATGAATATCTGGTCACTTCTAATGTTGACAAAAATGGTGGAGTCTTACTTACATGTATTTTTCCCAAACATGGATTGAGTGGCTGATTCCAGTTTGTGCCTGATGACACACTATCTTGGTGCTGAATCTGTTCTCTCCAATAACTATTGAATCAACTGCTGCTTAAAAGTAATGGTGAGACCAGTGAAAAGCTTGTGGAAACCTGTGGAATTGTTGTTAAGGCTGATAGAACCTCTTAGTTTGGGGAGAATTGATGGTGTAAGACCCCATTCTGTGTTTCATCTCTTTTTGTTACACTAGTTTCGTGTTGGTGAGATTTCTTCCTCTATTTTATCATCCCCTTTTGCACAAGTGGCCCAGTATAAAAACCCTTTAAAATGGTTGGTTCTACTGAGAAGTTTTCCTGTAGAAGTGGAAATGGGGAGAGAAGCCTGCCCTGTCTGAGCTCCAGAAAATATCATGGTCATCAGGAGGAGCCCTGACTAATCATATATTTTCTGATGACACATGCTTGCTGTTGCAACAGCATAAAAGTAGAGAGGACAAGGAACACATCGCAGCCAGCTTCATCCCAATGTCCTGGCCTCTGAGGGAGGTCTCAGGATGGACTTGTTTTCTGCATACACCTGCTGGAGAGGCCGGCAGCTGTTGGATTAGAGCCTTACATGAAATGAGGGAGAATTACAAAAGGACTATATAGCTCAGGTCTAGAGATTAACTGAAAGATTACAATTTGTGTGTTGTCATCCAAGAGAAAACGCTAAGTAAATGTCTAACTTTTTTTACAGAGGAAATGTTTTTCCTCAAGCCCACATACTTGATCAGCATCCACACCTCCTATTTGCCATTTTCAGTAACAAATGGAATGCAGATGGCATTTATTGCAGTGGGTTCTCTCTTCAGACAGCGTAACAGATGAGTAACTTTGGTGATTGCCAGAGTCACCTGTGGAGATGATGAAAATATTTAGACTTCTTAATTCCTAGCACATTTATCAAAAAGGAAATATATGGAGGATGGGGTGAGGTGCTAAGGCCTGAGCATCTGAATTTTTAAACTCCTCTAGAATTGAGTTGGATCCATTTATCTTGGATTAGCAGGTTATTGATAATGAGAGATTCTTCTTGAGTGATGAAGGAATTGAAATATTGTAGACAAGGGACCTTGGTTTCAAAGAGACTTGGGCTCATAGTTTGGTTCTGTCCCTTGCTACTAGTATGAAATCTCTCTTTTCCTCTGTTTCCTTATTTGGTAGGTGGGGATAATACTACCTGTATCTTAGGGTGGTTAAGAAGATAAAATGTAAAAATATATGCCCTAGTGCTGTGCTCAGTACGTAATAGATTTCTGCTACTCAAAGTCTGGATCAGGTCAGCAGCATTCAGCAGCATTGACATCACACAGGAAGACACTAGAAATGCAGACTCTCAGGCCCCTCCCAGACCTCCTCACCCATACTGGTGGCAGGGAGGAGATTCGTCCCTCCATAAAAGTATGACAAGTGCTGGTATAGAGAAACATTAAATGTTTGTTAGCCGAGTAGTGTTTGTCATGATTGTTGTTTGCTTTACAGTTCTAAGCTGATAACCTTAAACACACCTGAGGGTTGAAACAAAAACATTTTATGGTATTTAGTTTTTGGTACTTTCTCTTTATTATTTGCTGCTAACACGAGTGGTTTCTGTGGCTGGTGCAGATTAGTTTGGGGTTCAGTAAAACTTTCAAAATTGCCTCTCAGATCTTAAAATAGATTTTACTTATCTCTTTTTTTATGTTTATGCATTTAAACATAAACTCTAAAGCCAAAGAAACAGTTTAAAAGTAGACACAGTGTATTTACAAATACAGGCTCATCTAGCCACCAATAAAATGGAAACTTGTGAATGCTTTAAGCAAATTTCCAGCCAGATTAAAAAAAAATCAGATCAAATAAAATATTTGGAAACTATCCTATTTGTTGATGCCCATAAATTTAAAAATAAGTCTAACAAATCTGCTTTTCTCACAAAGCCTAAATTTTATGAGTTCCCATAATTATTGCAATGAGAAATCACCATTGTAAACACTGTGCTAAATTTAATTTCTTTATTTGACTTTTACAACTCACCAATATATTGCTTTTAATTTAGCTCCAGCAAAAATACACAAGACTAAATTTACAAGGTACCTCTACTGTGTTCCTCAAAAAAGTTTTTAGCCACCCAATTTTGAAAAAGAGGTAAAGATGTATTTGCCATCTAGGGCAAGGCCTAAATACAATTGAAACCATTATTTAAGGTTTTGAAAAGTTTCCTTGCAATTTAAAATAGCAGCCTTGCCATTAACAGCAGACAATCACAACATTGCCCCAACATTTTGATTTGCTTTTCTTGGAGCCCAAACTGAAAGAGAAACGTAATGTTCTTTTTCAGATATACAATCTCTTTTTAATTAGTGCAGCAGGTTTTTATTGTTGTTGTTGACCGACTCTCAGTTCCAAATTTTATAACCTTAATAACCCGTGATGGTGGGAACAAAAGATTTTCTCTCACTCTGCAGACCAAGTGCTTTGAGCACTTGCCGCTGCCATAACAGCCCGGCTTTTAATAAGCTCATCAGCGTATCTGTGGAAGAAAAGACAGGAGGACATTCAACTGCATTGAGGTGCCCAGTGATCCTCAAGGATGCTTATAGTAACAGCCTAATAAATTCTTTCAACAAGTTTGAGGCTATTAAGAGATCTGTGAAGATCTTTCAAATCAACTTTGAGCATTTTTCTTCCCTGGCCCATATTATCTGTTTATGTGAGTAATTTGGGCTGATCAGGTAGTTGATTATATTCTTTATCTTCCTGTCCTTGATGTGCTCCGTGGTTGATCTCTCATTAGATCCACTAGTGAATGCTTCCATGGGACTTGGAAATCTGTCTTTAACTTTCAGCTAAAGGAGGAACTGTGCTGGTAATGGTATGAGCTCTTATTTTTTAGGACAGTGATAATGACTGAGGGTATAAAATCCTCTGCACTGACTCTCCTGTCCAACCCTGAAAGATGAGTCATGGTCGGATGGGTTGCTCTTGAAAGTATCCCTTAATGTCAATCATGTTAACTAATCACCAGCAAAGAACTCTTGAATTTGACAAACTTGGGATTTACTCTTAAAAAAATGCCACTAACCCGTGGCTCTTGGGGGAACTGTCACTCTTTCAGCTGACTCATTTTTTATTCATTGTTCTCTGGTACACGGGGAGGAAGGGAGCTCTATTTTGGTAGACATAATTTCATCCCTCAGTGAAATTCTGAGTGTGCAGGTAAGTCTGACATCTGCTCTTCCTTTCACTTTGTTTCTCTCTTTGGACCCTCGCACTGTTGCAGGGGGTGTGGAAGGAGCCTTGGGCTGGGGGGTAAACTCTGATTTTTGTTCCCTGCTCCATGTATGGCTAGCAGTGAGAGCTCAAGGAGTCCCATAGCCTCCTTAGAGGAACTTCCCAATTGTCCATTTTCCAGCATATTTATCTAAGTCATGCTTGGGAAGAGGAAAGAGCAGAAATAATTAGCCTTGACAATGCAAATGTTTATCTTAGGCTGAACCATATGCAATGGGGATTTTTGTAGGTCAGGCAATTTTATATGGTTCAAACTAATAGATCCTACTATCCATACTTTAGGCCTAAGAAGGTTCTACAGATTTCTTACGAGATTTTCTTACTGTTATAGTCAGATCTGACTTGAGTCTAAACAGTGGAGCAGACCAACATCGTTCTTTGTATCTTCAACTATTTTTTTTTTTTTCTGTCTCCTCCCTTTCTTTATTCTCTTTCCTTTCTGGTTAAATCCAGGCCTTCAGAACCTTCATGATCTTTTCATGCTTTCCTTTCATCACCAGTCCTCCTACCTCATTCATCTTCTTACCTATCTTAAATGTTTTGAACATTTACATTCCATGTGCTATGTGAGGTAAAAGACGGCAAATGAAGAAGAGCTCAGAATTGATGATAAACACAAGAACAGGCCACATTAAATAGGGGTGATGCCTTAATGTTGCTAAGGATCATTCCATTTTAACCACAGCATTGTTTTGTAAACTTTAAAAAAAAAGTATGTGTGTGTGTGTGTGTGTGTGTGTGTGTGACTGTGGAATGATAGGAATAATAAAATTAAATTGAAAAGTGGTTGCTTCATTTGGATTAGAGAGCACTATTGAAATGGTATGTACTGGTGAGTTTTGGAAAGTTAGTCCTTTTGAGAGTAACTCTATACGCTGTGTCTTGTTTAAGGTTCACATTCCTGTCTGATTTTAGGTAGCACATGAACAATTGCCTTATTAACTTCTCCTTTCCCAACTAAGCCAAGTTCCAATCAAAGTCTTCACCTTAACGCACAATAGAGCCACATAAATGTTACCCATTTCTTTTAACTTGGAGAGCTGTAACTTTGAATATTTCATTTAGAATTTATATAAAAGCAAGGCAAAATTGAAGTATTTCTGCTTTCCATTATGTATTAGCCTCAATTTCAAAAGATACTTAACATTTCAAACTAGCTAAATTTATTTTACTCTTCTTTTAGGTGAGAATTTCTTTAAGATTTCTAGAGGAAGAAATGTATAGCTTCCACCTCCCTAAGCCTCCAAGATCCTTTCCCTGTTATTTAAAACATTTTCTGACAGTGACATGTAGAAAAATCTCATCCGTAGGTAAAGCTAACTTTAAAATCATCCCTTCTTTTTGGTAGATTTAACAGCATCAGACACTGCTCATCTATAAAGTTGTGGCATAATCAGAAAATTATTTGTTCTAGTTTCGTGCTTCAGGATTTGAACGTGAACAATACAATTTGGATTATTCAGTTTGTTTCTTTTCATAATCACAGACTTTGGGCATAGGAAAACGTGTTTTTAGGTATCAAAGAAGGGGTATTGAGTGTAATTTTCATGATCGTAGACTATCATAGAGTAGCTAATTTTTGTGGGTTACCATATTAGATACTGCAGAGTATGATTTCCCTCTGGAAATATGGTTAGATACATCTTTGGTTGTCAAGGAAAATAATTTTCAGGGTTTACTTAATGTGAGCATATCACTTTTCATACACTGCAGCTCTTATCGCCTACGTACCAGGAGATTATATTTTCATACTGAAAAGGTTTAATTCTACAGTCAGAGTGTTTGTTTATTTTTACCTTGAGAGTATGCTGGTGTGGAGCATCCTGACTGCTGACTCAGTAGGGGCATCCAATATGTTTTTCTAGTTAGGGGTATAGGAGACAAAACCAGACAGATATGGCTAATAGTAAGCAGGATTTAAGAACAGGATTGAGGGCAAAATGTGAGGTTGCTGTGGGAGAGAAAAATAGCAGCTAGTCTCAGGATGCAGGAAGAAGTAAGAAGGGTTTCCCTTCTGGAGAAAAATCATCCAATAAGCATGGGGGAAAACTTTGGAAAGGATCTACGAGAGGAAAGGAAGACTTCTGGGAGAACGTGGAGTTTGGGAAAGAGAAGGGGCCTGGTTCAGTGAAGGGTATCAGGAAGGAGAGTATATGTTGGGGAAAAGAACTTCATTATTGAAAAGCAGGCTCCATTATAATACTGACCTCAGAGATGGTTGGCCTTCTTTTGGAATGAATAGTGGCAAATGTACACCTGTTACTTATCCCTTGGAAAGTCTCTTAGTAAATAGCAAACCACGTTCTAGTTGTTCAGTCCCCAAACTTTGGAATTATCCTTCATCCATTTCTATCTCCCAGACCCACATACAGTTTGTCTTAAATTTGTATTGGCTCTACCTTGGAAAAAAATCTAGACCTATGACTATTTCTCATCACCTCCATTGACACTCCCCCAGTCTTGACGATGCTTTTCTCCTAGCCAGATTATTACAGTGGCCTCTTACTTGATATCCCAACTCTTGGCTTTGGCCCTTGTCCCCCTGTGGACTGTTCTCAACACATCAGCCAGAGGGAGCTTGTCAAAACCCTTCAAAGTACATCCACTTCCCTCAGAGTGAACGTCCTAGCCCTCATTATGTCCTTTGAGGCTCACTGTCCGGGATTCTCACCTGCAGCCCATTAGACTCTCCTGGGGAGTTTCACAAGCATGCTGATGCCTAGGCTCTAACCCAGACCAGAAAAATTTGAATCCCTGAGAGTGGTGTGTGGACATTGTGTTAAGCATTTGCCTTTGGCTCAGGTCGTGATCCCGAGTCCCAGGATTGAGCCCCACGTCGGGCTCCCTGCTCAGTGGGGAGTCTCTTCTCCCTCTCCTCTTCCGCTAGGTCATGCTCTCTTTCTTGCTTGCTCACTCTCTCAAATAAATAAATACAATCTTAAAAAAAAATTAAAAAAATAAAAGCTCCCATGCTCTAACTTTTGGGGTATCACCAATGAGTAAGACCAAATTCCAACTCTCAAGCTTTTGACACCTGGCAAGGAAGATCAGAGGACCCCTCTCAGATAACTGTAATACTCTTTCGCAAGTGCTACACTAGGAGGATGAACAAATATCTAGGGAACCTCAAGGGAAGTGGGGAAGTTACATACAATGGAGGGAAGTCAGAGAAGTGGCACCCTGCCAGGCCTAGAAGGATGGGAGATTTTCTCTGAGAGAGAAGGGGAGAAAGTGTGTCCCAGGCGACCTCATTTATTATGGCTATGAGATGCTAAGAGGAAACATGTTGATGTGATTAAGAGCTGAGGCAGTTCAGTCAGGTAGAGGTGGGTTCAGTTACTTTGGCAATTACCTCACCTCTTTGTGCATCAATTTCCCTACCTGAAGAATGGAGATAAAATCATACCTACCTTCTAGGGATGTGAGAGTTATCAACTGTATTTGGCACATTGTTGGCACTCAATAATGTTAACTTTCTACCAAAGCTAACTAGGTATTTCCCTCAAAGAAAATTGAAAGAAATACCTTGAAGTGGTTCATTGGCTTATATTGGGTCCTGTATGCTCTACCTACTCACAGTGTGGTTTTCAGGTCAGCAGGGTCAGCAAACCTGGTAGTTGGTCAGAATTGCAATGCTTCAGGCCCCATCCCAAAACTGCTGAACAGAATCTGCATTCCAGTGAGATTCCCAGGTGTTTTGTGTGCACATTAAATTTGAGGAGCATTTTTGTAAAGCATAAAAAGATGAATAAGAAATAGCTCTTGCCCTTATGGAGCTTAGAGGTCCCTAAAACAACTTTAGTATTTACAGAAATAATTATAATGCAGGGTATAATGTGATAAGTGACATGAGACATCCACGCCAAATGCTAAAATACCACAGATTGTTTTAAGCTCAAATTGAAAATAGTATAAAGTTTCTTTTCTGACTGATAAAGTCTGAAAGTTCTTAAAGCTGCAATGAACCCTCCTGCTTTCCTGCTATCCTCCAGGTGCTGTCAACTGCAGAGCTTAACATGTATGTAAGTGCAGAGCTAAACTGGGGGCAACTGACCTACACATACAAGTTGAGTCGTTGCCTGACAGAAAAGGAACATGAAGTACCAAAAGGTAATAAAAATGACCCAGTAATTTTAAGTCTATGAGATGAAAGAGAGTCCTCAGAGAGAGATCAAGACAAAGCATGTGAATGGAAAGAGTACCCATTACCTTAATTCTTGGCTCCCAGCACTTTTGAAAACAGAACTCTACTTTGTGAATTTAAAAGCGGTGATTAAAACAAAGAAATGGCCTACAGTTTCCCCCTGTTGACAATACGAACACAACATTGAGTTATTAATTATTCTTTAACTAGTATTGATTTCATCTTGTCAAGTGTACCATTGCAAGTTACCAGAACAGCCAGAAATAAAGCAATTTAGTGAACGAACATCAGTAAACTCTGTATAATCATTACAATGTACTTCATATTGTTGGACGTTTTAGCAGCAAAATGAATTAAAGAGATTATTAAAATCTAGCAAGAGACTGGCATCACTTAGTATATCTGAGACAGAGATGTGTGTGTGTGGGTTTTAAGAGAAACTGGACCCATGATTCTACTGTTGCCACCTTCAAAAAAACCCTCCCAAAACCAAAACATTCTAAAGGAGATACAGAGTAAAAGTCAAGACAGATAATTTCCATGACAGACAATGATTCAGTTTATGCAGAAGCTGATGATAGCTTGAATTGGAAGACTGTTTCAGAAATATTATAGATATCATTGCATTTTATTTGAGTTTATAGCACAAGTATTTTGCTGTTTTTCCCCCTTGGTTATTTGTTTCCTCTGCTAAATTTCAGCTAAGTTTCTTCTTCTTCTTCCTTTTCTTCTTCTCCTTCTCCTCCTCCTCCTCCTCCTCCTCCTCCTCCTCCTCCTTCTTCTTCTTCTTCTGGTTCCTTGTGATGTAATATGAAGTTGTTTATTTGAACTTTTTTTTTTAATACAAGCATTTATAGCATAAATTGAATTCTAACATCTGCTTTTGCTGCGTCCTATAGGTTTTGGAATATTGTGTTTTCTTTTTCTTTTGTTTTGAGACATAGTTTGATTTGCCATTTGATTTCTCATTTGGCCCACTGCTTGTGCAGTAGTGTGTTATTTAATATTGACATATTTAAATATTTAATATTTACATTGTAGATTGTCCAGCTTTGTGTTATTGTTGATCTTTAGTTTGGTACCATCGTGGTTGGAAAATATACTTGGTAGGATTTCAGTCTTCTTAAATTTGCAATATTTGTTATGTCTCCTTTCATGTGATTTAACTAGGAGATTCTACTGTGAGTACTTGAGGAAAATGTGTATTCTGTTTTTCTTGGATGGAATGTTTTGTATATATTTTTCAGAACTATGCATTCTGAAGTATGCATCAAGTAAAAAAATGTTCTTGTTGAAAAAAATAGTTACTTTAACTGAGAATACTCATTTAAAATAAGCACATCAGAGGGGAGGTGGGTGGGGGGATGGGTGAAATAGGTGAAGGGGATTGAGTACACTTATGATGAGCACTGAGTGATGATGTATTTGTTAAATACATTGTTAAATCACTATATTGTACACTTGAAACTAATATGACACTGTATGTTAACTATACAGGAATTAAAATGAAAAGCTTAATAAAAGAAAAAAATGAGTACATAAAAATTTTCAAGATTGGGGATATTTCACTTCAGTTTGTGGTAAAATCACCATGACCTAGTGTAATATAGGCAAAAAAAATCATTCAAAATAAATGTTTAATTGGTTTTGTCACTGGCTATAACTAATGGTGCTTGACAAAAGTAAATAAATTTAGCTGAGCTTTATTCTCAGGACATAGATGTTATAAATAGTGAAAACAGTTTTCAGGTAACAAATTCAGCCAGTGAGATTCTGACATAGAACTGAAATTGTTCATGGTTAATTTTATTTAATATTGTTTTTGTTATTAGTAAACATAAAGTCCTGTTGTCTTATTTCAAATTGTATCTTTGTCTGGCATAATGGTTTTGGTTTTACTTTTCAGAACTTCAAATTGAATATTCCTACTTCCATTCTGCAAATAATGTGTATTTCAGTAAAATTACCTGAAAGAATATATTTGTCTTACAAATGACAATATTCTTAGGATTTTTTTAAAAAAGAATTTATTTATTTATTTGAGAAAGAGAGAGAGAGCACAAACGGGGAGGAGCAGAGGGAGAGGGAGGGAGAGAATCCCAAGCAGACTCCCACTGACCACAGAGCCCTAGATCATGACCTGAACCAAAATCAAGAGCAGGTTGCTTAACCGACTGAGCCACCCAGATGCCCCTTGGGATTTAAAAAAAATTGTTTTGGACAAGGAAAGCTTGAAGGACGTATAATTTATTTATTTTTATTTTTTCAAGATTTGATTTATTTGTGAGAGAGAAAAAGAGTGAGCTAGTGAGGGAGGAGCAAAGGGAGAGGGACAAGAAGACTGCCTTGAGCAGAGAGCCTGACATGAAGCTAGATCTCACACCCCTGAGGTCATGACCTGAGTCGAAATCGAGAATCAGACGCTTAACCAGCTGAGCCATGCAGGCACCCAGAGGTATAATTTAGATAACAGATATTGAGAAGCAGTTATATTATTTTCTCAGCTATTTTATGCAAATGTAGTGGATATGTCATGTTCTCTTTAGGAGCTAACTATGAGTTCTCAATTTCTCTTCATCATTTATATATTTCTCGTTTTGTCACAAACAGTAAAATATGCTGGCTCATTTTTGGTACCTGGAACAAAGGGTCTGATTAAGAAGAGGAGCTTGTTCACAATGCACGTTGTCTGTCACCAAGATGAATATATATTTTGGATTTCTCAGCACTTTTAAACTGTTAAGATTTTAAAAAATTCTGTAAGAAGGTGTAGTTACGAGTTGTATACTGTACACACTGTGTTCTTTTATGTAAGTCCATCTTTGAAAGTCATTTATTTCTAGTTACATTGCCTTCTGTAGAGTGTGGAAAGTATGGAGAAATCTGAAGTCTTCACAGGTGGAATCCAGGGGACAGCTGATATTAGGTTGTTAATTGAGTGATTTTCATGCAGGTCATTGAGGTAAACAAAGATCTTTCTCCTCAGTGCCCTATTTTCCATCATTTCACCCTTTTATGATTTACAGTACCTCAAGCTATCTATAAAAGCAATTAAGAGTAGAGGGACTCCCCCCCTCCCTTTCCCCATGTGCCAATGACCCTTAAACACCATAGAGATATGTGACAAGTTATTATAAATGAATTCTTACATTGATTTTTATTTGATCTCATTTTACAGTTGACATAGTATCTATTGGACTTTAGTAAGGAAACATCTCTTTTTCACTTTTAATTGATTAGTATGTAGAGTGCTTATATGATTACAAGTAGTTGTTTTTAGGGTAATCAACTTATTTTTTAGGATAAGCAGAGTTCTTTGCTACAAATTAAATTTAACTCTCTTACTGAAATATTTTATTTTTGGTTTACATATCAGAAACTAGATATAGGGGTGCCTGGTGGCTCAGTTGGTTAAGCAACCAACCCTTGATCTCAGCTCAGGTCTTGATCTCAGGGTTGTGAGTTCAAGCCCTGTTTTGGGCTCTGTGCTGGGTATGAAGCCTACTTAAAAACAAAAACAAAAACAAAAACAAAACTAGATATAATTGGCCAGAAAATATAATGTTATCCTATGACTAATTTGCAGTAAAAACTACATTTTTAAGTAAATATTAGTTGGGGCCATATGAAATTGCTGATATTTGAGCACTGTTGGCCTACTGCATACAGTTAAACTTGATACTAAAAGCCAAAACATGGAATGTTATACTAATTAAAACAATAACAAAGCAAAACATGAAATAGGCAACACTTCACTCTTGGGGTGCAAATTTTTATGCTTAAGAAAACAAAAGCTAAAAGAAAAACACATATTTCTGAAGAACTTGCTGTTTTTATTATCATCCCATAAATGTGAAAAAGCTAATTAAAACTATTAATAACCAGAAAATTGAGGATAAACTTGAAGAGCCTATACCAACTAAAGTTGGATAAACAGCAAAAAATACATATGAGTTACTCTGAAATAATTTTTTGTTTCCTAATAACATCAAACTAACCAAACTTCCTGATTTTAATTAGTGAGGAACAACTTCTTGGTTATTTTAATCTACTTTTGGTACTTATTTCCTTTTTTTATTGTTATAGGATTAGATGAAATAATCACATCAGTTTGCTCCTTTGTAAAAGAGGAGGTTGTGCTAAGGTATCTTTCAGCAATAGGCTGCTGCAGAAATAGGGGGAAAAAATCTAACATGGTTTAAAGGATATTTATTTAAGCAGTATTTATGAGACTGGAAACATCAGAGTGGAAATGAGGTATGGTTTAGAAGCTTTTTTGCTTTAGCTCATTTATTTTTGGAGTTCATTAAAATAAAATGAAATTGTAAAAATTCAAACCATGACTGTTTTTCTCTTTGAACTTTTTAGTTCCTGTTGAAATTGGAGAAAAAACTACATAGTAATTGAAGTGGGCTACCAGGAGAGGCCAGGCTACCCCCTCCAGGGCCTTTTACAGTGTTCCACCACCTTCACTCATTCATTAAGCTCCTGTCATGTGGTAGGACTGGACTCATAGACTGTGGGGTGTGGACCTTAGCAATGGAGATCTAGGCACTTATTTGGTTAGCATATTGGGACTAGAACTCTCATACAGGGACAGGCTTTCATTAACCGAACTCACAAGATATTAATGTATAACTCCAAATATATTGGTTTATCACAAGAATTCTTTGCTCCAGATGATTTAGAATGCACATATGAGCCTACTCAGTGCTGACTCATGAAAGTTACTCTACAGGGAAAAATCAAATTATAACTGAAAGGCTACTTGGCGAGTAAGTTCTGAAGAGAGAATGGAATGAATTGTATGATTCAGTGTTTGATGTTAGTCTCTGATTATTTCAGTGTCTGCAGTTTCACAATAGTGATGCACCTGCCAGAGGGTCCATCTTGCTCAAACCTGCGGACCAGAGTATACTTCCCATAAGCAGTGTTTGGATGCAGATTATGTCTTTCATAGACTTCCCCTTCTTTTCTTCATTTCACATTATACTTTCATCCCTGCCCCAGAGTTTTATATTCCTTACTAACCCAACTCTCTAGCTTAGTGCCTTGCCCCAAAAGGTGCTCAAGAGACGTTTGTTAATTGATACTACATCTGGCTAGCTATAAGATTCTTATTCATTTTACCTCGGAAATAGTACAGATTTTATGTCTAAGATACATTAGGTATAAAGTATAAACTATAGTTTATTGGCAAATTCTAAGATGTGTATGCCTATAGTCTCTCACATGTGTGTGGATAAGAGGAAGGGCATGATACTTATCTTCTGTGCCTCAATGCTTTGGAAAAATAAACTTTCTGATTATATTATTCTGCAAAAGTTCCAGATATGCTGATGGATCTTGGAATTTTTTTTTTTTTTTTTTGCTTGCCAAATAAAGATTTAGATTGTGAAGACTCTTTCCAGAGACAAAGCTTCAAAACTAGATGAAACTCAGAGCATCCCTGCTTCTTCCCAATTTAGTGAAGCTCTTTGTGCTGATAGTGATGATGGGTTGCAGGAGGGAAGAAGGGTAGGAAGAACCTCCTTTTGACACAATTGAAGGTCATACTTAAGATGCTTAGTCTTTTGTCAGGAACCTGAAACTTGTTGGTTCTAGTCTAGTCTTCACTAAATGGATGATTTTTACCGCTAAAGCTCCTGTCCCATTGTTAAAATTAAGGCATACACAAGGTATTTTGCCAGTAAATAGAAAAGATAATTCTAATGTTTTGCCATAATCCCTCAAGGCATGAGTCTGCAATGTAGCCTAATGGGTTGGAAAAGGTACCCAACCAACTTCAGAAAAATCAAAGAGGATTAATCTTTCAGAATACTTCTGAAACCACCAACTTCTGTTTTCTATTTTATATTTCTATACCTCAAAAAAAAAAAAAAGCAAAAAACTATTTCCCCACCACTCTCCCCCCCTTTTCTAAAAATAAATCCCTCTTCGTTTGCTACCCTGTAACACACGCCAAAATTCAGCCCAGAGTGAGTTTTTGTAGCCAACTTAGAACCCCAAAATAGAAACTGCTGACAGTTCCTTAAATACAGTAACACTGGCAGGTGCCTTGGTAATAAATTCACAAGCTTAGAATCCACAAAACAATAAAGTTATGCAAATTGGAGCATGTAGGAAGAATAATCTGAAACAAATGGCAAAGCAGTAAGTTTAGCACTGTGGCATCCTGGTTTTACTCACATAAAACAAATAATCCTGAGGAGATCTTAAGGAAATTTAAGATCAAGGAGGAAGAGACACAAACGTAATAAGTAAATGAGTACAGTTTGAGCTGACCAATTAACAATTGATTTCCCTGTCACCACAACCATAAGCAGAGGTGAGAAACTGATCATATGGTTTTGCATTTCAGGTATAAATAACAAAAGGCAAATGGAAAATAAGAAGAGAACTACCCTGATTGAACCTATCAGAGTTGCACTGTTTTAATTGTTCCTTCAGCAACATTCCCATCAGTCATATTCAGATTAGTTGTTTAATTTTAGTCCGACAATCAAGCATGCAATACATTTTGAATTCCATTTATTTTAAATGTCCCTGCTTAATTATCTTTTACGTTTGTTATTAATCTCTGACATTATTGGCATAATAGAAAGTTGTTTTTTTTAACAAAAAGAAAAGGCAATATGTTCAGCTAACTTATTTTTAGGAAATACATAGTTTCAATTAAAACTTAAAATAGCTCTGACAGCCACAGACAAAAATGGAGCTGAGGCATATAGCACCACCTTTTGTTAGGTGTGCGGTAAAATGTAACTTTCTGAACGTATGCTGTAGTTTGCAGACTATAACAGAAATATGTAGCTTTTTCTTTTTTAAATCACCTTTAATTCTCAGAGAAATTACAAAATGCCTGTTGCATACACAAGAGAAACATATTAGCATAATAACTATTTTAAATATAATAATGTAGTCATCCTGTTGGAAGTGAAGAAATAGTGACTGACTACATTTGTTGTAGGTAGGGACTGTAACTACCCTTTCTCATGCTATAATCTATTACCTGGTGCTGTTTTCTGACACCGGATACATTCTGAATAAATATTACCTGAAATAAAGGACAATATCATTTGCAAATCTAGGTTTCACAAAAATTGAGTTCAAGGATATGGAAGGGACCGTCTGTGCACAGCCTCTCAGGAAAAGGAGGTCTAGAGAAACATCTAGAGTCACAGAGCTAAGTCACAGATGCTAAGGTCACAGAGCCAGGACTGGAACCCACACATTAAACTTCGGTCAGGCTCAGTACACCTTCCATGACCACATTTGCCAGACATTTAAAAGTTTAGGCATGTTTAAAAATATTGCCAGTTATTTTCTCTGGAGTTCTAATTAAAATTCTTTCTAGGAGAGGAGAGGGAACTTTATACAGATATGAAATAGTTTTTCTGATTATTTCCTCACTTAAACATTTCAAACTAATGACTAAAATATTCTGGTGGAGACAAGACTGACCAGTAAATATTATCACATGGCCTGTGTAACCAGAGTTCCCCTGAGATGCTTTCCTTGTCCCATCTTAAAGATGATTTTTTTTCACAAGTCTGCAATTTGTAGCTGTGTTTAAGTGTAAAATTCTAAAATTCTCTTCCTAGTCCCTTATTTTTTAAAAAGATTTTGTTTATTTATTTGAGAGAGAGAGAGCACGAGCAAAGGGGGAGAGGCAGAGGGAGAAGCAGATTCCCCGCTGAGCAGGGATCCCAATGCCAGGCTTGATTCCAGGACCCTGGGATCATGACCTGAGCTGAAGGCAGACGCTTAACTGAGTGAGCCACCCAGGCACCCCTCCCTAGTTCCTTAAACTTAATTTTTGCTTTTATTCTAGCACATAATTGTTTTAATCAAATTAATGAGAAATACATAAGATTTGTGAATACATTCCATAATTGGGCCAATAAAAGGAGAGAGCACGTAGGAAGGGGACTATGGCAGAAGAATTAAAAAAAAAAAATTATTCTGCCCTGGCAACTCTGTACTAGATGTGAGATGGTAGGCAAGTCATTAAGCCTTTGTAGATTTCCATTAATTCATCTGTAAAATATTCTTTTTTAAATTCAAGATGGTGGTTATTTAAGTGGTTGAAAACACCACTTCTCATTTTGGCTTGTCTTTCGTGTTGAAGCTAGAGGAAGTTATTCCTTTTCATGTACAATTAGACCATGAGCTAATAATTTTGTTAGGGGCAAAGACATCAACAAGCACCTTTTTAAACACTGAGAAAGACTGTATTTCAGAAGTTAGAAGACCCTTTGATAAAACATCTATTGTGAAAAGTCAAACTTATATAAAGATCCTGATTAAAAGTATTTACTTGAAGTGAGAAGTCTATTTATCATGCCAAATTTAGTTCCTTGTACTGTTAGGAGTTAAGTTGTGTGCCAAAAGATAGACCATATTCTCTGATTATAATATAATAAAACCAGAAATTATTAACAAAAAGCTGTAACACAGATAATTACTTGGAAGGAATAAGCCATTCAAAACTGTTGGGTCAGAGGCAATTAAAACTGCAGTTATGAGTCATTTAGAAAATAAGAACACTATTTAGGAGGAAAAAAAACCCTCCTGATGTTCAGCAAAGCCGCATTCACAGGCGAATATATGGTGGTAAATTATTTCATTTTAAACTACAAAAAGTAAAACGCAACATAAGATGTTTTTTAAAATATAAAATTTAAACATAACAATATTAAGGGGAATTAGATGAGATAAAAAACAAAATTTAAAGAAACCATGAAAGGTGGTATTCATATATCCAAGAGCTGGTTCTTAAAAATAATAATTTAGGAGCATCTGGGAAGTGCCTGCCTTTGGCTCAGGTTATGATCTCAGGGCCCTGGGATGGAGTCCCTCATCGGGCTCACTGCTAAGCTTCTCCCTTTGACTCTCCCTCTGTGCTCTCCCCACCCCCCCAAATAAATAAATAAAATAAAATCTTGAAAATAATAATAATAATTTTAAAATCTTTAGAAATTTGACTCAGAAAAAGTGTAAAGCAAAGTTATTTTAAAAATGAATAAAGTTGAAATGAAATAGAAATTTTAATAAAAATAGAACTTCTAAGCTGATTCTCTATGAAACTTGATAGGCAAAATTTTAGCGGCTAACTACTTATAATTTTGGAGTAAAAAACTGCAATATCTCAAAATGTTCATACCAGTAAGCTTTTCAAATTTTTAAGAAGTAAATTCTTATTTGCCTAAATAGAAATTTATAGAAAGTGTCCCAATTAATATTTTTGAAAGTCACATAATCCTGAATCTAAAACTTAGCAGAAAATATCACAAATATATATCTATACAACAATCCCTATTATGGATGTATAGGCAAGAAGTCTAGGTAAAATATAACAAATTAAATTTAGCAGTATCTTAAAAGAATAATTCACCTCAGCCAAGAGGTGACTTAGTGTCAAGAATTCATTAATAATTAATTACAGAAATGAATCAAGAGAAAAAAATATTACTAGAAATGGATAAAAAGCATGAAAAGTCAATTCCTATTCCTAGGGGAAAATATTAACTAGACATAAAATAACCTTCATTGTGTAAGAAAATATACTTCAGTCATTCTTGCCAAAATGAGGGTATTCTTATATTTGATGATATATTAAAGGTTATTGGTGGTGATTACTTTTTCAAAATATCAGAATTTTTCAAGTATATTAGTGAAAACACGCAATTATCTATTATTTGCAGAAACTCCATTAAAGTAACAATAAACATTTAAAAGTATAAACTCATAGGAGACAGTCAGTAGGAGAGGGAGATAATTACAGAGAAGGGATACCAACATATTTCTGGAACATGGGAAGAGGGCTACCTTAGAACCATGGAGGAAACTCAAATTCAGTTTCTACAGGGAGAGTACATTGAGAAGCAAGGTATTTTGTTCCCCTAAACTCAAAAGGATCCAGGGATTACAGGTGGGGATGAGGCTAATGACTGTATATAATGGTTGGTTGAAAGTTTATTTAAGTAGCAATCAGTCACCAGATCATGTCTCCCTTCTTTGCCCCACCACCCTACAGTTAGCAGACTACCCTTCTTCTTGCCCAATAGGGTTAGAGAAGTTGACTATTTGAAGAAATTAATCCACAGAATTTCGAGACATTGGGACACCTGGGATATGGGAAGCTGGAGGTGAGGAATCGGATTGATAAACGGGGGATTAAGTGCAAGTCTACATACTTGTCAACCTATTTCCCACTTACAGGCCTGAAGGCCTGATCTTTCAGAAGAAGTTTGAATTTTAAAGAGAGAAATTGAGCTTCTCAAACAGAAGAAAAGAAAGAAAGAAAAAGAAAAGAAGAGAAAGAAAGAAAGGGAGGAAGCGAGAGAACGAAAGAAGGAAAAGAAAAAAAGGAAAGACAGAAGAAATACCTTTAATACAAAACAGAAGAAAATTTAGAACAATTTATCAATAATCTCAGAGAAGCAATATATTACATCAATTATACAAGAAAAGGATACTGTCTTTGTTCTACCATAGATTCTTTTTCTTTGCTTTAGACTCAATCAGTCTCTCTTCCTTTTTTTCCCTTGGACTTTGTTCATTTTGACTCTTTCCATTTCTTAGCCCTGCACAGTCTTTATGCCACCAAGTTTCTAGTCTTCTTCGGCTGGGAGGACTGACACTGAGAGATCCCACCTCCTGATTCATCCTGGATTGCTCAGGAACATGTTCCAAGGTCAGACCAGGCCCATGAAATTCTTGATACAGATGGATTTGCTGCTAAGCCTGGTCCAATGCAGAAGACTGTGGTCCCGTTTTTAATTCCTTAGCCTCCAAGATTCTACTGGGCAGTAGAGGAGGAAAAGGGTGAGAATGAGAAATGTTAATTTTAAAAATGTAGGAAGAACATTTTGGAAGAGATTAATAGGGAAATTAGACTTATTCTCAGGGAAGGGGTGGGGATAAGCGCTGAGCTGCTGGTCTCTCTAAGAATGCTTAGAATCCCTCACAGAAGAAAGTGAAGAAAAGGGCAGGACTATGAGGCACTCTGTATGTAGGATGATTCCAAATCATTACTTTCCCTCTCTATCAGCAGAAGAGATGAGTGGGGAAGGGATCATGCTGGATGCAATGGTGAAGTAGGGAATTTTATGTTTGGGAGACTAATCCAAATGTCAGTCAGTCATGAAACAGTATAATTCAGAAAGCTTTTTGGCCACACAAACATTTTGTGGCTTGCAGTTTTTTCACTTGTTTATTTTTTATTGTTCATAGGAATTACATAAATTATATAATTATGAAAATATAGAGTTCAAAATAATCATTTTCCTTAGGAGAATCAGGGATTCATCTCTAGTCAGCATGCCTGGGATCAGATTTTCATTCATTTGCTAGCTATAGGACCTTGGACAAATGTTTTAACCTCTTGTGCTTCAGTTTCTCCATCTGAAAAATGGGAATATTAATTTCACACAGTGCATATTGTATCATGATCAAATAACTATTATTATTATTAATATTAATGTTTTGGTATAGCCTCATTTTGACTTCCCCATGAGATGCTTATCTAATTTTGATGACCCGTTTGTTGTATCTTTTCTTTTTTACTTCTCATGTGTTCCCATTCAAACACCAATGCAAACGTAGCCACATATATAAGTACAGCTCAACAAACAAGGGGCTGTGCAGTGAATTCTGTAAACAGAAGCTTGTTAGTGTAACGTTAACAATATTTAATAATGTGAATAACAATATCTTCACTTTAACATAGGCACTTTTCGTTATGAATATATGTGCTTCCTTCTCTCTATACCTTAAGGAATAAAACTGATGGAAATTTGGTTGCAATTCTAGCCATTTGAGAAAGAGTCGATGATAATTGCTAGCTTAATTTCATGTTAAATAGTTCTAAAATGTCACTCTTCAAGTTGAGGTGGGTATTGATATACATGGTAGGCCTGATGATGAGTGAAATTTGAAATGTTTTTCTGTTAATTTCATGTTTCATAAGCAGGCAAACTATTGCCACTATTTATTCCTCATCTGTTTTCTTTTGAGGAAGCCAACTGAACATTAAGTTCTTGTGGATGTATTTCTTTAAAAAGTAGTGGTGCCATACCACGTACTGTCATTATTTAAAAACTATGACATTCTGACAGTGTGTCAGAAAAAGTGGTGGCTCTATGAAATTTACATGCCTAAGTTTGTAACTAAAACTAATTTTGTCAGGGAATATTTTATAATTACCAAATTAAAGAACTGTATAATTAAAGTAAAATGAGCTCTGCATGTGCCTAGAAACATAATCTCTTAATGCTTTTGTTGGTTTTTCTCCAATGACATTATTTTGTAATGTATATAATTTACTGCAGAAATAGTAACGGAGTAAGGTTGTTTTCCAGAGATTTGCAATCATTTGGAGAAATCCATGAACAAGTTAGAGTATTGAATTATTTTCACATTCAATTTAGTGATTTTTAAAAGAGGAACAGCAAATTAACCAACTTCAAATGCCCCCCTCCTTCTCATACTTCTGTATTTTATTTATAGAAGAGGAAACCTTTCTTCATTTCTTCCTGTCAGCTGTGCAGAGCCAGTTCTACTGAAATTGGGTAAAAGAATATCCAAAATACTTTTTAGCACTCTGAGTCCACCTTTGTTAAATAAATTGATTGAGATGGTTATTTTTCTGGTTAAGTTGATACGGAGCTTTAAAAACAGGTTATATTTTTAACAGTCCTATATAAAACTCTAAAATATGCTTTCAGTAAGGATAATTTATTATTACAGATGAATTTTGTGGAAGTGTAATTAATATTATTTGTATTTTGGATTCTAACGTTATAATAATGTGAATTCTTAGTTCCTTGATCTAGAATTTTCCTCACACGGGCCACTTACTCATCTTTAGCTGGTCTGGTCATCTTGTAATAGTGTGAGACTTGAGGAGTGTGTATGTTCCACAGTGGACTTGATTACTACTGGATAAAGAGCGTAGTAGCCGTGTCGGCAAAACCATATTGGGTCTATTTGAAGGAGCCTGTTTAGGAAATTGGACACGTGCCACTATATTCAAGAAAGATAATGCATATTTATGAAACCATTGCTCTTTCTGAAACTTAAAGGAAATGGAAGAATAGCATCTATGTGAGAAAATTACATAGCTGTGAATTATGGATATTTACTTAACGTCTCTGGGCCTCAGTTTTCTCATCTATGAAATAAAGAGATTTCTTACTCTCTCTAGTGACCTCACAGAATTTTTCAAATGAGATCATGATATAGTCAATATGAAAACGCTTTGAAAAGTGTAAAGCACTATGCAAGTGTAAGGGATTGTTATTTTTCATTATTGTTTTCTTATCTAGAACTACCATGGAGATAAGCGCCTTTATTTTATTTAAACAAGAAGGGAAATAGAAAATTATTGTATTTAAGGTATTCAGGTCTAAGAAATTAGAAACAGAATGTGCATAAGCCTCTGATGAGACAAAGTATGTATGTAAAATCAATTGGATATGCAATAGCAACTTACTATGTTGGCAAGTTGAAGCGTGTGGTAGAGTGCCATTACTATTCATAGAGGGATCTGAACAGAGTAAAAGGAATGATGATGATGTTACAATGATAATGACAACAATTACAAAGATATAAGCTGTACTGAAGCTAGGGTTTGTCTCTTTTTTCCTAATGTTTTCTGAGCCAAGAATTAGGCTCCAGTGCATAGATCCTTAATAAATATTTGACAATATGAATAGCACATACTGTTAGGTACATTCAGAATTTGCACCTGTTTCCACATAGCTCATCAAGAATTGATTTATTATTTTTCTGCTTCTCTTGAGATGATTATGTGGTTTTGTCATTTATTAATATGGTATCTTTCATTAATTGCTTTTCAGATGGTAAACCAATCTTGCATTACTGAGGTAAATCCCACTTGGTCAGGGTTTATACTACTTTTTATATATTGATGGATTCTATTTGAGGAATATTGGTCTGTAATTTTCTTTTTTTTTTTTTAAGATTTTATTTATTTTTGCAGGGGGGCGGAGCACAACTATGGGAAAGGGGCAGAGGGAGAAGCAGACTCCCCACTGAGCAGGGAGCCTGTTGCTAGAGTCAGTCCCAGGACTCAGGGATCATGACCTGAGCCGAAGGCAGGCACTTAGCCAACTGAGCCACCCAGACGCCCTGTATTTTTCTTTTCTTGTAATGTGTTTGTCAGATTTTGGTATCAGGGTAATGCTAGTCTAATATTGGGACTACGTCGGGAAAGTCACTTGTCTTCAGTTTTCTGGAAGAGTTTGCCGAGGGTTGGCATTCTCTTTTTCTTTTAAATATTTGGTAGAATTCAACAGTGAACTCCTCCTAAACCTGGAGTTTTTGTTTGTTTGTTTTTGTTTTTTTTTTACAGGAAGATATTTAATTACTAATGCAAATTCTTTAATAGATGCAGTGTTATTCACATTACCCATCTCTTCTTGAATTTGGTAGTTTGTATTTTTCAAGGAACTTGCCCACTTTCTCTAGGTCTTCAGATGTGCAGGCATAAAGTTGCTGGTAATATTCTCATATTACCCTTTGACTCTTTGTAGAATCTGTAATGATGTCACAGATTTCATTCCTGATATTAGTAATTAATGTCTTTTCTCTTTTTTATCATCATCATTATCATCATCATTAACTAGAAGTTTACCAGTATTATAAATCTTCTTGAGTAATCAGCTTTTGGTTTCATTGATATTCTCAGTTATCCTTCTGTTTTCTGTTTCTTTGATTTCCACTCTGATCTTCATTATTACCTTTCTTCTACTTGCTTTGAATTTGATTTGTTCCCCTTTTTCTAGTTTCTTATTGTGGAAGCTGAGGTAATTGATGTGAGATTTTTCTTCTTTTCAATTCTATGTATTTAGTGTTATAAAATTTCTCTTAAATACTGCTAATACTGTCTTAGCTACATTCCACAGACATTGATATGTTGTGTTTTCATTTTCATTTGGTTTAGAATAGTTTCTTTTTTTTTAAGGGTATACCATGATGATTTCATATATATATCTGTTGAGAAAGAATTCCTCCTATTGAAGTAATTAATACATCCCTCCCTCATATATTTACTTTGTTTTCCCCTGAAAACATTTAAGTTCTATTCTCTTAGCAAATTTCAATTATATGACATGTGTTATCAACTGTAGTCACCATGTTATACATTAGATCCTCATACCTTATTCATCTTGCAACATATCTTAAAACTAAAAGTTTGTACTTACCCTTTCCTTATCCTCCTCCTAGACTCAAGTCCCAGGAAACAACTAATATAGGTTTGTCTTTTTTTTCCCCTTTTAATCTCCACATAGAAGTAATACCATGTAGTATTTGTCTTTCTCTGGTTTATTTCACTTAGCATAATGCCCTTCAGGTTCATTTGCTGAATCATAGGTCGTTCTGTTTTTAATTTCTTGAGGAACCTCTATACTGTTTTCCACAATGACTATCAGTTTACATTCCCAACAACGGAATACAGCGTTGGGCTTTACCTATTCACCAGCATATGTTATCTCTTGTCCTTTTGATGATGACCATTCTAACAGGTGTGAGGTGATATCTCATTGTGGTTTTGATTTGCATTTCCTTAATAATTAGTGATGAGGAACACTTTTTCATGAACCTGTTCACCATTTGTATGTCTTCTTTGGAAAAATGTCTATTCAGGCTATTTGCCCATTTAAAAATTGGGCTCTTTATGTTTTTGCTGTTGAGTCGTATGTGTTCCTTGTATATTTTGGATATTAACTCCTTACCAGGTATGTAGTTTACAAATATTTTCTCAGATTCCATAGGTTGCCTTTTTATTTTAGTGGTTTTCTTTGCTGAGCAGAATCTATTTAATTTGATGCAGTCACACTCACTTATTTTAGCTTATGTTGTCTTTGCTTTTAATGTCACAGAATACTTTCTAATTTCCCTTTTGATTTATTATTTGCCCCATGGATAATTTGTAAGTGTTTTATTTATTTTCCAAATATTTGAGGATTTTCCCAGATATCTTTCTGTTAGTGATTTCTAATTTATTACATTTTGGTCAGAATATAACTTGTATGAATTGAATCCTTTTAAGTGTACTGAGATTTGTCTTGTGACACAAAATATGGTACCACGTTCATAGGCAAATGTTTCACATGTACTTGAATTAAATGTGTATTCTACTATTGAGTTTTCTATAAATGTTAATAAATTCAAGTTTGTTGATAGTCTTATTCAGATCTCGTATATTTTTACTGATTTTTCTATCTACTCTATCAATCGTGGGAAGAGTATTGAAATCTCCTATTAAAATTGTGGATTTATCTATTTCTTCTTGAAATTCTATTTGCCTTTTTCTCTATTTAGAAGCTCTGATATTAGGTACATAAACATTTAAAATTGACATAACCCATTGATGAATTGATTCCACTATCATGAAATGACAATTTTTACCTTTAGTAGTATTCTTTGCTCTGAAATTTGCTTTTGTCACAGCTGTCTCTTGATTAATGTTAGCATATATTTTTCAATCCTTTCACTTTGAGTCATAATACTTACCTTTGTTCCTCTGTACTTAAAGTGTGTCTTCTCCCCACCCTCCCATTCCCTGTACCCTTGGCTGTTTTTAAAATTTTTATTCTCTTTATTACCATTTTGGAACAATTTGATTATAATATTCTTTGGAGTAGTTTTATTCATGTTTCTTCTGCTTTGTGTTTATTGAGTTTATTGGATCTGTGAGTGTATGTTTTCCATCAAATATGGACATTTAGGGGCCGTTTTCTCTTCAAATATCATCCATCATTTGGGAGTTTCAAACACATGTACTTTAGCCCTATGAAATGATATGATCCTCTTATATTTTTAAAAATTTCTCTTTTTGTGTATTTCATTTTGGTAGTTTCTGTTGCTATGTCTGCAAGTTCACTAACCTTTTTTTTCCTGAAATGTCTAATCAGCTGTTAATCCCATCCAATGTATTGTTCATCTGACACATTGTAGTTTCCATTTCTAGAACTTTCATTTGGTTCTTTCTAACATCTTTTCGTGTCATTACTTAACTTTTTGAATAGGTGGGATACCGTTTCATAACTGTTTGAATATGGTGTTTTTTTTAGTTAATTTTAAGGCATCTATTATTTTTGAGTCTGTTTTGGTTGACTTTTCTCCTTAGTTGGGCTCATATTTTCCTGCTTCCTGCCATACCTGGTAATTTTTATTATATGCTAAACATACCTTCTTGAATGCTGAATATTTTTTGTATCCCTCTAAGTATTCTGAGCTTCATTCAAGGACACAATGGAGTTATTAAAAACTTTTCTCGTTTTGGTTCCAATTAGACATGACTGGAGTAGCTCTGTCTACGGCTTATACTTTGTTGTCCTCAGACTTTCAGCTTTGTCTCTTTGCCTCTGGGAGTCTACTGAGTTCTTTCTGGGTTTCCACTCACTGTACCATTACCAGAAAGCCGTTTAAGACATTAAGCTGTGCAATCTTTGGGCCTGCTTTGTATATTTTGCATCTCTCAGGGATCACTGTGCTTTGTTGCCTGATGTTCTAGTGTTTTAAAACCATTGTTTCACATATTTTGTCCATTTTTTGGTTGATTCAGGTAGAAGAGTCCATTATTTCATCTTGACAGGAAATGGAAGTTTCTGATTCATAGTAATTTTTGTATCATAAGAATAATGTCCTAATTTTTTTTCTCCTTTTAATTAAGAAGCCTAGTTTCTCAACCTCTATGTGCTTCAGTTTCCTCATTTATAAAATTAGAATTATAATTGTGCCCATTTTCCAGGTTGTTGAGAGATTTCAATGAGATACCAGTGTAAAGCATTTAAAAAGCACATAGAAAGCTTCTAAAATAAATTCTAATAAATAAAGTCATCTTATTATCATTTCTGTTCTGTTACAAATCACACAAAACAGTCTCTCATTTTTAAATACTTGTCCACTTAATTTGATTCACTTTCTACTTCTGTTTAAAAAAAGCTTAATATTTATATTCTATGTAAGCAAAGGGTTAAGGGGATCTACTGAATAAGTGAGTAGAATTATGCATCTTGAAAGACATAATAACCATTAATATTGTCAGCTGGGTCTTCTTGAGAGAAATTTTGTCAAGGACACTTAATATGGTGCTCAAAATATTCTTCTAAGAATGAAAGCCCCTATCCAGACAAAAGATTCCCACTAACAACTCACCCAAGTCATTTATTTGTGATTTGGATCATCTCTGTACTCTAATTGCATACCATCTTCTCTTGTAAAGGGAGATTCACATTTAATCTTGTCTGTCCCCCCCCCCCCAAAAAAAAAGCTGGGCTGTTTAACCAAAACAAACTCAGCAGCTTGGGATTTACATATCTCTCTGGTATCTTACTCATCATTTTTTAAATGCTCGGGTCACTAAAGTTATGCATTGGGAAACATTTCGGCATTCCCTAAGGTGAAATATAGAAGCTATTTAATAGTAAATATTTCATGTCTTAGGAACTTTTTGCAAGGAAGGTAATTAGTAAGTTGCTATTTAAAACCTCCAAGGGAATTTATTGTATATAAATTTTTAATGCAAAATTATAATACATTAAACAATTTAATGGAAACAATATTAGACACATTTCAGATCATCATAGCATTCAGATTACCTACAGTAATGTATATGGTGGATGCAACTCAGCTGTATCTGTTTGCAGAATATTGACAGTGAGGAGAAGGAACTATACATTAAATCAAAATTAAAACTAAAATCCAAACTAATATTTGCATATTTTTGTTTTTAAATAGAATAGGACTAAAATATATTCTTTTAAAAAGATTTTATTTATTAATTACAGAGAGAGCGCACGAGCATGAGTGGGGGGGCAGAGGGAGAGGGAGAAGCAGACTCCCTGCTGAGCAGGGAGCCCAACTTGGGGCTCGATCCCAGGACCCTGAGATCATGACTTGAGCTGAAGGCAGATGCTTAACTGACTGAGCCACCTCAGCGCCCCTAAAATATATTCTTTTAAAAAAGATAGCAAAAGATAAAACATAAGAAATATATTTGGTCCTAGTTAGAAGACTCGTTTATCTTCTCTATTTGGATTCAGTAAAAGAGCAACCATTTTAGCATAGATTATAACTATACTAATCTTTATTGCCCTAAGGAAAAAGTATTTTTATTCTAACAAATTTAGCTTTACATATGTATTTACTTCCACCAGAATGAATTATAGTATTCTTTTATCAAAAACTAAGAGTGAATGATGTTTATTATAGGGTACCCATTAAAGTAATAAAGTAGTCAAATATTTCCAGAAATAACATGGGGAGTTTTTTTCAGCAACTCAACTCTATTGGATCCTGATCAAACTATATCTGTTTTTACTGGAATTTCTTCCATAGTGGACAATTCGGTAAGAAGATCCTTTAGTAGGGTCTTAATGAGTAATTATTTGGGGGGAAGAGTGGTATATTTGAAAATATTCACTTTCTTAACAGAGTTTTCTCATTAAAATCGTGCCCTAAATCAGGGCATTTTTCAGATTATAAGTGAAAGCTTAGAAATGCTTTTTTAAAATTATTATTTTCCTTTTGCAAATCATGATTAGTGTCTTGAACCCAGTAGGTGCAAATGCCTAATTTGATATAATGGTAGGGGTATCATTTATTGATTAGCTACTATGTGTTGGAAACTAGGTTAGACACATTTATCGTCTCATTGACTCCTTCAACAAGCCTTTGAGGTATTATTATCACTATCTGACAAATAATGAAATTGAGGCTGAGAGGTTAAGGATATTGGCCAAGTAGCAAAGAAAGATCTAATAAAATTGCCTGATTTCAATGCCAGATGATGATAGTGACAATTTCATGGTATCTGTTTTCACATATGATTTCCAGAAATAGTTCAGGTAGTATTAAAACTAAGATTGCAAATCAATCTATCACTCTGTTGGTCTTGAAAGCATTTTTCTTTGCATCCAAAATTACCATTGTAAAGTTTTCAGAGAGGATAGAATCTGCATATTTGAGCCTTTGTTTTGGCAGAAAAAAATAGGAGTTAAAAATGTGCAATTTGTTCAAAGTGCAAATATGCTGTGGCATTTTGGCGTTGTTCCAAGGGCACAGATTTAACTTGGAATTTTGGTGGCTGTTACTGGGAATGTACTGTTTATCAAATTCAGTGTTAACTGCACAGTTGAAGATTTTCTAGCAAAACTCTTTCTCTTTTTAACTTGAAAAAATTCTTTCCCCAACTTCTGAGGGTTGATAAGTAAAATCCATAAAAAGATATGGTTTTTGATGAAGAATGTCTTCTATTAAAGGGTAATCCATGAGGTCATTCAACAGAGAGTTTGCATAATCAGAATTTGGATGATCTGGCATCTCTGCTAAAACCTGATGGCCTTACATTTTCTTTTTATGTCCTTACATCTTAATGCAAATAAGAGAAGATGAAGTTTGTAGCCCTTCACTGCCTTAGTGAGTGAAATAAGCAGCCAACAAACACCTCTTGGGTGGTGGTAGATGGTCCTGAAAGGTTTGATAGGTAATATTTTACTCAGATGCATTGGTAATTCTGTGACCTGAAGGGGTTGTTGCGTTTCTAAAGGCCAGGATTTCCTTTCTTCTAGATAATGCTGTGTCCTATGCATAATATGTCTTCAAATTAAACATTATGAACATGGAATATATTTTAGCTTTTGCCAAAAATTTTTCCTGGTATACTTTTTCATTGCCTTTAGAAATTACCGCCTCATCTGTACTTCCAGAGTTGTTAATTCATGCAGATCATGTCAGGCGTCATTCTCTCTCATATGCTGGAACAAATGCCTGATTAAGAGGTCGTTGACATAGGAATCATTATTCTCCTAGCTGACCACACAGTGGAATTCAAGAAATTGTTAGTTGAATGAATTCTTGTTTAATAAGAGTATATGATTATCTGCTAGTATGACAGTTTGTTCTCTTTATTAATCAACCGAAGATGAAAAAAAAATAAAAAAGATGACATGGTTTTGAGGTCTGAGTGAACTGATGAAGAAATTCTCTGTTAGTTTATTTGGCTCTCCAGAATATATGTAAAAAGGTGAATTTGTTTTTCACCAGGTAGATGATAGATAATTCAAAATCATTTTATCTCTAGGTTAAGGCCCTAAAGCATCTTTTTATCTTTCTTCTTTGATTGGGCGGCTGATTCTTTCCAGGTTGTCCCACCTGTACCTCCACTTAACATTTTTCTTTTCTTTTATCCATATTTTGGCGGTTTTACTCCCCCTGCTGGCCCCTGGCATGCATTAGAGTTGAATCTTTTCCAAGGACTGTAGTTAATTGTTCCGTCTTGTTTTTCTTAAAGCCTCATGTAGAGTAATACTTACGTCCTAAACATAGCAGCAACCATGTGATTTTAGATGTTTTAAGTTTTTACACACTTTTCTTAAAATTTTTCTGGAGAGACTAGAGTACACCAATGCTAATTGAGAAAATATAAATAAGACATTCTGAATTTCTGAATGCTAAATCTAATGAGTTTAATTAAAAATCATTTGCTAAAGAAAAGTTATGTTCTTGTTCACAGTGAAGAAAGTTTCTTTCTCCTTCTTAAGGTAGCAGCACTTGTGCCACAAAAAAGAAAACAACTGTTTTCATTTTAAAAGAATTCATAAAACCTTTGAAATTGATAGCTTAATGTTACAAATAAATGGAACTAGATGATTTCAAAGTAATTTGACAGTACTTTGAAATAAGTATCACTCATTATCATTACATCTTTATGAGCAGTTCTTTATGAGAGAATTTGGATAATTTAAATCTCAAATATTGTCACATGCTTTTTTAGCCTCTATAGTTTTGTTTTTGTTGAATGCTACAACCTCCAATTACATCATTTTCAATTTTTTCCTATTATTTGTGTTGGACTAAAAGAAGAATATGAATATTTCCTGAGACCTGTTTATTTTAGGTGAAAGAGCTGTAATTTTCACATTGTTCTTTTATTGTCATTAAAAGAAAAAAAACTCATTTGGCCAGGAAATGGCATTTTTTAGTAAACATATTTTCGGAATCTTCTTCATCTTGAGATCTGTAGGATGTGGCTGCTTTGCAATAGCTAATGGTCATTGGGATTGGAAGACTCTTTTATCTTTTATACTTATGGTAAACACTGGTATGTATGTTTGATTAGTGACTCTCATCATTAATAGTCACTGAAATCTCAAAGCAAGAGAAGATGGAAGTTTCCCATTACTTGCTTGGGAGCCAGAGGATGACCGTTCAAATCATTTTTCTTGGTCCAAAGAGACTAGAATAACCACTCTGCCACTTTACTTTGTTTCCCAGGTCTAAACAGTGTTCCCAGTTTCTCCTATTCCTGAGGGTGGCATTCATGGGAGGCTCTGGTGGCACAGAAACAATGTCATACCTATCAGTCATTTTCTTTACATCATACCATGGCTTTGGGAGTTAAAAAAAAAAAGTTCTTCGTTCTATGCACCATGTCAAATAAATATTTTATAGAATTTCTTTTTAGAACACAAAACCTTTTGAAAAGTAGTTATTCACCATTTTAATGTGTCTAACCTAGTCCTAGTTACCAGCATTGCAGAGTGCGTTCCACTCAGCAGTTGCCAGAATACACAGCAATATGTATTTTTTAAAGCATAATGAAGACTTTCCAAATGAAGAGTGTTTTCCCACTCTTACCAGAAAGTAAAGGAAATGGGCATTGCATTTCAGCAACACTCTTAATTATGTTAACAAGAAAGAAAACATGAAGAAAAGTTTCTAGATACTATGAAACCTTGATCCCCAGCCCCTGTGGGGTGGGGGGGTAGGGGACAGATGATTTTCATCATGTCTGTGTAAAAACTTTCAATACTAGAAAATCCTTCCTTAGACATTTGCTTGGATATGTAGCCTGTAATGGGAAACAGAACTACAACTCCCACGTGTAGTGTGTATATTCCCGTTCAGCTAAAATCACCAAAGGGATCTTAGACAAAGTTGATATCTTACAACAGTTTTTAAACCTGTATTTCAGGGCCCTCTATCTTTGCAACATAGAGTAAATATTGGGTTTTGAAATGGGTGGAGGGTTGAAAGGGTCATATATTGATACTTTTTAGAAGAGAGCTAGGTGGCAGTTACAGATTAGAAAAGAGCCGTTATGCAGTAAATACCCAGTGAGGTGTTTTTCAAGATCTCTACGTCATAGGAATCTCTTGAATTACTTGCTAAAAATATTGATTTCTAAGCTTCTCCACAAAAGATTCTGGGTCCTGCAGTGGGACACAGGGGAAAACATAAGTGCCCCGATGATTCTCAATCGTTGAAAGAATTTGGAAAACATTTATCTGGTTTAATAAATTGTAGAGGCAATGTCAATAATTTAGACATGATATATTTGAAGAAAACTTCATATGTTCATCTGAGAAATGTTTATTGAGCACTTACTATGGACTGGCTATGAGCATACTTGCTAGATATGTGATCTGGGGTACTGTCTTTACTTCCCCAAACCTCAGGTTCTCATTTTAAAAATAAGTTTAATATCGGGTACCTGGGTGGCTCAGTTGGTTAAGCATCTGCCTTCGGCTCAGGTCAGGATCCCAGGGTCCTGGGATCGAGTCCTACATAAGGCTCCCTGCTCAGCGGGGAGTCTGCTTCTCCCTTTCCCTCTGCCCCTTCTCCCTGCTCGCTCGCACTCTCTCAAATAAATAAATAAATAAATAAATATAAAAATCTTTAATAAAAAAATAAGTTTAGTATCTTACTCATGTTATGGGGAGGATTCAGTTATATATGCCCTAAGAAATGCTTAATTTTTACTAATACCACTATTTTTATTCATTAGTTACTCTAGGGATAATAATTTAATTATCCAAATTAAGTATTTGTATTATATACCAAGCTCTCCTTATGAACATCTGTTGTTCTGAACTGGTATCTTTTGGAGATTTATTTAGATCCTGAGACCCCTTAGCATCTTTCAAGATTCTAAGCCTGTCCTAACATCTACTTTCTCCCTCCATCTTCTCTTTAGTCCTTTTAAAATTTGTATAGTTCCTGCCTAAGTTCACATCAAACACATCTTCCAGCTTCTTACAACACTATTCAAACATCAGCTATTATTTATTAAGCAGTTACTATACTCCAGGAACAATCTTAGGTGCTATTTGTATTATTTAATCTCACTGTAGTGCTGCAATACAGGGTTTATGACTATTTATATGGAGTTTGAGAAATGCAGTAATTAAGACAGGGTCTTTCAGCTTTGACAGTGAAGAACAGAAATTATTTTAATCCAGATATGCCAGTTTCGATGCACAAATTCTGGCCATCGTGCCTTCTATACTATTCCTATAGCTCGAGTACAATTACTTTTCCCAAAAATTGGAAAACGCAGTACTCACACTGGTTGCTCAATGGCTTTCTTTTCATTCAGAGTGAATTCAGTCCTTCCCAAGGCCCACAAAGCACCATATGATATGCCTTACATGTTCGAGGATGTTTCCATTTGCCGTTTGCCTCAGATACACCACACAGCTCTCCGCATCCCACCAGAGATGCCTCACCAGACTACCTTATATCAGTGAGCTTACGCGCGCACACACACACACACACACACACACACACACACACACAAGGCTGCTTTGCCTTGCTGGCTGATTTTTTTCTCTGTAGCAGAGATCAATAGCTAACATCTACTATGGGTTTTAAATTTATTTTGTATTTCTCCCTAGTATAAGTCCTCAACAACAGGGACCCAGGGAAAATTTAAATATTGAATATTGAATTGGGGGACATATTTGATATTCTTTGTAATAGTAATTTTATAATTTTCACAGCATTAAAGCCTCATAGATGATGTCTTGGGCATCATCCTAACATCATCTGTATTAGCTATATTTTTCACAACAAAGTTTCTGACCAAAAAATATGTTGTTTTGTACAACTTTTTGTACAAACAGGAATATCACTATGAAGAAAATAAATCTTTCTAGATAGAATATTAGGAAAAAAAAGAGTATTTAAAAAGACCCCTTACTCAAGTCACTTAGTAGGTCTTCAGTATTGAAAATACTCGGTACATTTCTCTTGCTCTTCCCTTTAGAAGCCAGAGCATTAGAATGCATGTGAGGATTAAGCATTACCTCTGTCTTAGGAAGTACTCTACCTGCTGATGCAATACTTGATGTACCAGCTCTGGTCACCGCTCATTATTATTAGCAGTATTAGTATTATCCTATAAGTGTGGTAATGCTGATTCAATACGTTTCTAGTTTTTTTTTTAACCTGTTGTTCTTTTATCCTCTCCTCTGAAATTTGCCCCACGGGAAGCTGGATTTATAGGTTGTTCAAATTATTGTACGTGTGTGTAACCTAGTGATTTAAGGGCAGTCACCATGTCTTTTCTCAAGTAAGTTCTAGCAACATCATTTCATTGATCTCAAGTAATATTAATGGTAAGTTTTGAAAGCAGTATATTTTGGGGAGGCAGTAGTTTTGAGTATTTGGATTCCACGAAAAAGAAACAAGAACTCAGGACCTAATTGTGCACCAGATTCCTTGGCATTTGTGCAAAGCGGTGTTGAGTGCTGTCAGCAGCAACAGGCATCTGACTTTGATTTCCCTTTATCACTAGCTGGTCAGTTATGTATCTCGTCAGTGCTAGTGTTTTAATTTCCTCTTTCAGGTGTCTCCCCTTCTGCTTTTCCTTCCTTCTCACTCTCCCTTTCTTCCTCCTTTAATCTACTTAAAAATAATAATATCTTAGTGACATTTAAGATGCAAATCACGTTGGAAGTGAGAAGGTGGATATTTGTACATGTGTTCTGTGATAGGGGTTTCTAAGTGTGTCCCGCTGGGGATGGTTAGTACATTCCACAGCTATAAGGGAAAAATCCACGTTTCCCAGAAATAAGGTCAAAAGACACGCAACAACTTTTTTATTATTTGCTTTCAAAACAGAGGGGGTATGATTTATGCAGGATATAAGCTTATGTCATAGCTGCGCAGGTGCTGCCGTGAAGTGGTGACCCCCATCTAATCCCCATAACGACACTGGGCATTGACTGCTTTTGCTTTGTTGTTACCGAGCTGCTTTCTCAGGGGCTTTTAAGTTTCTAAACCCAGCCGCTAGGTAGCCGGCCGGCCTGTGCTTGGTGCAAGAACATTGTTATAAGTACAACCTGAAGTGCATTTTACATCCCTCTCTGAGTTAAATGACTGTCACTTTGTGATGGTTCCTCTCTGACTGAATCTAAAGTCTTCTATTAACTTTTTAAAAAAAGTTTTAAAAAAACTTTAAAAAAAAAAACTTTTTAAAAAAAAGGAATCTAGCATTCACCATAAATCATATTTTTTTGCATTTCTTTTTTATTGCAGAAAAATAGTCATAATCATTTATTGGAAAAATGATAAATAGTTGCTTGATATTTATAAGCTAAATATGCTTTTGGTATGGGCTTTGATAAGTCAATGGCTGATTTACTTATATAATTCACTTTTATTTTTAGAAGAAGATAGTTAATACTCTTCCATGTTATTTCAATATTTTCTTCATTGAACCCCTTAAAGATTAGTGACTTAGTAAATATTTGCAAGTCATCAGAAAAAATTGATTTACAGTTTCATTGTTTCTTACCATATTTCCATCTATCAGGGTTTTAATATTTTTAAAGGTTTCAGTGTGTCCTGGATTTTTAAAAAACATGCCTGAAAAGTATTAACTTTATTTTAAAGTATTAACTTTATTTTATTAAATTTCATTAATGCTTTTTTTGATGTGGGAGGAAAAAAAATTGTGTATTTAAGTTACGATTTAAGTTCAATTCAAAAAGTTAAGATCCAGGACATAGGAGCCAAAGTACTTGAGTTTGAATCTCAGCTGCATCACATCCCGGCTCTGTAATCTTGAGCCATGTTAACCTCTGTGTGTTATCTGCAAAAGGTAAGTGATAACAATAATACTTATATCAAACGTGTTAAGATAATTAAGTTAATATTTGCAAATCCCTACATAAATATTTGTTCTATAAAGAGATAAAGTTTAACTTTTCCAACTCAATGTTTGAGATTTGATGCTTTTCACTAGCGTGTTTTGAGTCATTCATACTGATTATTACAATTTTATCATGAGATTATTAGCTTTGTCTTAAATCTTAAAAATTTTGAACTGATAGTGAATAAAGGGAAAGTGATAATTCACAAAATTGCCCCTTAGTTGAGGTAGCCTGTGAGATAGGACAGAAGTAGTTTACATAACTGTGGAGAACAAAAGCTCAAGGAAAGCGTTTGAAATAAATTTATGTTTTTCTTGCAGTAGCTGTAGGCACCCTTCAGGTTTCAGTTAAGTGATGACAATATAATTAGATTGCAAAATATTCAGTTTCCTGGGAGCTCTTTGATGCCCTCAAGTCATCTCCGAGGCTTCTCCAAACTGCTAAGGTTTCCCTAGGCTGCCTATTTAGTCTGATTTCTCTGAAAAATATACATGAATAAATAGGCCCCTCTGAAGCATTAAAAAATTAATATTTAACATTTAACAGAAACTGTAGCAAATATTATTTTCCGAAAGGACAAAAGGAAAGGAGATGAGAGGGAAGAGCCAAGAAAATGTAATATTTTGCTTGAGGGAAGACAGTAGGTTGCTACTGATTTTTAGGCATATATTTAAAAGAACACTGGAGAGGGCAGGAGTACAATTGCAATGAGGATTACATTAGCATAATTCCTTGGTCCGGACAACATTAGCTGATGAAAAGTCTCTGCCTGGGAGTCACCTCTGGAGGGCAGTGCAGCTCTATATTTGTCGCCGCAGGTTCTGAACGCTCTCCACTTTTCCTGAAGTTCCTTTCAAAGATGCCTGGCCTTTTGATTTTTCAGCCTGCCTTCTGGGGGAGGGGCCTGCCGCGCTGATACTCAGGCAACCCTGTTTGGGTAGAGTCTCTGTCCCCTGCGGGGGGGGGGGAGGGGGGTGGGGGAATGGGATAGACTGGTGATGGGTAGTCAGGAGGACACGTATTGCATGGTGCACTGGGTGTTATACGCAACTAATGAATCATCGAACTTTACATAAAAACCAGGGATGTACTGTATGGTGACTAACATAATATAATAAAAAAACATTAAAAAAAAACCACAAAAAAACAAAGATGCCTGGCCTTGTACGATGCGAATCACTCTCTGTGTTAAATACTCAGAGGAGACCTAAACATGAAAGGAAAGTCGTTTCTGTTAGATGGTTAGACTGTTGGATCGGGGGTGGGAGGGTTCGCTGAGAAGTGCGTCAGCATGGCTCACACCGAATTCATGAAGCTGGGTGCATAAGCAGGTCGCCGACTGATATTTGTCTTCGCGCCCGCCCCTTAGTTCAGACACCTGTGTACCTCAACTTTTAAATATCCTTGTTTTGGTCTCTGCCTTACTCCAAAAGACAAATCTGTACTCTAAGAAAATCTGCTGACAGCCTGGACAGTTGAACTGTATCGTCCGATCCTTTTGACGCTGCCGAGTGTCATGGAGAAGGTCAGCCCAGCAGCCAGCATAATATCTCCCAGTACCTTAACAAATCAGCAAAATATTTTGAGAAATGCTTTACTTTTATGAAAAAAATACCCTGATAGTTATTGGATTTGTCACAGCATCTAAGGTTTCTCTCATAACCATACTGACCTTCACGAGCTATTATATTACAAAACCAACTCTTTATGTAATCAAACCAAAGGAAGGATGCTTAGTGAGCTTACATGACCCTCTGTTACAATATAGGCATACAAAAGTTATTTTCTTCAGCACTATCTAACTATTGCATAAAGAAACAGCTTTATACAGTAAGGCCTAGGCTATTTGAAGTCTCAGGAGTAAAGTAATATTGGGATTTTCTTTTTCCTCTGAAGGCTGTTTGAGAGCTTTCAGCAGGGGGATACCACATTGAAAGGTTTGCCTGAGATCTCATAACTCCAAGTGTCAGGAAAAATGTGTAGATTATGAAAGGCTTTTCTGGTGAGCAAAAAGAACTGTGCTTTTCAACCCTAAATCATGACATAGACTTGTTATACCACAAAGAATTAAAGAATGTTAAGTAAATGACTTTTTTCCCTCCCTCTGTGCCTCTGAGGATAGTTATTAATGTTGATTCTTGCTGCTGAGTGATCCTGAAGCTACTGTCGCAACCTTTTTATTCCCTGAGTGCAAATGAATCCTTTATGAGGTAATTGAAGGAAATTGATGACATTATTTGCTGTATCTTGGGTATCAACAGTATATAAATGAAAAACAGTTATCACATTGACCAACACATTTGGATAGAAAGGTCTCAAGCTATTTTCTGCCTCTACAGACTTTGTACTTTTGTATAGTGAAGTAGTAGGTACACAGCTTTTAAAATTATCAATGCCTTGTATTAATTTACCATCAGCTGGTGTAAAGGTTGTAAGTCTTTTAGAAACGCAAAGAGCCTGGACTTATGCATTTTATTTTGTTCCTCTTGTTTATTTTAATGTATTCTTCACAATCAGAACAGTGACCTATTTCATAATTCTTTTCTTTTGAATATTAGTACATACGGGTTCTAAGCAAAGGATGGCTTTAACCTTTAAGTTAAATCTCACCTTTTGAGCCATAGCAAATTCTGGGTTGTGTTTGTAAGGGAGAGAGGAAAAGCACTAGAAAGGAATCTTAAAGAAATTTTACAATACAGGGTATAGATGAGTGGTTTTAAAAAGAAAACCTGTATTAAAGCAGCACTACTGAATGAGCTATACTGAAAGAACATTCATTTACCCAGCTAAGGAAAAGTCATCTTAAATACGGTCTCTAGTTACTTTTCTTCTCACTTATTACATTTGCCACTTCATTCTGACCTTACTATGACCTTACAGTTTATGGCCTAAAGGTAACCATTATGTAATAATGAAAATATGCAGACCAAGCTTTACCACCTAGAAAGATTTGGGTTTTTATATTTTGTTTAAATTAACACTCTTTGCTGTTTATAAAACTCTGCTCCTTGGTGCTTGAAAGAAGAGAGAAGCATTAATCGCAATTAATGTGCAGATTTGTGCTTTTAGGGACTGCCTGCAGTGGAGGTGAGTCAGCAGGCTTTGTTACATTAATTAAAGTGGATTCACTAAGATATGTACTGCTCCTAACTTGATAATGCTTTAAAGCATAATTTGCTTGCTTAGGAAAAAAGAAACCTAAAAACCAAACTATTGATACCCATCTTTGCTTTCTTCTTTGGTTTGATTTGTTTTATTTTATTTATCCAGACCTAAGTTTATTCCATTTCTACCTTGCTGTGATCACATAATCTGATCTTCGTGAAATAGGCAGTTTACCAGTTGGATAAGGTGAGGGAAAAACTCTTCAGGCAATAAAAACGGAAAACAAAAAGGGTTAAAGGGCATCAGCACGTTCTTGTCACATGTGCCCTGATGTGCACTGTTGTTTTCTTTGAGACCAGTCTTTGAATTCCTCTTGGTTTGGTCCTTAGGCCTGGAAATGAACCAAAACCACAGCTTGGCCCTGAAGATCCACAATGCATGAGATATGAATAATTGTAAATCAGTGATTCAGAATCTTCAGTCATTTGTTAGTCATTTTCCTGCTACCAGTCACAAATCCATTCTTTACTTTTAAACGATGGCAATTATCCTTGGTAAAGTAACTTTCAGATAATATTGATTATATTGATTGAATGTAGCACTGTGGGCTATATTCAGGCACATGTCTCAGCACTTTTAAATCCAAATAAACTCTTATTTGCATTGTATGGATGAGGAAACGGAGGTACACAAAATTAAGGGCCCTGCCTAGGGTAACATGGTAAATTTCAGATGGTATTTCTGCTCCAGAGGACTGACTAGAACTCCAGGTCTTACATCCTGAGAATCTGGGCTCTTCAGGAAATCTTAGTTTCTTTGAGGAGTCTGTGTCTTACTACTAGGATTAAAATGATTTTGACCTGGAAGATATTAGGCCAAGTGAAATAAGTCAGACAGAGAAAGGAAAATACCATATGATTTCACTTATATGTGAGGTCTAAAAAACAAATGACTAAACAAGCAAAAAGAATCAGACCTATAAATACAGAGAACAAACTGATGGTTGCCAGAGGGGAGGAGGATGGGCAAAATGGGTGAAGGGAAGTGGGTGATGCAGGCTTCCAGCTATAGAACGAATAAGTCACAAGAATAAAAGGTACAGCATAGGAAATATAGTCAAGAGTATTGTAATAACATTGCATGGTGACAGATGGTTGCTACACTTAGAGTGAGCACAACATAATATATAAACCCGTTGAATAACTATGTTGTACACCTGAAACTAATGTAACATGTATGTCAACTTTATACACATTAAAGAAAATTAAATTAATTGCCCATAAAAATGCTTTTGACAAATTAAAAATGGAGATTTTTAAAAACTTACTATCAAAGAAGGGAATAATTTAAGATTTTTTTCAATAGTCAATTAAAAATGGATTGCTCATACCAAATAAAGACAAATATAATAACCATTAATCCTTTATCAAACCTTGGGATGTGAAATCTTATTTTGAAATGGACCTTTGAGCAGCACATGGAAAGTGTTCTCATGGTCAATTTTTATATAGACATTAGAGACAGATTTAACATCACCTTCAAAACTATGGGAGGTTAAACACACACTGCATTGAGACATTGAAAAGTAGTAGGTATTTACAGGTATTTCCTCCAAAAGTTTCATTTGGTAAGGGATTCAACCCCCACTTAATGACATTGATCAAAGCAGGACAGTTTGAAGGAGAAACATCACAAAAAGGAAGACGTCAGGGTCCTGAGATCAAGCCCCACTTCTGGCTCTGCATTCAGCATAGAGTCTGCTTAGATTTTTCTCTCCCTTTCCCTCTGCCCCCCACCACATGCTTTCTCTCTCTCTAATAAATTAATTAATTAAAAAAAGAAAACCATTGAATTGTACCCCTAAAATGGGTAAGTTTATTCAATAAAATTGTTTTATTTTTTTAAAGATTTTGTTTATTTATTTGAGAGGGAGAAAGAGAGACAGCGTGAGCAAGAATGCAAGAGAAGGGGAGGGAGAAGCAAACACCCTGCTGAGCAGGGAGCCCACTCGCTCATGCTTTACCAACTGAGCCACGCGGTGCCCCAAAATTGTTTTAAAATGCATGTTAAAAAGTTAATAAAAGGAGTGTCTGGGTGGCACAGTCAATTAAGAGACTGACTCTTGGTTTCAGTTCAGGTGGTGATCTCAGGGTCGTGAGATGGAGCCCCCCCTCGACTCTGTGCTCAGCACCCTCGTGGGCTTAAGACTTTCTCTCCCTCTGCCCCTCTGCCACCACACGCTTTCTCTCTCTCAAATAAATAAATGAATCTTTTTTTAAAAAAAGATCCACAATTGTGTTTTCAGAGAGAGCTATTTACATCAGACCCAGAATTTCCTCCAAATGATATTAATTTACTTCTCAAATTTAAAGTCTGACACTAATTGTAATATTTTAGGTCAGAAAAACAGTAAAGATGGATATCAAGTGCCTTCTGTCCTCTTTCCCTTTTTCCTTTTTCAGAGTTTTCAGGTTGATTCATTTTTTTCTTATAGCCTCTAGAGGGCAGCGCATGTGTTTTCATTAGACCAGTATCTTCTCAGAAATCTTAACTTCCTCAAACAAACTTTGGTGACTTGCAATTATCAGTGATGCCACATTGCTTTAGATGAACCTTCTGATTTCAGGTTTGTGCTGAGGACCTTGACAGTTGAGGGCCCTTCCTTCAGCAACTCGTTGGGATGAGTCATCCCTTCCTCCATGTCAGCTGTCCCACCTCTGGATATCTATGCCTTAGAAACATCTTTTGACCTAACCTACAGTGGTATGTAGGAATAATTTCACTTAAGACTTTCACAGCATTTTTCTTCTAGAAAGCTTCATTTTAAGGTAAAGACAGGAGTCGAAGAACAAAATCAGTATTTATACATGAGAGGAGGGGGAAGATCCAGGAAATTGTGGTATGAATCCCTAAACCACTTAAGTTTGTAAAGTTATACTGGAAAAATTAGGCCTTGAAAAGAGACAAATGAAATGCCAGTGTTATCTTCAATGTATGGATATTTAGGAATGCAGGACTTAAAAATCTGCAAGAATTAAAAAAAAATCTGTAAGAATTTTTTTTGAATTGTGAGATCTAAAGATTGTTTTTTTCCCGTGTTCTTTTAACTATGATTAATTAGTCTTGTGTACAGTAGAAAACAAATATAGTTGAAAGATTAAATTAATTAGCAGTAAGTTCTATACCTTTGGGTCATTTAAAAAAAATGACCAGCCCCCTCTTACACACAAGTGATGGCATTTTCCTGACAGTCTTTGAATTAAAAAAAAAATACCTACAAACTTGTACTGTTCTAGGATCTTACTCAACACACAGGATTTATAAGCTTTGATTTTGATAATGGGAATCTGAAACAATTTTAGGTCCCACTCACTGTATTTTATCTTTACTTTGAAATTCTTCCTCCCTATCCAGCCCAGTTTGTATGTTAAAGGAGTAGACAAATAAAAGTAAGAAATAATTTGAGAATTGTCTGGACATTCGCACTGTCTGCAAAGACTCATAGTCCAATGATAAAAAATTCCATTTGCGTGAACATAGCAGTTAAATTAATTTTTCTTCTCACACCACTCCTTTTTTCTTTCTTTCTCTTCTCCCTCCTCCTTTCTTCATTTCTCTCACTAAACTTGGATTGCATGCTAATTGTGTTCTAGGCATTCTGTTACATTCCACCTAACATTACATTCCACCTTGTGAAAACACAAGCATAATTTATGCCTTTGTGCAATTCTAGCCAATGGAAGAGAGAGACAAAACAACATATTAGCAAAAAGAAAAGCATCATTATGAATCAAAATCAGTTCTAAGAAGGAAGAGGATAGTGAGAAGAACTCTAGGGATTAAATTAAAGCTAGGTAGTCAGGAAGAATGTTTCTAAGGAGGTGACTGTACTTGGCCCCAGCCAATAAAATATAGGGGGAATAGCTTTCTATCAGGGGAACAGACTATGAGAAGACCCTGAGCCAGGAAAGAGCTCAGCTTATTCTCAGAACTGAACATGTGTCTAGATACCTCACCGTGAATGAAGAGGTGGGCTAAGATGTGGCAGGAGGGGTGGTGGGGCAGGTCGGAAAGGTTTTTGTGAGGAGCTTGAATTTGTTTCTAGGCTCAGTGATGGCTTTGAAGGGCAAAAGAAAAACAGTGACATCACCATCTCATTTAGCTTTCGGAAGTACCATTCTGTTGGCTGTATTGGACGGGGGCTCAGGTGAATATGGGAGAAAATTTGGGAGGCAGTTGCAGTAATCTAGTCTAAAATGATTTTGTAATTGACTTTTAAACCTGCATGTTGAGAGTAGAAGAAAAAGCTCTTTTTCTTTTCTTTAAAGGTATAGTTTCAGCTTATTAAATGTGGCTACATTGAGAGAGCAGTTAATGATTCATGGGATATTTAAAAGTACTTTTGGAAACATTAATAACTTGTATTTCTAGTTTTATGCAAACTGACATTGATTGTAAAAAGCCAAGGCAATCCAAACATCTTCAAATGAGTGTTTCTCTTTCTGAGGGCTGGAACTTTTAAAAAATTGGTGATGAAATATGGGAGTAGATGAGAACACTGAGAACTTGGTAGGTATGTTTACATATCCCTTAATATTATTTTGTTAGGAATTTCTCTCTTAATCAAATACAAATACTGAGGCTTAAAACATCAAAAAAACCATGCCTACCTTTGAATAATATTATGACCTCCAGGAGACTTTATAAATGTACATCTACAAATACATATATACTTACATTCGTGAGTGCCAGGGGGCGCCTGGCTGGCTCAGTCAGTAGAGCATACATTCACGAATGCCTAAAGTATGTCAGCAAATTAAAATAATATGAACTTATACATTTGTGAATACTGCCTCACAGTTGTATAGGTATATTTTGGTCTTCATGTGAACAAAAGTGATAATGGAAACATTTGGAATATTTTATACCTACCACACAAAATTCCTTCCTGCTGAGGTGGTTAAGGTGGCATTAATGCTAAAAATAAAAGTATCATGTATGTCCATTGCAGCACCTCTGAGGGACTGGAGGACAGTTTAGCTCTGTAGCATCGTCAACCCCTGACGGTCCTCAGTTAGCTTTAGGAAGGTAGTGCCCATAGTTGTGAAGGGCTCAGACTCTGGAGGTAGCCTCGTTAGGTTCAAATCCTGCCTCTGAAGCTTGCTAGCTTTGTGACCTTGAGCAGGTTATTTTTTTTTTTTAAAGACTCTATTCATTTATTTGACAGAGATAGAGATAGCCAGCGAGAGAGGGAACACAAGCAGGGGGAGTGGGAGAGGAAGAAGCAGGCTCATAGCGGAGGAGCCTGATGTGGGGCTCGATCCCATAACGCTGGGACCATGCCCTGAGCCGAAGGCAGACGCCTAACCGCTATGCCACCCAGGCGCCCCTTGAGCAGGTTATTTAACCTGTCTGTGTCTCAGTTGTCTTCTCTGTATAACGGAAATAATAAATTCACCTATCTTACATAGTTCTTGGGATGACTGAAGGAGTTGTGTATTAAAAGCACTGAGAACACTATCTGGCACGTATGGAGAACCTACCAGTGTTGGTAATGCTCTCAGTAGGACCTGTTCATCACTCAAGCTATTTGTTAAGCTGAATGTACCACAAAATATGTCAACAGGTGCTACAAGAGATTTATTTCTTAAGGATCATTGGATTTACTGTTTTAGGCACCATTCCTTAGACATACCATTTTCTGAGCACCTTTTGCCTTTGCCAGAAACTGCAAGAGATACGAAAAGCATTTGCTCTCCTAGTGACACCAGAGTAGAAGTGAACCTTTGTTTGGTCATGTTGAGGTAGCAACCTGGCCCAAAGGACTTTAATATTTTGTTTGCCTTACTTAGTAATTTCAGAACTTTTGAATTAGTTGTCAGCATAAAGATCCTCACTTCCATGTGATTTTGAAAAATTAAAGATCCGTAAATGTGGACCTACTTTTTTCCATGGCAACCATTGACTGGTACTGAACAGTGACTAATTCTCAAGAACCGTCTCACAGTTGGGGAGAGCCTTCCAGCCACCTCAGCTCATGCGTTACCTAACTGACTCTTGCTGGCATTTGACTTTGACTTTGAGACAGTTGTGGTTTGAATGTATGTTAAGTAAGAGCTGCTAGATACAAAGATCTGGGCACTCATGTCTTGGTTATGGTGCTTATGCTCAGGAACCCAACACAGGGTACCACATAAGTACATCCTCCCTTCAGTTATTCTCTCTCTGTATCATTGAGTAGTTAAGAACACAGGCTCTAGAACTGACAGAGCTAGGTTTGGTTCCTGACTTTAGCTATAACTTTAGACACATGTACTCTCCCTGATCACCCTGAACAAGAAAACTGATCTATGAGACCATGTCATAAGAATGTGAAGATTAAGTGAAATAGTCTAGGCAAAGGACCTGTCACATAGTCGGTATTCAAGAAATAAAGTACTCATCTCAAATCACCAAGTGATGTGCCCTGAGACACCAATAATAAATAGCAGGTCTAATATTTGAACGCACAAAGTCTGGCACAAAAGCCTGCATCTTTAGTGACTCTGCTGTAGTTCTTCTTTAAATTGGTGGTGGGGTATGGGAGCGGGGAAGAAGAGATATTTGCTGTTATCCCTAAGCTAGCTTCTCTTCATTCTTCTACTTGTATGTCCTTAGCTCTCATTCACATTTTCTGAAACGTAAGAAATAATTTTTCAGAAGTGCACAGGAGAGTATGGTACAGTGACCCTCCATGTAGCCATGACCTCAGCCCGTTCTGTTTCTAGTGATCTACCAAAGTAATGCTGACTAACCCAAGAGCATTTTGTGTCTCATTTTCCTCTCCAACACAGTGTCTATCGACACTCTCCTCCCGCTAGTGGTGCATGTCCCCACACTGTGCTGTCCCTTTCTTTCGACCTTCAGTTCCCCATCAACTTCTCACTTTGTAGTCCTTGGCTCTTTTCTTCTCTAGATTATTTTAAGAAAGGTCTACTTTCTTGGACTCAACTATAATTCCAGCTTAGATGGGGACTACTCTAATCTTCAGTCTTGACCTTCTGCCCTGAATATATTCTTATACTTCATTACTTTTAAACATTTCTGAACAGATTCATCACATCTAACACCAGTTGAACTTCCTTAGGGTTATAACTTTTCTCATTTTGCGTAAGTTTTGAAGTTCTTTTTCTCTACCTTCATATTTTCTTGGTCATTCAGTCTCTGTTTTCATCACTAATAGTTTTAGCATCTCCTTACTTTGTTTCCCTGCTCTAGAAACATTTAGGAACTTCATGAATGGACTATTATATATTAACCTCCTGATTGTTATCCCGACTTTGATATTTCCTTCTACACTTCCAAAACATCTCTAGCCAAAAATTTCTAGAGGCTCCCCATTTGCTGTGGATAAAAGGAAAATTTCAGAATCACCGTTTCCCCTTCCATGCCTCTCTCTCCAATGAATGCCCTTCTACTCACTATCACCTTAATCAAATAAAATGTCTACTTCTTCCAAGGTCTACGTTAGTCTCCTCTCCTTCTTAAAGATTTCCATGTTCTTTCTTCAAAGAATAATTTCTTCCTTTATTTAGTAGACTGCTCTTGGTCCCGCTCATTTCAAAATTATTATACACTACATTGCTAACATTTTTTTACTTACTTGTCTTGCTTTACCAGTAAAAGCATATACTTTCCAAGAGCTGGGACGATTTCTTTCTACTTACTTATTTACTCTCATGGTGTCTAGAGCATTTCTTGGTCTGTAATTCTCGAGTGATAGATTGACTTTATGTGAAATGTAGCAGAATCATCCTTGTTTGGTATCAGTTGTGTGACATATCACAGTTATAAGCAGTTTTTCAGTCCCTTAGGCTCATTCAAAACTAACCTGGTTCCCAGGAGCTGAATGGTGTTTCTCCTCTTCTGAGTTAGAAGAAAGTGTTGTAGTTTAGCAAAGTTTTTTTTTTTTCCTGCTGATTCTTTGTCTCTGTACCTTATAACTAATAACCATAATGCATTTTATAGAATATAGTAAAGTTTCCAAAAGCTGTAGGGATTTATTCTTTTTTCTAGTTAGGCATAGTAAGGAGAGAAACTGGATTTTCTTCTCTTAAAATATTAAGTTACTAAAATTATAGGTGCTCATTGACAATCTCAAACTGCACACAGGTAAGTGAAACTAGATGGCGACTGATCTCCTTTACCCTAACCACACCTCTTTCCTGAAGTTATCCAAACCACTGCTTTCCATCCCTTCAAAATAGCTCATCTATTACATGTTGATTTCTTGTTTGGGTAACATTGCTTCCCCAAGGAAGAACTTAAATCTTTAAATGAAATTTCACTTTAAACATTCTCATTCTGTATATTTGGTAAATAATTACATTCAGTTATATTACACCAGGGAAACCAAAAGAAACGTTCGTTTCTCTTATTTTGGAAATACTTTAACTGCTTCAATAGGCATACGATTTTACTGAGGGTTAGATTTCTGTTGAATATGTAGCTAATACTACTTCTGTTTAAGAAAAAGACCTTAACTTTAATTCATAGAGCAATAGTGTTGCAAATGTGTGATTTTCCAAATTGTCCATAGACCACAAAACACTTTAATGTACTGTTTCCTTTATTGCAGAGAGAGAGAGAAACATTTTGGAAGAAAGCCAATTTATTACTGATACACTCAGGAGACCCATTGACAGTATATGATATGTTCTTTTCCTCCAAGTCCTTCTTATTTCTTTCCTTCTCTCCTTGCCAGATTCCCACCCTTCTGGAATTTCTGGTTCAAGGACAAGTGCTGACTCAGCACTGGCTACTGTCTTGAGCTAGCTTTCCTGCTCCTGAGAAGTTGCTTTGGGGAGAGCAAATGGAGCACCATTGAATTCCCCGGTTCTCTTAGGAGTCATAGCTCTCCTCACTGATTATGAATTGTTTCTGGGAGAACAGAATGAGCTGTGAGGCTGCAAATGATCTAACCTTTCATACTTGGCCATGTGGACTTTCAGTATTTATGATGTTCCAGTCCTCATTTCCAAATTTCAGTACAGAATTGAAGAAATTAAAGGATTCTGTTGTCACACAATAGAAATCTGTGATGTTTATGTGCTGCAACTGTCATTCCCTTCTATGTCTGTGTTAGAGGGAAGTGGTAAGTGTTCATGTTATGTATGTAGAAGAAACTTGGTTTTTAATAAAAATACGAATCTTAGTAACTGGAAACACAGTGTGGCCCAGTCATCCAAATCATGATAAAGATTCTCAACACTGAGGAATTTGGAGGTTTAGGATTTCATGATTTCTAATAAGGCTTGAAAAAGCAATATGTACAACACAATTGTGTACAGATGTAAATAGCTTGGGATTATTATGAGTACAAGTGAGAAGTATAAAAGCAGTGCTTTCTCTTTAAGAAATGAGCAAAAAGTGGCCTAGGAATGGTGAACTTTCTCTTTTCTCTTATTCACGTAATACATCAATTAATCATGCTGTTGATTTTAAATCTCATGTGACTGTTCTCATACTGCATTTATCTCTTCGGAAGAATTATTCGCGAGTCTCGTATTTGAAGTTAGAGCAATCCTGAATAGTGAAAGTTCTGACATGTTTTTAAAGGTCAGAAAATATGCGTCGTTATGTTTAGTTTGTGTCTTTCTTCCGGTGAAAATCTATGCCTGACAGTTACCCAAAGTGTAGAATTTATGGGGAAAAAATATTTTTTTCTAATTTGATTCAAGTACTGGAAGGTGTGAGTTTTAGACATCTGTTGATAAAGGTTATTAAAATAGTAGACTCACTAATGAGCATTTTTGCAATTTGGATTGATTAAAGAATGTTTATGTCAAGAAGAGTACATTATGAAAGTAATTACAACCATTAATTATACTAATTCTATTTATCTCTTTTAAGGAAGGGTAGAATTTAATAAGGCGGTTTTCCATAAAGCCTTTAATCCGTGACTTTTATTTTAGCCACAGTGGATTTTCATATAATTTCCTTCTTTACTTTTTCTTAATGTCAAATGAGGTATATATCTTTGTAACTTCCTGGTGTCTGATCTCAGGTACTTTCAAAGTTAATTGTGAGGATTAATGGGCAAGACTTCTGTCTAGTAATTTTGTGTTTCAGAAGAAACGTTATTAATCCTAGAAAAGAACTGGCACAGTTTTATCTGTTTTACAGAATTTGGCCTAGATCAACAAAAAATAAGAATTTTTGGAGACTTCTGGTTGTTCAGTTTCTTAAGAAAGGAAGAACTGGGTTTTTTTGTTTTGTTTTTGTCTTTTAAAGTTTATATTTGGTGCTATGCTGTGTAGATAAATCAGTGAAATCTAAGTTAAGCTTGACTTGAAGTTCTGTTACTGATTCACTAAGTACCACTAAGTCACTGCATCTGCTTCCTATTTATAAAATGGAGATGTTTTCTGCTTCTAATTTGCCTCTCCGAAGTGCAGTGTTATAAGGACTAATTAGAAAAGGCCAGTAGACTGAGCATCGAGGAAGGCATAAATATAGACATAAGGCACCCTTGCCAGGTGTCTCCTCATTTTGTGTGTGGTTGATCTCGATTCTGAGAGTCTTCCCTTTTCCATTTTCTACAGAGGACATTACACTGTGTTGGTTGATCCAATGCCTTAATTGTAAGGATATGAACTGCCCCAGAGTTTGATTTTTTTAGTGAAACGCCTTACCATGATTTTTTTTTTCAGAGTCCAACTTTTCCTAAAGATTCTTCAGGTTCAGAAATTTAATTCTGAATGGATGGGCTGTATCAGGTTACTTTGCAAATAGCAATCCATTCACCTTCCGATGTTGTTTTATCAAATTCCCTGCAGTCGTTCACAGTCTGCCTTTCAGCAGCCTTTTCACCTTCTTCATCACTCCGTTCAGCCACTTACTTTCAAGATGCAAAGTTGGCATCACTGGCTTTCTCACGGCTTCTTGAACAATACTGGCACAAGTCTGGATTGCCAAGGTAAAGTTCCCAGGCTTTTGAGTTAAATTGCTGGGGGCCAAATCCCTGCTCCAAGCTGCCTGTATAGTGTTGGTGATGGTACCTCAATTTGCCATCTTTAAAATGAAAAACTTCTCATGGATTCTTCTGAGAATTAATATAATCAATATAAGGTTTGTAGCATAGTGACTGGCACATAAGAAATGTTCAAAATAATACTATTATTTTTATTAATATTAGAAATAAAGTTTAGGCCCAAGGAAGAAGAAAAGAAGTCAGTAAGGAAGAAGAAAAAAGGCAATCAGAACTTGGAGGGAAGCAGCATGGAGTGTGTCTTAGAAAAGAAGAGAGAGGGGCGCCTGGGTGGCTCAGTTGGTTAAATGTCTGACTTCAGTTCAGGTCATGATCCCAGGGTCCCAGGATCCAGCCCCAAGTGGGGCTGTCGGCTCAGTGGGGAGCCTGGTTCTCCCTCTCCCTCTCCCACTCCCTCTCCCCCTCCCCCAGCTTGTGCGCTCTCTGTCTCTCAAATAAATAAAATCTTAAAAGGAAAGAAAAAGAAGAGAGAGTGATTCAAAAATGAGAGAGGTATATACAGCTTTGGCACTAAGAGTGTGGTCCGTGGGCCAGCAGCATCCGCTTCACCTGGATGCTGGCTAGAAATTCTGAATCTCAGCTCCCCCTGCTCCCCCCCAGGTTCAAGGAATCTAAATCTTCAGCTTAAGCAGATCCTCAGGGAGTTCACTTGAAATGCAACAGTGTTCAGCGGAAAACTGTTTATTTTTATGAGGAAGAAACAGTGGAGTGTGTGTTTACACATAAAAGTAGAGTAACACCTAGTGGGTGAAAGACTGAAGAATAATGACTACATGAAGGCATGGATGACTAAGAGTTGGGATAGAGAGGGAAAACATGGATGACTGGTGAATTTGAGAAAAAAACACCTCTTCAACGCAAAGATTGGAAAGTTTAAGAACACGAGGAGGAAAGATAAATATGTTCTAATTAGATGCCTTCTAGCCTGCAAGGCGACTTGCTGGGAGTAAACAGGGTAGGGATATGTTTAGTAACTGGTATTCTGGTAGGTTTGGAGCCATCATGGTGAGTGAGGTAGGACTGGAGTGTACATAAATTTAAACTCAATGCTAACTCTGATTGATTGGTAGTGGCTGCATGGAATGATGTGTTGAGAAGGATTCTGAGGCCAACTTAGTATGCAGAAGAAAGAACTATGCTTGATAAGCAGTTCCTGACATTGGTAATCAGGGAGAAGTAGTGGTATATGCTCCATACATTTGCCATCCCCAGTATAGATCTCCTGGAATTGTATGAAATTATTGAGTAGAAATAAATAACCTTAACATGAATTTATGGTAAATCATTTTTGTAGCATTATTTGATCTTTCTCCGGTAATACTTAGCCTTGGAATAGGAAATGACATCAAAGGAATAAAACAATGAGTTTATTTTTTAAATGTGTGACTATGAAGTCTATATTTCATGCAGAAGCAAGTAAAGTCTGAATTTGCACAATTTCATATTCTAGAAAGTATGGTCTAATGGGAAAAGCACATAGTATGGAATTCGAACACCAGGTTTACTACTTATTTGCTATGTCATTAGGTAAGTTATAGTTAACTTATTCCTAGAATGAAAAACTCAGTTTCCTTATCTTTTTTTTTCAAGATTTTATTTATTTATTTGACAGCGAGAGACAGCGAGAGAGGGAACAGAAGCAGGGGGAGTGGGAGTGGGAGAAGCAGGCCTCCTGCTGAGCAGGGAGCCCGATGAGGGGCTCGATCCCAGGACCCTGGGATCATGACCTGAGCTGAAGGCAGATGCTTAACCGACTGAGCCACCCAGGTGCCCCCAGTTTCCTTATCTTTAACATAGGAATAATGGTAGTAATTTCCAAATAAAGTTCAAGAGAAATTGAATGAATGTAACATAATGCCAGATGCATTATCTTATATTAGTTCTTTTCCCCCTTCTGCATTGCTTTAAAAGATTTTATTATTATTATTGTTATTATTATTATTATTATTATTATTATTATTATTATTTAAGTAATCTCTGTACCCAACGTGGGGCTCAAACTCATGACCCTGAGATCAAGAGTTGCATGCTCTACCAACTGAGCCAGCGAGGCACCTCTGTTGCTTTTGTTTGTTTTTTTCTGTCAATTACTCTTTCTTTTCTTCTAATTTTCAGTGAGCATGCAAAGAAATCAAGAATTATGGATTAGGACTGAAAAATAAAATGGTAGACTGGTATTCCCATGCTCATCTCCCAATACTATAATTCTTCATTTCCTTCACTTCTTTTGCTTTAGGTGTCATATGATAGAGGTAAACTAAAGGGAAATGGATCGTGGATAATGTTGCTTTGCAGAATAGTTTTAGGCAAGGCTTCTTCAGAAGTTCTTTACCAAGTGACTCATGGAAGTAGAGGTTCCATCACAGAACACAGGGTCAGTTATTAGCTGTCAGTATCCTGTAAGTGGTAAGGAGAATATAATGGCTGATACAGCCTAGGACCTTGGGAATAAAGGTTTCTAGATCATGACAACTGGCTTGGATGTAAGACCTAGACTTTGCTCCAGTGGAAGATCCCTGCTCCAAAATAACATGCTACAATGTCAATCAAGACTTACACTTACTCTTCCATGGGTTCTGGCCTTTCAGTTACACTTGGCCAAGAACCTCCTTGGCTAGTGAAATTTCACATGAATACGCTCCAAAAGAGCAGGGCTGACAGCCAAAGGGTGGGATGCATAAATTCCGTAACCACCTTTTCCTTCTTATTCTTCAAGAAAATTTAAGAACATAGGTTGCTGACAGATGATGACATTTTTTGGCAGGGCTATTAGGTCCTTGCTACAAGGCAGCTTTCCATTTTTGCAGTTACAAAGTTTTAACTTGGTTTCTAAAAGAAACCAAACTAAAAGCTCATAGCTATTGACCTAGCTCATATTCCATTCTCAGTTTGAAATTCCAATGAATCGACTCTTTTTTATGTAAAAGTGATGCCTTTAGTTAAATAGCCGTATTTTCTATGTATTGTTTACTTTATTTAGTTTAATAAGAAAAAACTATAGAAAATGTTTTAGATGAAACATGTTTATTAAAATGTCATAAATTTGGCTAGTTTTATTAACACGCAGTTCTTAACATGTACCATTCACTACCTTTCTAGATAACTTGTTTCTCATTCTCTTCCCATCTGTATGAAATTTCTTCATTTTTCTTGCAATACCTATCAAAATAATGCTTGTGATTCTTTTTCATAAGTAATCGATATTCACTGCAGAAGAGTAAGAAGCACAGATAAGCAAAGAGAAGAAGTAAGATATTCAATTCCACCACTCTGAAAGAGCCATTGTTAATTCCAGTGCATTCTAAGGGATTGCAAACACAGATAATTAGGGGGGCAGAGTGATAACAACGAATTAAGCTGGTTAGGGGCCATGGGACTAGAGGGAGCAGTTTTTACTTTGTTCCCCTGATGTTTGCATCATGCAAGAAGATGGGCTTAAGGTTACCAGTTCTTCCTGTGATTCAAGAGAAGAGTACCAGATTTTTTGTGTATCTCCTTTTGAAGTTTGGATGACATAAAATAGTAAAGACCATATAGAAACCAAACAGAGCAGGTATGCAGACATTTTTCACTCTTTCTTTTATATGTATACATCTAACATTAGATATGGCAGTTATGTTTATAATTTTTCAGTGTAAGGTTTTATACATATAGGAAAATATGCAACATGTGATTTATAATGAAATGATTGCTTTTGAACCCACCACCCCACTTAAGGACACTATCCATACTTACAGTACTCTGTGTTTTACACCAGTCCAACTCCACGATAACTACTCCCAGCAAGTATGTATCTCACATTTTTGTTTGTTTTTGTAAAAAGAGACTGTATCTCTATATGCTCCAAAACAGTCTTTAGTTTCATTTGTTTTGGAGCTTTGTAAACATAGCACAAACATAAACATGGCAATCTTCTACAACTTGCTTTTTTACACTGAATATTATTTTAAAATTCATTGTTAGGTTATAACATATAGCTAGAACGTATTCATTTTTTACTGTACTTTAGTATTTCGTGACTTGAATAAACCATATTTGCTTATCTATTTTCCTCATAGTAGGCATTTATGTTGTTTTAGGTTTTTGCTCTTATAGTTAACACTTTCCTGAACATGCTGCTTATACATGTTTCCTGACGTGTAATTTTTTTCAGGGTCAACCTTGAAATGGAATTGCTGAGTCATAAAATGGGTACATAAAATTTTATAATTCCAAATTATTTTTGAAAATGTTTGGAATCAATTTATACACTTATGATCAATGTCTGAGTGTTTCTGTTGCTCCACATTTTTCCCAACACTTGTATATTAAGGTTTCTTAATTTTTGTCATATGGAGGATATTAATGTGGTCTTAATTTGCACTTCCCTAATAAGCACGAGGTTGAGTGTCTTTGGATGTACTTATTCAACATAGTGTTCCTTTTCATGGGAAATGCCTCTTTTGTCTGTTTTTCTTTGGGGCTGTTTCTATCCCTTATTGACTTACAGAAATTGTTGGAATAATCTGATAGTAATTCTGTGTCAATTTACCAGTATCTTTTCCCAAAGTGTGGCTGTTTCTTTTCACTTTATTTATAGTGTTCTTTGATAAACACAAGTTTTTAATTTTTTAAGACTTATTTATTTATTTGAGAGAGAGAGAGTAGGGGGAGGGGCACAGGGAGAAGGGAGAGAGAAGCTGACTCCATGCTGAGCGCAGAGCCTGATGCAGGACTGGATCCCATGACCCTGAGATGAACCAAGAGTCTGACGCTCAACCTGCTGGCCACCCAGGTGCCCCCACAAGTTTCTAATTTTAGTGGATACAAATTTGTTATTTTTTATTTAACAATTAATACTCTTTTGTATCCTGTTTAAAATTCTTTCCAATGGAAGGTCATAAAGATGTCTTTCTGTGTTTTATTCTACAATTCAAGTTACCTATCATATTTTACCTTTAAATATATCTGGGATGTGTGTGTGTGTGTGTGTGTGTGTGTGTGTGTGTGTGTGTATGAGGTGGGGATCCAATTTTATTTTTGTCTTCCATATGGTTAATCAAGATTCCCAGACCAGTTAGTGGTCTCCAGTGCTACCATTTCCATATATCAGCTTTATTGTGTATCAAACACATGGTTTTATATGTGGACTCCATTTGGTACCATTGATAAGAACTTTGCCTCTCGGGCGCCTGGGTAGCGCAGTCGTTAAAGCGTCTGCTTTCGGCTCAGGGCGTGATCCCGGCGTTCCGGGATCGAGTCCCACATCGGGCTCCTCTGCTGGGAGCCTGCTTCTTCCTCTCCCACTCCTCCTGCTTGTGTTCCGTCTCTCACTGGCTGTCTCTGTCAAATAAATAAATAAAATCTTTAAAAAAAAAAAAAAGAACTTTGCCTCTCACACACTCTTTGTTTATAAAGCAAAACCTGTTATTTTGTGAATATGTGCTTATTTTCTGAAAAAAAAAAGTTTAGATTAATTTAATGGGAAAAAAAGACCATCACTTTAATTTCATGCCTTTTCTCGTCTGCCGCCTTTGTGTTGGTTGTAAGGATTCAGTCTTCCCAGTGTCTGATGATACACTTGACTCATGTTGAAGAAGAAAAGACATCCAGGTTTCAAACATGTATTCAAGGCAGGAAAAGTGAATATAGAAGTTCTCATATAACAAGTGGCCATGCCAAAAAGGGACAAGTCTCTCTGTGGTGTCTCTGATCAGGAACAGTGGTTGTAATTGTTGAACTCACCATGTAGACCACAGGCTTATGCTTGACTATATTACTGGCGATCTTTATAAATATCTAGACACAATGATGATAAATTATCCTTTTTTTTCATCTGCTACGAGTTTAAAAATCTACTAAACCCACTTTTTAAGCCCCTGAAAATCTATCACCTGGCTAAGTGCTTTCATACTATTTACATATGGGACATTTAGAGTATTCTTAATTTTTTTTTCCCTTTGTCCTGTTATCTTTCTTTGTTCCTTTATGTGTTTAAAGTGAAAAGTACTTCCATGTTTTCCATGTCTCAGGCCATAAAAATGGTTGACTAGATCATGCTGTGTCTTCCACTTCTTTTTAAATTAGAAATGAAATCTGAAGGTATTGCTAATGAATTATTTTGAGCCCATTCTGTCTCATTAAACAGTAGAATATTGAGATGCTTATGTAAACCATTTTTATACTTTAAAAATTCCCTTTTACTGAACTGAAATGCAAGGGAAAAAAAGCAGTTAACAGCTTATGCCATCATTTTCTGTAACAATGTTGAGAATACTGTAATATGTTTATCACGTTACCTGAAAATGAAACAAGAGGGTTAACTTACAGAAGATCTGTTCTTTTTTTTTTCCTTCCCTTTTCTCTTTCATTTCATTTTGTTTTCTTTCTTAAATCTTTGTAAGTTAATAGCCTTACACTGAAATCTTGGGAAAGTTTTATCTTGAGCTCCATATGTACTCTTTATTGATTTAATGACTCCTTCAGTGGGATTTCTCATTGTGTGTGGAATAAATTTTCCCTAAATACTGTGGGCTTTGCACTGAAGGAGGCTGTACGCTAGACTGATCAACACCAGATAGTTAGGTTTCTTATTCAAAAAAATCTTTTCAGAATGGTGCAGAGCAAGTCATGAAAAGTGTTTCATGGTCTATCAAGGAGGGACTCAGAGGGATTATTGAGAAAGTGTGCCGCTGTCGGAGTCTGTCCTTGCCATCATTTTGAAATGGGATTGTTTGCATCAGTAAAACTGCTGTTGCAAGGGGGGAAAAGGTTTATAGAGAATCTTTAAATCATTCTGGGGTAGGAAGGAATTATAAGGTCAACTTTCCCACCACCTGCCAATGCAGTAATTTTTTTGTAGGTTCAAAGCATATTTAAGAAGAGGTTTTTTTTTAAAGATCTTTAAGACTTTTAAAAAAGTCTTTTAAAAAGATATGAGAAAGCCCCCTCCCCCCCTTTTTTTTGTAACTACAGTAGAACTTGTCCATAGAGATAATGAAACTGAAAAGGAAAAAAGTATGAATTTTAATAGACTGGAGCATAAGCTATTAAGAAAGTAATTTATTCTTGCAAACCATTGTGCATGTAGTCCTCTAGGTTCTTCAAGCCCCAAGTGGGTTACCTTCTTCCTGTACTCACTAGCAAGCCAGTCAGTGTGGTTCTAGTTAGAATCCCATAAATCTGCAATATAATTAATTGCATATCCTTTCAAGCTAGCAGTGAAAGGAGTAACACTGGCCAGGATTTTGATGTTTTGCCATATTCTGGAATCAACGTGATGGTATACGACACTGCTGAAAACATTAATTTAGAGGGTGGCTGGAAATTGCTGAAAATATTGAAGCCCAGCTAGTGAACCAAAACATTCTCCTTTTTCTCTACTCCTAGATCAGAGAAGTCCATGTAGTTAAAACTTCACTCCTAATCTAATTCTCTATTTCAAGTATATATGCATAAAACCATATTTTTTTGTTTAGCAAGCGCAACACTGCTTCTTATAATGTAAGTCTGTAAATCATAAGTGTGAGGGAATTGGATCATTGTGCTCTATAAGAAGCATATTTCACAATAGTCCGTTTATTTTATTTGACTTTTATCTAGCCCTTGCTGGCAATATAGTGGATTTTATTTGATCCATTTTGCATAAGGGTTCTATTTGGTCCATAATGGTTTGTGTAATGAACTATTTGTCCTCTTCTAGATGACATCCAGTTGCTTAAAACCTATAATGAGATGTCAGGTGAATTGCACTGATGGACGCTGATGGATGAGCTTGTTGAAATATTGCAGGGTTTCCTGTAGGGGCAAAGAGGAAAATTGCTGTTTAGAGCTTTGGGTCTCCTAAGCACTGAAACTGTAATCACATAAACAGAACCACTTCTGCAGGTCCAAGGTGTCATCGTGAATTTTCTGGCTAATCTATCCATTCATCTCAATGGTCCAGAACTTGCGCTTCATGTCACTCTTTGCCTTTGTTCTGCACTTTGATCTTTCAAAATGTCTGTCAGAAGAAAAGTGTTTATATTGAATTATGTGTGGAAAGGGATAGGGTGCATACTTCAGAAGCTTGGCATGAAATTTGCTAAACAAACCTTGCCAGTCGCTCTGCAGCAATAATCGAGGTATGGATTTCAGTTTAACAATATGTAGATATACATTTTTCCCCTTCAAAAACAACTTTAATGTGGATGTTTAGGTGCAGAGATTTTATTTATTCTGTACAATGTGTCCAGCACCTTTATTATTAACTGTTAAAATTAATGTTCAGAAGAAAGATACATATTTCAATGAAATTTTTTCTCCTAAAATTCTGATTAAAGGAGTTAAATGAATGCTTGGGATGAAGTATCTTTTCTGTATGTATACAATCTCATTGATTATTTTAGGATAAGATAGCAAGTCTGTTTTAATATCTGTTATGTCCTTATATGTGTGTTAGAATGTATTAGGAATTCTACAACAAACCCAAATAAAATTAGGAACTAATTACATTGAAAGTACTATACAGGCACAAAAACAGAAAAAAAAATGGGTGGATTATTAATTGCTGTATTTCGTCACAGCCTACCTTCCTCTCCTTTCTCATATCTTTTTAATTAGGGAATGAAGGCATTTTTTTTCTACTTGGAGAACCTCAAATAATTTAAGGACTCTGACTCAGTTTCCCCTGACTTGATGCTAATGGCAAGAAAATATGTACTGCTTCCATTTTCCACACTAACTTACCTGGTGGTGACTAAAACCAGAATTCAGAGCTCTTTTGACATTAGTCATATGTCTTTGCTTAATCCATGTACTGAAATATTGGTACCTATCTATTTGCTGTCCTGAGATTCTTGAGGTAGGGACAGATCTTATGCCAACTCTGGGACCCTTTTGAATTGGAACTGAACTGTAGCCTCCAAAGATACTGATGATCTTGTATTAGTTATTTTTCCGTTACAAATGAGGCATTCATGGAATCTGAATGAGCTCAGGCAGCCCAGTAAGGTAGCTCACACATAACAAATTCTGATTGCATCTTCGGTGAGGCCCAGGCATCAGTATTTCTGAAAGCTTTCCTGTTGATTCCAATAAACAGGCAGATTTGAGAACCAACGGGCTGGAGAGATCGAGCACAGTGATTACACCTGTGGGAATATCAGTGTCCAGACAGAACGAATTACATGGACACCAGTGAGGCATCTAGAGTGCTAGCCTGTCCTGCGGTCTTAATCCTGTGAACAAGGCCAAGTGTGGCAGAACTGTGGCTGAATTTGCAGCAGAGTGCCCGTGAGGCACGAGTAATGGGATTGCCCGATCGGGATTTTCCTGGAGCTCAAGATCACTTCAGAAGTTAAAAGTTTTGATCCCTTAAAGGTTTTGACTTGCTTAGTATAGGCACCCTTTCCCACTCTTCGGATCATGCTTGAAAAGTTGAAAACATTGTTGTAGAAAATAAGAGGGACAGAACTGAAATGATTTCTGACACAGTTTTAAACATGAGACCTGGGCTCAGACCAGACCTCGTCTAGTCCGTGATCTCTTAGGGCTGGTAGAAGAAGCTTCCTTGACCAGCTGTGAATAGCTTCTGGCACACTTGGTTGTGTTGAATGGCGTTGGTGATCATGTTAGCGATGCTATGATAGTACCCGTGTATTCTGGATTATAAGAAGGAGAAGGCATTTCATACGGGTACCAGGATTCTGAGCCATATAACTGATTTCTCTATCCAAAACAATGGATTTTAATAAACTAGAAATTTCATATCTACATCATCATTTGCTTAATTTTGGTTCAAAACATAAGTGAATTGGAGCCAAAAGACTTGCGTTTTTATTTATTTATTTTATTTTTTTTTTTTAAAGATTTTATTTATTTATGTGACAGAGAGACAGCCAGCGAGAGAGGGAACACAGCAGGGGGAGTGGGAGAGGAAGAAGCAGGCTCATAGCGGAAGAGCCTGATGTGGGACTCGATCCCGGATCGCCAGGATCACGCCCTGAGCCGAAGGCAGACGCTTTAACGACTGCGCTACCCAGGCGCCCCAAGACTTGCGTTTTTAATCTGCAGTTGTAGTACTTTCTAGCTGAGCTCTAATGAGCATGTTGCTTTTGTAGTGTAGTAAGAAAAGGCGAGTGTTTATTTAATTTAAAGTTATTATTTATGCAAAATTTGTCTGGTTTCAGAAAAATTTTAGTGAGGGCCTACAGTATATTTTTTCTATCATGAGAAAGATAAAAGGATCATTTAAATATGTCCCTGTGTCTCAGTTTACTCATCTCTAAAACGGGAATAATCACAATACCTACCTCAAAGGGTCATTGTGATACATTCATACGCATGGTTGGAGGGTCTCACGATGATATTAACAACTGTTCTGTTGAGTTTTATATCCAAGTAATTCAGCAATTCTGATGGACTTTCTTTTATTTGAATATTGAAGACATTTTTCTACTTTAATGGGATTTCATAGTAAGTTAGAGATTCCTTGCCAGGAAATGAGGTATAAGTGCCACATTTGCAACGCTACTTCTCTTGAGATCCAGGTGAAACTGAAGGAGCTTTGAAAGAAACACATGAAAACCTGAACTCTTTAGGTAACTTCTTTACTAATTATTGACATTTTTAAGCTTTGCCTTGAAATTTCATTTTTTTGGAAAAAAATTTATAATGTATTTTTTCTGGCATGCTAGCTTTTAAAGAGAAATAGTAAACTTATACTTGTGAACCTCTGAATTTTTTTTTGTGGTTGATACTTGATATTTTTAGAAATATGAAAAGCACTCCATAATTGAATACTTAACTGAATACTTCCAAAAAAATGGCAGATATTAGTTGATTAGTACTATAAAATTTTTAAAGCACAAAAATTATTTAAAATTAAGTGGAATTAAAATGTGACTAGTTCTGTGTTAGATTTGAATGAATCTTTATTCACTGAACTATTTTCTCTGTATTATATATATAGTAATAATATATATAGTTAATAATGTATTAATATGTAACATCTCTATTATGTATATTTCTATAACTATATATAAACATACAATATTTTATCTTTATAACAAAATTGTTATAAACATAATTTGTTATGTTTATTTATATATTTGTCATATAAATTTATATAAATTTAAAATATATTTTATATAAAGATATTTATTTATAACATAATATATAATATTGTATATTTATATATTTACTTATATTATACCCTAAATCTCTCTCTCTATTTCTTGCCCCTGTAGCATATGTTATAGGAGACAGCAAGTTGCAAGGAAAGAGGATGGGCATTGAAGTTAGACAGTTAGGCTTACCTGGTTTTGAGTTTTCATTTTCCACTTACTAGCTGTGTAGCTTTGAATAAGATCACTTAACCTCACAGAGGTTTATTTTCCTCTTCTGTAAAATGAGTATGGTAAAATCTACTTTGTAACGTTGTTTGCAAGAATAAAGCAGATTGTTTATATAATGGGCTTGGTGTGTAGCAAGCTATCCGTAAATTGTCCCTTCCCTTTCTATTTAGTCAGGCCCCCACACGGGTCGTGCAGATGGGACCCTGCACTGGCACGTACTGAGGGACAAGTGGGTGCTATAATCCCGCCTGGCCTCCTTTTCATCAGCCTCAAGCCCTGGTGTGGAGCTGCTTTCACACTGCCTGGCTGGTGGAGGCCTGGCCCTGGAGAGCCCGGGAAGTGAGAATCTAAAGTCTATGACTGAATCCTGCCTGGCCCTAACCAGCTATATGACTGTAATTGTGCCACTTAACAACTGTATATCCATTCGCTCATATAGACAAAGGGCATTAGTATCTGTCCTCCATTGCCAATCCTGATGTCATTTTTTTTTGAAGATGAAATAAAATAATGCCCATGAAAAAATAACTATAAAAAGAATTTATCATGTGAGTGTCTGTGTAACACAGTTTATTTCTTATTCAGAATAGGCAGGATCATAAAAAATGCTTTGATTATTGACATTGAGAGGTATTATTTAGTAAGGTGGGTACTTTTTTAAAAAAGAGGCCCAGGGATCTTTGTGACTTCTCTGGCCCAGAGCTGCTGTGTGTGAAGAGCAAGCAAGGCTTAGGAATGAGCCCAAGGGGTAAGTGGTCTGAGAAGTGAGGCTCTGGAAGGAGAGGTCACTGTGGAAGGCAGTGATTAGAGCATGACATTGATGTTGCTGGGGTCAAATGACACGGTGCAGGAAGAGGTACTCTGCTCAATCACAAATTGTATCAAAGTAAGTTCAGTTTGGAAGTAGAATTACAGTTTCTCTTCTAAATATGATTTGAAATATGTACATTTGTAATAATTCTGCATCTGAGACATAAATATTACCAAAAAATCATACTACACTGGTTCTCATGCCATAACTTTGACCCATAGAATGAATGCATACTTCCTTCATGCTTACACACAGAGTGCTCTGATTCATCGTCTTTGACATATTGCACACTCTGGCACCCCAAACTGATACATATTTCCACTTTTACTGTTGAATTATTGAATGAATTGTTATGTATTTCTTTTGCTATGGGATCCTGGAAGTCATGAAATAATTCTGGCATCATATTGACTCTAGCTTCTGGCTGTTAACCATAATGTTAATGTAATGTTCCCTTTGCTTGATTTAAGAAAAAGCTATCAGGGATGCTGAGGCTAAGATCCAGTCAATTGTCTGGAAACTTAGGATGGGCCCACACTGCTCATCTCTGGCCTGGAATTTCTATTTTACAGTCACTCTAATTCATCAGTAATGCTTTCCCTCTTAAAATAATTGATATCCGGGGGTGCCAGGGTGGCTCAGATGGTTAAGTATCTGCCTTTGGCTCAGGCCATGATCTCAGGGTCCTGGGCTCGAACCTCACTTTGGGCTCCCAGCTCAGTGGGGAGCCTGCTTTTCCCTCTCCCTCTGTCTCTCCCCCTGCTTGTGATCTCTCTGCCTTTCTTTCATAGAAATAAATAAAACCTTAAAAAAATGATATCCGTATTTTGTAGAGGTTTCCTTTAAAAATGAGCATTAGTTCATGTTGTAGGTGTTTTACTAGTCAGTAATATTTATTAATTATATCAACTCTTTATTCAATTAGGGAAATTTCTTTCACTTTTTTTTTCTTTTAAGAATGGAAAATATACTCAGTGTCCACATATATATATGATACTTGTTTTGGTTGAAGTTTAAATATAATAAGGAATAATTTCAGTGTAACTCTTAAATCCTCTCATCTGAGTGAACGTGGTGAAGGAGTCTAGTATGATTTGAAATTTAAATATCAGCCTCCACAGTTCAGCATATTTTATTCTTTCAGTAAATCAGGCAGGCTACAGATATATATTGAGCAGCTATTCTGATCAATCTTTCATGCTTCATCCTCCAAGGATAATAATGTAATAATGATTCATTGTTAAGGATGTCATTATATTTAAGTATTTTTTAAATCTAGTTATTCATATAAAGATAAGGATTTTGCTTTTTATTATTTCACCTTTTGTTCTTAAGATTTAAAGAAGAAACTTGGTCCTTTGAATAGACAAGGGAACATGGAAGTGGTTCGATTTTACATGTTGAAAAATACTTAACTTTCATTCCAGAAAACCTAAAGGAGGTCTCAGATATCTCAGTAGGTGGAACAAAACTAGTAAATCTGGAGACTTGAAAAAACGGAGGGACCTAATAGCTAAATTAGGTGCCACTCTTTGCCTAGTGATCTCCTACTGATTGCACTCAGGGACTAGCAAATATGACTGGATGATTTAGTGCAGATTTAGGAAAATATAAAAGATATTATTAAAGTAACTAAGAGGTGAAAAGTCAAAGGAATTTCAACGGTATGAATGTCAGAGCAAATATAAATGTAATTTTTAGCATAAACACAAATGCCACAGTAAAATTTCTGAAAGAATAAATCATTTAGTGTGTATATAGATACATATTTATGTTGATATGTGTATATTATATATGTGTGTGTCTACATATAATACTACATTTACCAAACTATGTATTTATTTTTATATGTGTTTAGAAAATACATTTATTTTATTTTTTCATTGCTGATCATATTACAGTATCCTGTTTTCATAATAATGCCAGATAAAAATACCTAAGAGTGGATTAAATTCACATTAAGAATAATTAGGGAAAAAAGATCCTAACCACAGATAGTCAAGTTTTAGTAATCTAATCTTTTTTCTTGTGGATGTTTACCTGAGTAAAGTGAATTTTATATTTATCCATATCTAACATAGATATATATTTATTTATGCATATGTGTTTATATGTATATAAATATGTTTATGTCTATGCATAGTCTCTATTTTGGAGTAAACATATGAATTTTGTAAAAGCAGAGCTCATACCAAAACAAAACAAAATGGCTTTATTTCAATATGTCTGAGCAATTGAAGCGATAAAGCAGATACCAAAGGAACTTGTTTTTATTAAACGACATCTGTATTGTTTTTAGTAGAACTAAATATGGAAAGCCTTCTCTTAATTCGATTTTATCTAAAACTGTAATTGGTTATCTGATCTATGTACACATCAGTTTTATTCAAACACCAAAATAAAACTGAAGCTTGTTTTTTGAATGATTTATATCTAAAAAACATTATTCTTACTATACATAGGGATCTGAGTTTTTAGTTGAAGTGCAGTTATTGAAATTTATAACTTCATAACTCATAAATGACTTCTCTCTTTAGTAATGGGATCCTTCTTTTTTTTTTTTTTTGATAATCACCACTCAAAAATTTTGTTCTCTGAATAATAGAAGATGCACTTAAGCGAATGAATCTAACAGCTACATTATTTTTAGTATGTTACTAATAAGCTTATACTGATTCTTAAATAAGTATAGATTGAAATTGTAACTATATTGTCTTACATTAGAGGTTGTCATTTGGTTTCTAGCATTTCTTTCAATAGAGCAAACAATTAAGTTTGCCAATGTAGCAAATAGGCCTCGAATTCATATATACTGGAGAAATAAGTTTTTGTTTTGTCTTGCAACAAGAAACCTGCTGATTTTGTGAGCATCTTCTTAGGGAAATTAATACTAGTTTTTCATGGACCCTTGAACATACTGCACTGTTATAGCTCTCGGTGGCCTTCTGTTTAATCAGAAATTAAAGTGAGTTAGGTAAGGCATCAGGTAGCCCACCAGTTATGTTTTATTGAACAGAGACACAAAAAATCTAACTTCACAATCAGTTTTTAAAATTTAAGATTAACCTTAAGTATGCAACTCTTTCCTGTCTTAGTTTCAAAACCTATCACAAGGTTACTGAGTTTTTTTCAGTATTTATTTTTCTGTTTCACTGGGAGGAGTGTTGTCTTTGTTTATTGCGTGGTTGTTTCTCTGGGGCTCACAGCGGATTCTTGGAAATAATTATGGTGTCTTTCTTTCCTAACTCTCACCTATGGTTTGAACAGATCTAATTGAACAGATCCATTCCATATAGACTATGCTGAATTCCTAATGGATTGGTTCGTACTACTTGGAACACCCTTGGACTTGTATCTTGTTAGGACTCTTCACTAAGAAAGTCCCCCAAAACTAGGATGATATCCCTCATGCTTTTCCCCACCTGGAGTAGAATGAGCAAAATAAGTCATTTTAATCTTGCTCTAAAACCAATTGAGTTCCTAAATAAAGTCTTTAATCCTTAAGTGAAATGAGACATTAAATTATGACAGAGGTGCCTGGCTGGCTCACTTGGAGGAGCAAGCACCTCTTGATATTGGGTTCGTGAGTTCAAGCCCCACGCTGGGTATAGAGATTACTTAAATAAATAAACTTAAAAATCGATCAATTAATACATACATAAATAAATTATGCCAGTTAATACAGATGCATCACATTTCCACTTTTTTAAGACAAAGAGGCTCTCTCAGATTAAGTTTAAAAATAGTCTCTTTTTGGAAGGCCTAAAACAGAAATGACACAGTATGTTTCTGTTTTTTAAAGATTTATTGATTTATTTATTTTAGAGAGAGAGAGCGCTGAGTGTAGAGGCAGCGGAAGAGGGATTGAGAGTCCCAAGCCCACTCCTTGCTGAGTGTGGAGCCCAACATGGGGCTCAGTCCCATGACCCAGAGGTCGCCACCTGAGCTGAAACCAAGAGTTGGGTGTTCAACGGACTGCACCACCCAGATGCTCCTGACACAGTATGCTTAAAATCAAATAATGGGTTAAAATGTATCAGCTAAGTACAGATCGGGAAATTGCTATAACAATTCCTAGACTGTAAGTCAGAAAAGCATTAAATGAAAAAAATCAACTTATTTTATATACTTTAAAGATACATCCACAGTAAAGCCACAATTGTGAAATTTTATATACTGAAAATGAAAAAGCGGCAAATTAAATTGCATTGATTAAATCGCACTGTTTGCAGTTTGGAAATTCAGGGTACCAAGGAAGAGACTAAGACGTTATCTGCTATGGTTTGCCATAAACCTTGCTAAGGGTCCATGATTAAATAGAAGAGAGTTTTTCTGAACAAAGAAGAAGGATGCACCCAATTACTACGGGGCTTTTCCTTTGCCAGGCCCTGGACTTCTCTTGGTTGGCACAGATCTGGTCCTCACAGAGTAGAAAGGCTGAAGTCTTGCTCTGTTGGAATCTGTTTACACATGGGTTTTCGTCACCATTCCAGAACTCACACTAACAATCTATAGGCTTCTCTAATAGGGGCTTTTTTTGGTTCTTATTTAAACACATGCACTGTTTGCAAAACTGCAACCTCATCTGGAGGGAAAGAGCGCTTAGTATCCCGGGGTCCCCCAAATATCTTTACTTCCAGCTCTGTGGTTCTACAAAGCTATTTCTTCATATTTATAAAGTAAAGCTTTTGAAAAAGAAGATTAACAATGTTGGAAACGCAATTATTCTGAGTCTTTGACAAATGGTTTGGGAAAAGGCTTGGAGGAATTAATGTGGTTGAAGAAATATTTCAAACTGGAAAGAGCACAGTGTACATTGTCTTCACACAAAGTAATGAAGTAGAAATTCATAATGAAGCTTTAAATAAAAAAATACTGCAGACAACAAAAGAAAACCACTATTCTAAATTTTTGGCTCAAAAAGGCAATCAAAAGAAAATAGTGGCAATGATGAGATCATATGTCAAAATGTATGGGATAGGATAAAATGAAAATTAGTAGGCAAATTTCAGACCTATGTTTTGTTATTAAGAGAGAGTGAAAATAAACTACTCAATTTAAAAGTTTAAGTGTATAATGCTATGAAAAGAATATGAAGGAAATAATTTTCAAAACAAAATATTGGTTAGAAATAAATTTAATAGAGCAGACAAGTTGAAGAGCACATTTTAGGAAAAATACACCCTGATATTATGGGTCTTATTTCAGGATTTGGCAGTATGTTTAATATTTAAAAATATTTTAATGTTTTACGTGTTTTGGTTTGATTGTTTCATGTTTTTTGCCTCAGGTATATGCAGTCTTGGATAGTTCACAAAAAAATTTAAGGCCTTCTTATTAAAAGGCATTGAATACAAACTTGTTTTTATACAAGTTTTATATACAAATTTGTGGATCTCTGAAGTTAAATACAGACTTGTGTGTGAGCAGTGTTTTTCTGGATAGTGTCAATATCAGCATCTCAAGGTGGTCTGAAAACTCCCTACCCCCCAAAATTATTTTCACTGAAATAGTAAATCACCTTGGTAGATCAAAGGAGAAAACCTCCATGGTAATCTTCTTTTAAGAAATCTCCCAAATGGAGTTCATATCCATTCTTCATTTCAAAACAAAACAAAACAAAAAAAGGAAAGAAAGAAAAGAAAAGAAAAGAAAAGAAAAGAAAGAAAGAAAGAAAGAAAGAAAGAAAGAATTTATAGTAAAATGTTTTCTTAACAGTAACAAGTTATTCCCAAGTTAATTTTTAAGCATCAGTCATATGTAATAGTGACCTACCACAGACATTCTCAGTAAAGAACAAGAAAAATATCTACCCCCAGGTTCTAGCCAATGAACTAAGTTAGAACCAGGATTTTGAGATGTAACTCTTAAGGATATGAAGAGGCCAGTAACATTATTTTGGGGCTTATTTCATTTCAAACAACGGTCATTCACCAAATATTTATTGAACATCTATCATGTGGCAACCACTGCTCTAGGCACTGGAGATCAAGCTGTGTATATGGAGTATATCACCTAGGGTGATAAATAGGTGATGATAACAAAGAAGGAAGTGAGATTTTATTTTTTTATTAATTAATTTATTTATTTATTTTAAAGTAGGCTCCATGCCCCACGTGGAGCCCAGTGTGGGGCTTGAACTCACCACCCCGAGATCAAGACCTGATCTGAGCTCAGGAGTCAGATGCTTAACCTACTGAGCCACCCAGGCATCCCCCCCCCATACCTTTTTTTTTTTTTTTAAGGAAAGGAGATTTTAGATAGTGATCTTATGAATTCAGATACGTCATTGCCTACATAGAAAGTCAGTGTATCAGTAGAAAAATTATTAGAAATAACATGGTTATTAGTAAGTTAGGAGGATGTAAAATACATTGAGCAGTTTTAGAATAATCATATCAATTATGTAATGGACAAATATCTCCATTCACAATAGCAACAAATCATTTAAAAAAGTATAGCGAAAACTTAACAAGAGTGCTGTACATTTAATGCAAAATCTGGATATGACTATGCATACATATGTATATGTATATCATGTATGAATATATATAAACATAAACATGTATTTTTCTAGTTGAGAGAATGCATGACAAAATAAATGGAGCAATTTAAGTTTCTGGCTAGAAAGACTCGTTGTACAGATGTCATTTATCTTCATGTTTTTTATAAATTTACTGTTACTATAATCCTAATGAAATTCTCTGGGACACTTGTAAAGAGAATATAACATTCATCTGGAATAATAAACTTTAAAAAACAGCCATAAATAATTTGATTAAGAAGGGAACTAAAAGGGCACCTGGGCTACAAGATGTCAAAATATATCATGAAGCTGCAATGAAACTGAGCTGAAAAACACAGCAGCCAATTAACTAGTGCAGGGATGGCACGTTTGCGGCACAGCTCTGGTCTCCTCCCATCCTCCTTGCCATGGCAGACATCCATTGCTGCGTGACCTGGGCACCCTTCCCTGCTGGGCCCGGACATGAGCTCAGAATACGCTAGACAGGCACTATTAGGCTTTCAAAGTTGCCACATGGGTTAAAACATTTTGTCACCCTGTTCAGGTGTAGGATAAAAGAGGCATTTAAATTAGTAAAGAAAGGAAAGATTATTTCGGAAATGATTCTGGAAAAAACTGGCGAACTCTTTGGAAAAAAATAGAGTTAGTTTTTTACTTCACATTATATACTAAAATAAATTCCAGATGGATCAAAAGATTGAATGTAAAAAAAGAAAGCAGGAAAGAGCTTGAAGATAATATAGATATTTATCCTACATCAAAGCAAAGAAGGTCTTTTTAGCATAAAAGTGAAGGAAGAAATCAATAAAAGGATGGATAGACGAAATTATTGCAAACTTTCATTTCTCTCAAATCTTAGAAGTACTAGTTATAAAACATACTGGGCATGTTTTACAATATTTTTGTAAAATATTACTTGAAAATATGTATATATACGAACATATACTAAAAATTGAAACATACAAAACTATTTGTAGCCATTCACTTAAGATAGGGAGATTAAGGATAATTTTTAAAAACTTTTCTACAATAAACATGTATTCTAAAAAGGAGTATGTGTCATTTAAGAAGGGAAATGTAAGAAATAAGTTTTTTTAAAAATCTGTTATTTGATACTTCTTACATATATTATTTCTGAACTCCCATAATAGTCTCTTGAAATATGTAATAATATTCCACTTTTAAACATCAGGGACCTGAGGCTCAGTGAGATTAAAGAAGTGTGCCACAATAAGTAAGGTAGGGGTGGCAAAGTTAGGATCCCAAGTGTGGGCTTGGGTGATCCTGTAGGGTGACCAACATCAGTTACGGATCTCTTTACTGCTTGATGTCAGAACGGGGGAGAAAGAAAGAAAAAAGATTAAGTTTAAATTCAGGACTGATCTTTCAATAGCAGAAAGGGACTTGTATTTCTGTGCCTGTCCCTGATTTCTTCCATGTATCTCCCATTCAGTCCTTTGAGGAGATAATAAGATAAATGCAATTCTCCTATAGATGATGTTAGGCTTTCAGAGACAAAACATCAGGGATGGGTAAAAAGTAAGCCTTTTTGTTCTTATTTACAACTTGCGAATGTGAATCTGTGCTTGAAGGTAGTTCTTTGATCCTTCTTTTTTTGGCCTACCAACTTATAAATTTTGTATTTGAGTCCTTCTGGCTGCAAAGAGTGTTAACGTTGAAAAAAAAAAAAAAAGGTTTAGATCCTTATTACAGACATTCTGGAGACTCTAATTCTATGTATTATAGGCCTCTTGCTGCAAAAAGAGACCAAGTGATGGAATCAAATATATGCATTACAGCTCTAGGTAAGAAATGAGCACTCTCAAACGCAGAAGTATTTTGAGACTGTTAATTATGCTAGATAGGTGTACGTTCAATAACGTTTTCTTCTCTCTGCATGTGTACTTCTCAAATCCCATCATTTCCCTTTTGGATAATGGCACCATAAGAAATGAATACATTTATGTTAGTATGCTAGTGAATGTAGCCGGTTTAGAGTTTAGGTCCAGCGTGTGTTAGTGTACTAAAGTAAACTTGCATATATTTTGGAAATATATCTTGTGTATGTCGCAACTGATATGTTTTATTTCTCTCTGGCCTGAGTTTGGAGACTTTTCTCTTGCTTCTTTTCAGAGGGGAGTAGTATTTGAAAACCTCTAACTCCTAGAACATATTTCAAATAGATTAAGGAATATAGTTATATTTGGGATCCTGTTCCTCTAGAACAATTTGCTGATGGCAGTTTTCTTCTAAGTTGGTTTTAGAGAATACTTCTAAACAGCACGATTGTGAATTTCACAGCCTCCCAACCTGCACAAACAAACCCAATGCTCTGAAGCCTCTGATTCTTTGATTTTTAAGCACCGTTTATAACATTGCAGCCATTGTTGATATTCTCAAAGAGCTGGAGGAAAGGATTCCCTAGCACATGGCCTTTCACTAAGCTCTTTGACTCTTTCCAGACTTTTAGTCGCTTCGCCATTGCTTGTCTAAAAACAAGTCACAGTCCATCTAGCCCAAGGCTACATATCAAGCCACTTTTATTATTTAATGTATCCTTTGTTCCAGCAAAATTGTATCATTAAATATTCAGCTGATGATACTTATTCATTTTCTGTTTCTTTTGGTCATGATGATTTTGATTTCTTTTTTTATCTTCCTTGTCCTTATCTCTGGTAAGATCCTATCTGCCTTAATGGCCCAGCTTAACTCATCAATGAAGCTTTCCCCTTATCACTAACTCCGAACTCCTAGAGATTGCTTGTTTGTACCTGTGACACCCTACACGTGTGCAGACTCTGTAAGTTCTCTTGCACGCCCAGATAAACTCTTGGCAACCTTGTAATATGCTCTGAGCATCTGTAGCTTCTATCTGCAGTTCTCACATTTTCTTTTCTTTTCTTTTCTTTTCTTTTCTTTTCTTTTCTTTTCTTTTCTTTTCTTTTCTTTTCTTTTCTTCCTTTTCTTTCTTCCGGTAGGGGGATCAGCAGAAGAAGAGGGAGAGAGAGGGAATCTTAAGCAGGGTCCAGGCCTAACACAGAGCCTAATGTGGGGCTCGATCTCACGACCCTGATATCATGACCTGAGCTGAAATCAAGAGTCAGACACTTAACCCCCTGAGCCACGCAGGCGCCTCTCTTTCTTTCATTCCTAGAATTCCTCATTCCTCACCTCATTTGGATTCTACTTAACATTAACTGCAGGTTTACATCTTTAAATTGGATCTTATTGTCATTGAATCCTTTGCACTGGGAATCTCATTTTGTGATTTTTATTTTTAAATGGCCTCTAAGTGTTTGGCCCTGGGTATGTCACTTACATTTTTTGAGGCTAGAAAAACCTTGAGACTATAACTTGAGACCCAGAACACTCTCATTTTAGGCTGCCCTGCAGTAGGCCTTACCTACTAGAGGAGAGAAATTAAACACATAAAAGAATATCCCATTTAACATTGTAGTGTCTGAAGTGAAGCCTAGTTAGGGGAACCAAAGTGACCTATTGCAATGAAGTCACAGCTGGAAAAGAGAATGTTCAGTCTCTTCAGCTTCAAGCAATTTATTCCCACTCGTATTCAGTCCCCAGAGTGAAGAAGATTCTGGATTGCCTTCTTTAGCCTTTTCAGCTCTTTTACTGAGTTCTACTCATGGAATTTAGTACTAGTCTTTTGGGACACACCACGTGGTCACATCCATTCTCTGCCTTTGGCCGAGATGTCCCTCACGGATCCTCTCCATTTAGCAGTCTCACCCAATTCTTTCCTTCCCCTTAATCCAGCAGTTGTCAGTCTTCTCATGTCTTTGCACCCCTCTTGTGTTTGGCCTTTTATGGAGATTGTTAGTCTCTGATCTGTCTATTTGTGCTGATAGATAAGGAATGGTGACCCTCAGTTTTTGAGGATAGAAGACCTCTAAAGAGGAAGAGTGTATCTCCAGCTCAAAAGAGAGTCTGTCTCTATCTTTGCTTCAAAAGATCTGTTTTTATAACCTTAACCTTTTCTGTGTTTTGGAGTGGGATGGGTCTGTGACATGGGATGCCCTGTGACATCCTTTCTGTTCGTAACGATGCTTGCTCTACTCATGTTTATATTTCCAGCCAGGACCTAGTGAGAAGTCTTGCACATAGAAGGTGCTCAGTTAAATGCTGAATTCATAATCCTGCCCATTTTTTAAAAATTCCCACTTCTTATTCTCTTCTATAATAGAATCTTAGCACAATTAAAGCCTTTTTCTAAATTGCCTGTGTTGTATTTCTTAGTCAAAAGCTTGCAGAGAATATTTTAAACAGTTGTCGTGTGGGCTTTTCCTGAAATGCCATGTCACTCCAAAAGTGATACTCTGCTATTTTGACTACTTGTAGAAAATGAGGAAGGAGGTAGGCTGAACAGAGAGAAATTCCAACTGAAATAGTACTCCTAGCCAAGCCAATGGTGTAGGAACATTGCTTATCTTTAGACTTTTAGAAATAAGTAAGGCAGTGTGAATTTTAAAAAATCTTTCCTATCAGTGGCAAAAATAAATAAGACAATAATGGTAATCAGTATAGGGATAAATGAACGAAAGCATCTCCTTTCATGCATTTTTTAAATATTAATTCCAATAGCATAGGTTGGTTATATGCCGTGTTAGGGACTATGTGTGTGTGAGTAAAACAACATGTTTTATCTACTCATTATTTGAAAAACACCTTCATGGTTTTTGCATATTTTAAATTAGATTGTAGGGGCAAAAAAATTTCCATGGGGGAAAAAGAAAGAGAAAACTTTCATTCACATTCGATGGCAGTAACTGAGTGATTTCCTGTACTTTAAAAGATTCCTGAAATTTTATTTTTAAATTCTATAATATTATTTTAAGTTATACATAGGAGACATGTGGGGGTTCATCTGGTCCGGGAGAAAAGACTCTATTTCATTTAACTACATGGGCATGGTTTACAGAAACTAGATAGATATTCTGACCGAAATCACCCTGGTGTGTTCGTATGTGGTGCTAACAAAATCAAATGATGCTACTCCCCAAATTGTCCCCAGAATATTTTATTTATGTTCTTAGTGGCCCCTGTCACAGTCCTTTGAAAAGCTCTCCCTTGTTCATGACCCTCTTTGAACAGTGAGAAAGGTGACCATTGTGGGGGTCACATAGCTTTTGGAGCTCACTCCCTGCAAACCTAGGCTTGGAGCCCCAGTATTGTTTTGTATAGCTTCTGAGGAGAGAAGAGAAATGAAGGAAGACAGGTTTTTCACGACTAACTTCAGAGTGTCTTATGGGAATTCTAATCTGACAGTGTAGGTCTTTTTCAGGGCTCCTCGTTGCTTTAGCAGTTCTTTTAGAAACGTAGTGGGCTTCTGATAACACTGTTTCTAGTCAGCTCAGTGATTTTCTAAACGCAGTTCCGAACTCTGCTCTTTTCCTTTCCTTTGGTCTCCTGTACTGTGTTCTCAGTTTGGTGGTGGCCACCTTGAATCCGTCTGGAACAAAGGCTGGGGCAAGTCATCCGGGTAGACTCGCTACAGTCTTATTTCCGTCACAAAGGCTTTTTGCTTAATTGGGAATTTTTAAGGGTGTTGTTGTTCAGCATTGGTCAAATATGAACTTAAATTTATTTTTGCTATTTGGGGATCAGAAGCAGTCTGATTTTTTTAGTCCTGCAAAGTCTCAAGTTTCTAGACTCTCCACTCCCTTTCATTTCTGTCTCCAAACCAGTTAATTTTGCCTAAGCTCATCCCTTTCTTGTTCTACCTCGTACTAAGCAGCCAGGAACAAATAAGCCCCACTGATGTCCTGGCCTTTCACAACTGCTTTCCCTAGAGCTGCTAGTTCACTGGGTACTTACTTTTCGAGTCATCGTAGGCTTCTGTTTTACTGAACGTTCTTCCAGTGGCACACATCTCCAGCTTTCCAGTCGCTGTGTATCTGTTTCTTGATGCCTGATTCTGACCACTAAGCTAATGTTAAAATCTGGGGCCTTTGTCAAGGTCTCATTCTTTTTTTTTTTTTTTTTTTCTTAAAAGATTTTATTTATTTATTTGACAGAGAGAGAGATAGCCAGCGAGAAAGGGAACACAAGCAGGGGGAGTGGGAGAGGAAGAAGCAGGCTCCCAGCAGAGGGGCCTGATGTGGGGCTCGATCCCAGAACGCAGGGATCACGCCCTGAGCCGAAGGCAGACGCTGAACGACTGCGCCACCCAGGCACCCCTGTTAAGGTCTCATTCTGTTTCAAGTTATCATTTCATTTCTCTGTTAAGCTAGGCTCGGCGAGCTAACAGAGAGACCATACAATGCCAGTGTATTATCACAGTAAAGATTTATTTCTCACTTACATAAGAGTTCTTACAATCTTTAGTCCCTAAGAGTCCTCCTTATAGGAGTTTAAATCAGCACAACAGCTTTTTTCTCTGGAGTCCCTCACGGATCCATATGGATGGTGGTTTCAAGATCTTCTGCACATGGCTTCCTCCAGTGTTGCCCAGGAACTCCAAGGGAGCCGCACATGGAGGGGCACTCGTGGTCATTCCATAGAGGCTGGATCTGGAGTGGTACAGGTCACTTCTACTCACATGCCATTGAATATGCTGTTATTTCACCTTATTGCAAGGGGGGCTGGTGGGATGTGTAGGAAGAGAGAAGCTTTTAGTAGTTAGCTAGTGGTGGGAAGCAATTTATGTGTGTCAAGGGTATGCATAAGAAAGAGGAAAAGGAGTACCCGAGAGGCAATTGGACCTAATGTCTCTATGATTAAGCACCAAAAGGGGAAGAAGGAACTGTGAACTAAAGTGAACTAAATATCAAATGATATTCTGAAGATAGAACTATTCTTTTTCCGAGGGTAGCAAAGTAAAAGGAGGGTTTTAGTAAAAATTGGTCTCCATGGTTGCATGATTTAAAGACTGTGTGACTTCCCGAGGATATAGTTTTTAAATTTATTTTGGCATTTTGTGAACATGAATAACATGTTCTCTACACATATCAATTAGTGTAGTTGTTTTGAAAAAAATAAGATATTTTTAGATCTCAACTGTGCTTGCCTTGGAGAAACAAAGACAACACACACACACACACACACACACACACACACACACGCACGCATATACATGCTTACACGATTGAGAAGGGAGGCAGTGGGGAATGAGACAAGCATGAGAACCAAAAATTTGTTCAAAGATTTGACCATGATTTTCTTGGCTTTGTTGGGGAAAAATAGAGCTAAATTTAAAAGTAATTCTCCAATAATAATGAAATGATGTGGCTCTTGGTAGCCGACTGCTCCCTGGAATCCACTGATAGAACTGGAGAGGAGGTTTCTGGGCCAGCCTGCAGGCTTCTTCAGAATTTTAGATAACATCCTTGTAGGGTCAGCAAGTCCTGTCTTTCACAGGAACTACTGATTCATAGCAACTCTCAAGGTTTACTTCTATTCTCTAATGTTGGACTTTATTTTTGCTTCTTGCTTTTTCTTTCTTCCACCTCCTAGGCTAGCCGCTGTGCATGTCATTTCTGAGTTCCTGCAGTAGTTTTGTAATGGCTGCTATTGTCTCTCCACTTCAGTTTATTCAATACCCTGCTTTTTGCTGCTCATAAAAACTGAAATTGCTTTACCTTTTCCATAGGATACATTTTAAGATCTTTCACTATTGGTGCCTGGACAAGGCCTGGCCTGGCAGCTAGAGATCTTCGATTCTGGTTTCCGATTTACCACAATCAGCTGCATGACCATAGAGAAGTCTCAGTTTCTCCAGCTTCTCTGCAGAACGATACTTATTCCATTTTATTATTGGCATTTTTTATATTCTGCCTTATTATCAAGAGATAATGAAGTCATTCAAGTTAGGGATCTACGTTTCATGCTTTTAATTTGCTAACAGACATGGCATTTCACATTGGAGGGTCTCAACTGACTCAGTGTAGCCTAAAAAAGCCAGAGGAGGGCTAAAAGAAAAAACTGAACATCCTTTCCTGCTGACCCTGTTTATTTGCTAGATTGTGACATTCAGAGTCAACAGTCTATTAGAAGGCTCAAAAGGCAGGACAGATGGGGAGGTGCTGAATGTAGGTTTGGACATGACTGACAAAAAATAACTGAAAATATCTAAAATTCTGCCAAGATTTATATTAAAAAGCATGGCAGTATATATAAACGTTATTAGGAATGGGAATGGGTCTAACAATGCTTTGATAGGGATTTTAAAATAGTAAGGAAATACATAACATAATTTTTCAAACTTAGATAAAATGAATGTTTTCAAAAAGGAAAACGTAAATTGACCCAAGATAAGAAAGAAAACCTAAGGGTCGGCAAGCAGTAAATAAATTAACTCAGGCCAATGTGCATAGTGAATTAAACTAGTGAAGTTTGTAAGACCTATCTTGTATAAGAGATAAAACATTAAGTTGGTCAAAGTTGGAATTAGGAGGAAAAGAATTTTGGAGGAGAGATCGTTTGGCCTGATATGATCAGGTCCATTTCCATTAAGCTGAATTAGGCCTGGAGAGCGAAGAGAAGGGACAGCAAAAGAAGTTGAAAGCCAATATGGCAACATACTAATCTGTTTTACATCACGCATGCTTCTCATATTATTTTTGTTTTTTTTCTGGATATTTGAAATGTTTCTAGGTTTAAAATTAAGTTTTTATGAGAAAATCTTACCCTTTGCAACAACATGGATGGGCCTCGAAGTTACTATGCTAAGTGAGAGGAGCCCTAGGAAGACAAATACTGTATGATCTCACTTACGTGTGGAAGCTAAACAAACCAACAAACTCATAGAAAAAGAGATCAGATTTGTGGTTATCAGAGGTGGAGGGTGGAGGAGGGGGAATGAGAGGGAAGTCAGCAAAAGGTACAAACTCCCGCTTGCAAGATAATTCAGTACTAGTATGTAATGTACAACATGAGGGCTCCAGCTAACACAGCGATGTAATATGTAGGTAGGTGTTAAGAGAGTAAATCCAATGAGTTCTCATCACACGGAGAAAACAGTTTTTTTCCTTTTTTTCTTTGCTTTTCTTGTGTCTCTATGAGAAGATGGATGTTAGCTGAAACAACGGTGGTGACCATTTCACAATACGTGGCAAATCAAACCATTATGTCGCATGCCTTAAACTTATACAGTGACGGAGGTCAGTTACTTCCCAGTAAAACTAGAAAAAAATGAAGTTTTTAAGAGAATGGATGAGATGAGAATGAGATGAAGGAACAAGGAGCGGAAGACTTTATCTGGAGTAGATTTTTGTTTAGAAGTACAGAAGAGTGAGCTAAAATTAAAGCTACGAATTTTAGAGTATTATGTGAGCCTCCCATTTCCCATTCCTGCTACTCTGACAGAGCTGCTTTTAATACCCTAGATGCTGAAAGCTTCGGAAGTATATATATTTTTAAGTGAAATCATTTTGGCCTTCCCTTTCCTTGGTTATGGGAAATTGTTTCAGGGAAAATTTCCTACAGGCTGCTTAAAAGCAACGCATGAAACAATGGGCCTCGTGGCAAGTGAAATGCGTGTGGGGAAGTACTTAGAGTTTAATGTGAGTTATTTTTATTTCCATTCATAGACATGTCTCAGTGAAGTTCAAATTATCCCTTGGACAGTAGAAAGCAGTCTGTTAATTTAAAGCTAGGCTTTTTTAGTTCCATAAAGCCAAATTTAGGATAGATTTCAAAAGCTAAATAAACAACAGTCTACCTCCCCATTAAAAATGAGCGTGTCAGGTTTCTGTGTACTTGTCTTTAAATAATCTCCACTTAGCATTTCTACAGGGGGCCTTCAATATTTCAGAGGAGGCCATCCTTTATAATCATACCTTGTTTGTGAAAGGGATGCTTCGAGGAGGGGGCTGTCTTAAGGTTATTACTACAATTCTGTAAGTGCCTTGTTGATTTTAACAAAGTAAAATGGAGGCTGGGAAGGTTTTGTCTACGGAGAGGGAGTGATCGTGAAAGGCTTGGAGGCGGCAGAGGCTGAAATCCTTGGAGATACCGCTCGGTGTCCTCTTTCTGTAACGCCATCAAATATTTTCTCAAAAAAATTGTCAGAGGAAACGAATGTTATACTTTATAGCAATAGTTCTGAATCTTGATTCTTAATCGGAAATCCCCTGTGGGGTTCTTTTAAAAATATGTATATGGGGGCCCTGTTTTGGAAATTCTGACTCAGGAGTTCAAGGGAATGGGACGTGTGTGTGTAAAGTTCCACAGATTATTCTGAAGCAAATTCCAGGATTGAAGACTATTAAACTAAATTCAATTCCTTCTCTGGAAAGTCACTGTGGAAGAGCTACACTCGGCAGATTTCATGCAGGCCAAGTTGTAACAGGGCTACAGTCCTTACATCAAAGAGCACTTTACAAATCAATCAGTAAGAGTACTTATTAGTTAAATAGGTATGTATTTTAGTTTTTAAAATTTCACTTACTGTAATTTAACAAAATAAGACAAAAGCTTCACTGAGTTAAATATACAAATATTGGGAAATTTAACAGTAATCTCATTAACATGATAGTCGACATGATTTACAGAAAAAATTCTATCAAAATGATAGTAATTTTACAATCTGATTTATTTACTTATCTTTCTTCAAGTTTTTATTTAAATTTCAGTTACATATAGTGTAATACTAGTTTCAGGAATAGAATTTAGTGATTCATCACTTACATATAACACCCAGTGCTCATCACCACAAGTGCCCTCCTTAATATCTATCATTCATTTAACTCATCCTCCCACCCACTGCCCCTCCGGCAACCCTCAGTTTGCTCTCTGTAGTTAAGAGTCTGTTTTACATTTTGCCTTTCTTTTTCCCCCCTGTGTTCTTCTGTTTTGTGTCTTAAACTCCACACATGAATGAAATCGTATGGTATTTGTCTTTCTCTGACTGACTTATTTCACTAAGCATAATAGCTTAGTGAAATCATCAGTGTCAGTGCAAATGGCAGGATTTCATTCTTTTTTTATGGCTGAGTAATATTCTATTGTGTGTGGTATATAAACACACACATATATATACCACATCTTCTTTTTGGGCTCTTTTCATAATATAGCTATTCTTGATAATGCTGCTGAAAATATTGGGGTGCATGTATCCCTTTGAATCAGTGTTTTTGTATCCTTTGGGTAAATACCCAGTAGTGCAATTGCTGGATCATAGCGTAGCTCCATTTTTAGCTTTTTGAGGAACCTTCATACTGTTTTCTAGAGTGGCTTCCTTAGTTTGCATTTCCACCAACAGTGTAAGAGGGTTCCTCTTTCTCTGCGTCCTTGTCAATACCTGTTGCTTCCTGTATTGTTAATTTTAGCCATTCTGACAGGCGTGAGGTGATGTCTCATGGTAGTTTTGATTTGTATTTCCCCTAGGATGAGTGATGTTGAGCATCTTTTCATATGTCTGTTAGTCATCTGTTTGTCTTCTTTGGAAAAGTATCTATTCATGTCTTCTGCCCATTTCTTAACTGGATTATTCGTTTTTGGGGGCATTGAGTTTGATAAGTTCCTTATAGATTTTGGATACTAACCCTTTATCTGATATGTCATTTCCAAATATCTTCTCCCATTCTCTCGGTTGTCTTTTTAGTTTTGTTGATTGTTTCCTTTGCTGTGCAGATGATTTTTATCTTGATGAAGTCCCAATAGTTCATGTTTGCTTTTGTTTCCCTTGCCTCCAGAGATGTGACTAGTAAGAAGTTGCTATGGCCAGTGTCAAAGAGGTTGCTGCCCATAATGTCCCGTAGGATTTTGTTGGTTTCCTGTCTCACATTTAGGTCTTTCATCCATTTTGAATGTATTTTTCTGTATGGTGTAAGAAAGTGGTGCAGTTTCATTCTTTTGCATGTTGCTCAACATCAGTTTTCCCAACACCATTTATTGAGGAGACTGGCTTTTTTGCCATTGGATATTCTTTCCTGCTTTGTTGAGGATTAGTTGACCATAGAGTTATGGGTCCATTTCTGGGTTTTCTGTTCTGTTCCATTGGTTTATGTGTCTATAATGTGGATTTAAATGGATAATTACACTATGTTTGACATCCTACCAAGAGAGAATTATTTTTGTAGAAATGCTATGGCTTATGAAGGCAGCTATGAGAAAATGGACAGAGCATGGTACTTAAAGTAAGTTCAGACTTTGAACCATGGTTCTGCCACTAGCCGTGTGAACTGGCAAGTAATTTAACCTTAAAATAGGGCTAATTTTATCAACTTTGCAAGGTTATTTTCTTTAAATGAGATAATGAGTGAAATGCTACATAAATATAAAACAATATTATTAATTCTTTGGATTGGGACTCACTTTGTACTTTTTTCTTTTGGAAAATGAGGTACATATGTGTGTGGCTATTTCATGTGGTAGTTTTGTGTATGTAGATGGTGGAATTGCAGAAGAAATGAATTACGCCAAACATTTTCACATTTATATTTTTAGCAACCTAAGCCTTCCAAAAGGGAATTATTGTAAGTATCTCTGCGCTTTTTTGGGAAGGAGTGCATTCTTTGCTAGAGTGTTCTCAGGTGTGATCATTCTCCCCAGAGACTGTATTTCTTTGATATTACTTATGATGACATAAGAGATATATTCTATGTGTTGGAAACTTGACATTGCCAACACTTATAAGACTTTTTTAGCATGAAACTTTCAACCACTGCTCCCCCAAGGCCATTATATTATTTCAGAGAAGAAGCCTGAGGCTTTTAATTTTTCCTCAAAGATTCTAGTTGTAGAATTTCATGTTGACTCTGTAACATTTAATAAAATTATTTTACGTGAGAAAAACTGGGAGATACCTTCTTTTGAAAATTTATATATTGTTCTAGTAGCTGATTCTACCTTTGGTTATATTTTCTCACATGATGAATTATAATATTTTGAAATATACTTTTTATTCTAATAGGAGGGTTGTAGGGAAAAGGGAGTCTTTTAATACTACTACTAGTTAGGTAGACTGTCCTGACAGTGACTGTCAGATTGTTTCTTATTTCTCCCACACTCCCTCTCATTCCCCTGTTCCCTTTCTCCTTCTCTTCCACAAATGTTTATTGAGGGACACTGTGTAGCAGGCACTAGGCACTGGGAATAGATACAAATAAGAAATACAAAGTCACTGCTTCTATAGAACTTACATTCTAGTGAGGGAGGCAAACTGTAAATAGGTTAAAAACAGATGTAAGATGATTGCTGAAATGGCAGGAGCTACACAGGTGTTAGGAAGGTGCTGTTGTAGAAGGAACGAGAAGTAGTGGAGATGGACCCACCTCATTGCATGAGATGGGATGTGCAAATAGGTTATTCTTATTCCCAACGGTTTAGAAACAAAGAAGAGTTCATATTCCCCACTCCCCTTCCCTCCCCATGCATTCTCTGCTGTAATTTTATTTACCCTTTGAGGCTTCTCGTGCCTTTTTATTTGAACCCAAGTCTATCCCTGTAAATTGTTTTAAAGGATAGAGGTCAAGGTGTTAATTTTTACACCTGACTGGCACTGTTAAGAGATGATGCCCTTAAGTTTCACACCCCTTTATGGAGACCAGGCTGAAAAATTCCAGGTGTCTGATTAGTGGTGTTAATTTTGTTCAGCCAATACATTAAAGACTGCTAAATACTGGAATTTTACTTGGGAAAAGTTCTTCAGTTTGCATGTTCTTTTTGGAAATAGAATATTTCCTGATTCAGTTTTGCTTATTTTGATGGTAGAATTAACCTAGGCTGATGGTTGTCATCTTGCCCTAAACCAAATTCCTTTGGTTTCTTTTTTTCTTTTTTCTTTTTTTGGCTTATGATATAATGTCTTCCCTCCCTCATTGCCCTGCCCCCCCCCCAACTCTTCTAAGGAGAGAAGTCAATGCTATATTGGAAAAAAAAATATTTTTGTTTCCTATCTTTGGGCAGAACAAGAAAGGAACAGAGGGAATAGGTTTTGGATCCATAAAAGTAGATGATTCAGGGAGCTAATAGATGTGAATGGAAATAGAGCAGGTGCACATAGGTACAAATGGGCTCAGGTATGTGAAAGATAATAGAGACAGAGGGAGTGGCTCCGTGATATGTTAGTGTTCAGATATTTTCTGATGACACAAAATAAGATTTTGTCCTTGGACAACTCTTGCTTTAAACCTCAGAAGATAAAACACTGCCTTGGAATTGAGTTTGTTTATTTTTCTTCTTTCTCTTGTCTTTAACAGCTCATAATGTTTTCTAGCTTCCTTGCTTACAAGCATTGTGGTGGACTTTATAGGTCTTTAGACTTGAGAAGTGGAAAGGCATAGGATTATGGGTGTGATCCTATGCTCAACTCAATGGTTGAGCTGTGTTAGCCCACCGAATTCTTTAAGATAGATTTCCGTCATAATTTTATCATTTAAGTGTGACTAAACTGAGTTTAGCCAATTCTGATACATTCTTAAAAATAATGTGCTGCTGAGCTAAGACTCTCTATGCCATATTTCAGCCCCAAGCAGATTTTTATGACAAAGTAATGAACCCCTGGAAACGGGTTTATAATGGAAAATGCAACTTGACCTTAACTAGAGGAGCCCAAGTGCACCTTACAATAGCACATTTTTGAAACATACAAAATCCTTTTCTCCCAAGGGTGGTGTCACAGGAGGAAGGTGTATAATAATAGTTGTATTTACCATAAATACCTAACATATTTTATGATGATTTGATTCTATTAAAAATTTCACCTTATAGATTTTAATAAAGCTGCCTATGGGCAAAGTTATTGCAGTTGGATTTCTTTTCCTTTACCTACTGGTCTCAGTGGAAAGAAGCAAGCAACCCTTATAAAAGGCTTTAGTTTTTAGTACCTGGTTAATAAAAAATAATTTCCTCTCCTTTGGACTTGTTCATGAAGCTGAAAAATGACTCTGCAGGTCAGTGGTGTGTGGCAAAGCTAATTTCTATAAGCTTTTTATCAGGTGGTACTGAGTAAAACAATATGGGAAAACTGAAAAATCCACCCTTCTGTACCAGATTTACAAGGGTGAGAGTTATCCCCAGCGTCACTAAAAGGGAAAAAATGACACTTTTTCTTTCAGATCTCTAGTGCTACAACAAAAAATTCTGAGATATAAAAGGTACAGAAGGAAAAACCAAAGTGTATAGAAAATTTCGGTTAAGTATAGATTTAAAAATCAGATGCAAATGGCACTCATTGTATAAAACACAATAAAGCTCAACTTTTATTTGTTGTTTTGTTGACAAGGGCACCTCATAGTAGTAAATGTGAGTGAGGCAACACATATCATAGCAACCCAGAAAGTGGTTGTCACTCAAATAAATGCACTCCTCCACCAGCCTCCTTTTCTCCAAGCATCACATTTTCTCAGAGGAGCATTTGGAGAACATTCTAACCAAGAAAAATTGAGCTTCTTCCCTTGAGGTTCAGCAGGGTGTTTGCTGTGCGTCTTGCAGAGAGCGACAGCAAGAAACCAGACCCCTTGTTTCTCCAGGATACTCACAGGCCACCTTCCAGGAAAGAAGTTGGGAACAGGCCTGCATAACATGGCCAGGCACTTGTGTAGTGGGCAGCTCTGATCCAGTAGGCTTGGAGTCCTATTCCTTTCTCTGCTTCTTCGGGCTGGGGACTCTCAAGGACGCACAACAGCAATGTTGCTTAGGGGTCACAGATCTACTTTTTACCACCCTTCTTTGAAGGCCCCCAGGGCACCTTTACACTGACCTATTCCCCTCAGAGTCCAAAGGAAGAATCAGAAACTGCAGGGATCTGAAGAGGTGATGGGTGAGTCTTCCTCGATTATTTGTATTTCAGTGGCTGGTGTGAATCCTTGGAGATGACAACATTAGATAGCAGGAAGAATGTGCTATTTCGGAGCCCTGTCTTAGATGAAGGCAAAAGACAAAAACAATTATACGGCTTTTGGCAGAGGTAACCAAAGAACCGATTTCCCCCTTTTTAAACTGAATTTAACGACCACAAGCAAAAAGTAAAGGCATGTGGCGTGGGTTGTGAGATATTTTGGATCATCAGTTTAGAAACACACAAGGTTGCCAATACATGGCTGTTGCCAGTACACTGCTATGGAATTGGTTGGGATAGTGATTGACGAGAAGAAGGACACATCCTACTACTGATCTGGGAGCCAGGTATGGAGGATGGGTGTGGACTCAGACGAGTGTATTATCCTGGGAGCCCTGAGGCTGGCCTGTTCCCTCACATCAGATGACCATGGACATATGAACATTCACTGAGAGAGTGTCCAAGAGGTGTGGATGGGAGCCAAAGAGAGTAGATGAGAGGTTAGTGACCAGTTTCTGGAATGGGAGAGGGCGCTGACCAGTGAGACAGACAAATTCGAGAGCCCTGCTTTGATTTATATGTAGCATTGTGTGACTCTAGTAGAGGAGAATGGAACTGAATGAGGGTTCTGCTGAATGGGTGAGGCAGACGAAGGAGAACTCAGCTGTGTGATGAAAGCAATTAGCCCCAAGGCCCGGAAAAGGAAGAGCAGCCTCCACTGATCTTCAAGAGCTGCAGATTGTGTCATGTAAATCAAGTCTGCATTTTGCAAAAGTAACTTTCCTCTTAGGTTTTCTTTTCCTAATGGAGCAGGGCCTGAGTGTTTAGGTTAAGCTATCAGATGTTAAATAAACACAGCAGTCCAATTTGTGTACATTAGGCTGGGAAACCTTAGTTATGGTATGAAAATGATGGGAAACTCTTAAATCTAAACTTAATCATTTTGTGGCTGTTTTGGAGGAAATAAATCTTCTTATATTTTGCCTAGCTTTCATTACTTTTAGTCCCTTTTGCCTGTGGCATGTCAAATATTTGCTATTTGAACAGTACCCAGATTTGGAATTTTCGTGAAATATTGCACATTTATTTAAGGTGTGACTCAGATATGAATTTGCAGGCTAATGAATTTATAGGCTACCAGACCCAAATAAAATGGTCTGATGGTCTCCTCCAGGGTGCCGTGAAAGAGATTTGTACTCAAAGAAAGGACAGCTCCTCTTTAATCTTTACACATCTATTGGATGTGGTTGCTTCGCAAGATTCTACAGATGCTTACCACATTCAGTAGTGGCGGAGAAGAGGTGGGAGCAGAAGTGCTGGGGGTTGGTGTGGCCCTGTTCTGCAACAGACGCAGCCCTTCTTGACCTTCTCTAAATCTGAGGTCTTTATGCTTTGCTTCACAATACGTAGTGTCTCCCATTTAGCTGTGTTTCAAGTGATGGAGCTGGAATGGGGGTAACAGTGCCAGGAAAAAACGAATGCCTCAGCAGCACTAGATCAGCAATGAACAATGCTCTTTCCTCTTGTCAAAGCCATGCTCGAAAATCTGCCTCATGTGCATCTCTAGACTACACTCATTAAATGCATGAGGCTTCAAAGAACCCCACGCACCAAGCCTTATCCTATCCACCTTGTCATTTTCATTCCACACTTCAGTTTCCTTACACTTCTCTTGGCCAGGATTACTGCTCTTAGTTCACAATCTGTCCTTACCTACTTCTGGGATTTATTTATACAGGTGTTCCTCTGATCCTCTTTCCATTTTCTCCTATCCAGATTTTACCCGTTGTGAGAGACCCAATTAAAATTAAACTTATGTTTAAGAAGTCTCCTTTGATTTTCTCAATCTGTTGTTTCCTCTTTCAACTTCCCTCAGACTTTATTCATACAATCCTCTGTGGCACTTATTTATTGCCTTGTCTCATTCCTCTCCTGACAATCTCTTTTGTAAATTCCTTAAGTATCTTAATGCAAGATTGGATGAGGTAGGGGGCGAGTCTGAGTAGAACACAGGGGCCAGTTTAGGGTGGCTTTTGTTTGCTAAGCTGAGGAGCTTGAATTTTATCCTGTATGTGTTGAAGTATCATCAGAAAGCTTTCGGATATGTGGCAAGTGTGATAAGATTGTCAGTTTGGAGAACTTACTCTTGTGACAATGTGGATAATGAATCTGGAGGTGAGGGACTGGTTAATATTTAAGATTGCTGATGGTTGGAATGAATTTAGTATGTGTATATCAGCACCTAAGACAGCTGAGTGAAGGGTTGCATGCATGCCCTTCTTCATTGGCTGGGCACCTCTTTCAGGAACAAACCCAATAACACACCATATACATTACATGAACCTTCAAAGAGAAAATTTTGGGTGGCATGGCAAGTCTAAAAAAAAATCCACGGGAAATCTGATGTTCTAAACAGAGTGATTATATAAAACACTGGCTTGTGGCTTAAGCAAACACAATCATAGAATTGCATAGCTGTGAGTCAGAGCCAGCTTGGTCCTTAAAGTCCCTTGCTTGATAGCAAATTAGTGGCTAGGGAAATATGTTTACATTTCATTTCTTATTGTACATCTGATTGCATGTTTTGCGAGTTGGATACAAAATTTCTTTATTTACAAATTTGGAGCAGGGAATTATATTGACTGTGCATACAGACTTAAGCTTCCCAGTTAAGTGTATAAATAACAGTGAGGTATATCCTTACATTGTAAGATACTGCTAATTTTCCATTTTATTTCAAATAGAAACATACAGAAGATACAATAAAGTAAATCAGTCACTCTTATGATTAAATCATCACTACTTAGAGTGGCGTACAAATCTCATGATTTGATCACTAATAATTTATTGGTGTGAGGAAAAACAGACTTAACAATTTTTAAACTTTTTCTTTCCACATGATCCCATAATTTTTCTTTCATATAACGTAAGTACCTTATTACGCTCATTACTTTCCTGTGTTTTTCTTCTAGATTGTGTGTACTTTGAAGGCAGGACCTGCTGTATGTTTGGTTGTAGTCTCTGTAGCCCCAGATCTCAGTAATTACTTCATTTATGTTTGTTGGAATTGAATGGCAAAATGAATTAATGAGTAAACAAATGTAAATAAAGAATAAGTAAATCAACTGTAAGTGAGTTGGCCTCCATCATAAACATTTATTGGGTATCTGCCGTGTCCCAATTCTGAGCTGGTGTATAAGTGGTAAGCAAGACAGAAATAGTTCTTACCTTCAAAGTTCTTGCTTTCCAGGGCAAGACATATGTTAATCAAATAACTATAGAAGACTCAACTTTCCTAATCTATAAGTTTTATTGACCTGTATATTGAGTTCTTTTCTCTATTTCTAGAGTAACCTCTGAGTTCTATTTGATTATCTATTTTAGTAACCCAAAAATCACTTCTTTGCCAAAGGAAAGTGTTCCTTGAACCCTTGAATGTCCCCTGTAGTAGGTATCCCTTGTTTACTGGAGACAAATAACGTTGTACGCTTAAATTTTGCCTCTCTTGATTCCATTCTGAGGTCTCAAGCTGCTGTAACAATCTAAAAGTGGAATGGCAAATATTTAGGCAAACAAAGAATCTAAAAACAGGTGAACAGGCAATAGGAGCAGGAGATTCCAAGTCCATGCTCATCCTTTCATGATTGGCCATTTCAGGGAGTGAAATCTCCAAACAAAAAACAGTCCCATGACTCACATGATCCCCAGCACAACGTGGCTAGGCACTTAGTAAATTACATGTGGTTCAGATTCTCAGAATTCTGTGAAGCGTTCATGAGTTATGAGGGATGCGTTGGTTTCATAGAATAGTAGTAAAGCTGATAAAATGGTCTTTTAGACATCAGTTAGGACTATGCTCTGGAGATGGTTAAGGAAAATGTTGCTGCTACCCTCAGCTGTTAAAGGAAATCTGATTATGTTTCCTTTTGTCTAGATATACAAGAAAATTTGTTTATTGGAGTAGATTGAGATCCTCTAAGATTGGATCCTAAATCATTTTCAGACAGAGTTAATGAAGTCACAATAAGCACAAATGCTTCGGACAAATGCTTTGGAATCTAACAGAGGTAGGTTTGCATTCTGGCCATATTCAACTGTGGTCAATGGTCAGGTTACTCACCATTGTACTTAAATAATATTTGCATTGTGGAACGATTGGGAGAGTTAAATGAGATGATACATAGAGAGAATTCTTACCATTCCAGGCGGCACAAAGTTTTACTCAATACGTGCTAGTTATTGTTGTTATTATTATTATTATTATTAGTCTGTGAATTTGATGCTGGAAAAGACTGTTGCACCAAATCAGCAAATGTTGAAGAACCAGGCTAGTGATTTGTGCTCATTAGGTAATCAGATACATGAAGGTGGGAATGTGCTGTTGTTGTTTTTAATTACTGTACTTAGAGTCCCTTATTCTTATGTCATAGAAGGCACACGACAAAATAAGAACGAATGAATAAACCACTTCCTAACTTGTGTCTGTCTGTTGGCCTTTATGTATGTAGATAGTCTCTCAGTTACAGAAAAGTCAGACATAATATAATACCTCTACTAGCTTTCTGGTATAAATCTTTTAATTACCCCCTTAGGAAGCTAGTTCACATAAATAAAACACTAGAAAAAGAAAATAGCTCTGCCTGGTATTGTAAGTTCAGAAAAATAACCAATTTCTTAATATGGTAGTAATTCCTAGTATGGCTAGCTGTGCTGGGACTGAGACCAAGGGCTTGACACTAATGGGCCGTTTATGAAACTTACATAGCCTGAAGTCATCTTATCGGAATGTCGTTAGTAGCCATCACCATTGTTACAGGAAAGAATTGGGAGGCTTTTTCTTTCTTGCAATTCTCTCTTTAGATTTCTGTATTTTGTGGTCTCCACATTTGGGATCTTGATTTGGATATTTACATAAGAACAAACAGTCCTAGTAAATATATAATAATTTCTAATGCAGCCTCTAGGGAATGGGAACGAAACAAACAGCTCAGACCTATAGTGAAGCCACACTAAGAACGGAACGGATTGAATTTGTAACGAGAGTGACTGAGTCCTAATAAAATCCGGCAGGTAGCAATTTTTTGGAGATAATCAAATCCACTTTTAGGCCTCCACATTTTCACTCACTTTAGCCCTCCGTAAAGACATGACTTTTGATATGTGTTTGTGTGTTTTTACTTCTTGGTGACCTTGGTAAGGCATCACGCCTGGAATATAGCTGCCTTGGAAAAAAAAATCAAGGGAATATTTTCTAGGTTTTGCTGACTATGCCTTGGAAGCAAACAAATTATGGTACAGGGCTGGAACTTTACCTACTTGTTAATTAGCAGGTTAAACTTTTATGAGTTTCTGGTACCCTGGCGATACATGACTATTAAAATTTGCAGGTGGTTCAAGGGGAGAGAGATGTAAGTTCCTGTGCTAGTAATATATCATAAAAGTGTGTATTTCATGTGCCTGTTGTGAAAGTGGAGACTTTAATACTCTTTCACAATATAAGCTGATTAAGGAATCTTTATGGTTCTCATTAACTATGGGTCTTTTTTCATAGAAAAGTGAAAAGTGTAATGCTTATAGACAGAAGCATAGAAGAAAATAATTAGCCACAGTGGTACCTTTTTGAGACTAACTGAAAGCTTAGTGACACCGTCTGCATTCACCTCTCAACCCTCAGAAACTGCTCTTACTTCAGAAGTTGCTTCTACCACATGAAATGCTGTAAATCTGATGTTTTAATCTTTCCCCTTAGAAGACAGTGTTTGCTTAATTACACTTGTGTTATATTTAAATGTTAGCATATTTCCTTTCTTGTGTCTACTTTTTTATCAGGAAATATAAAGACATATACTGTGGTTAGGGATATGATTCCACACAATAAACTAAATTGTGGAAAAAGTGATATGATTGTAGTTTTTTGGAAGCTATACTTTTGTATGTTTTCTATGTGTAATGGGGGGAACCCACAAAATATTGTCTAAATTAATAATTTCCCCCAAAATCTTATAAGTAGCTTTTGGTAATTAGGATTATAGCTTATTTTAACATAAAGACATAATGAAGTGAGTTAGTTTTAATTAAGAAAAGGTGGGAAAATGAACTATAGAAAATATTTGTTTTATTTCCATCCTGTTTTATTAATTCAGCATTTTTCTTTACTTATTGTTTGGGGGAATTTCTGTTTCTCTCAGTGTTAAGTCATGATCAAAAAATATTTCTTTTGAAATACTGGATTATGATTTAGTTTTTTCACTCTATTGGTGAATATATACTGTTTCAGTTTGAAGATGCTGCATCCATTTGTTGCAGAGAAAGAAAAACAAAAACTTTCTTCAAATGTATCCCTTTAAAATATGATAGGACAGGGGCGCCTGGGTGGCGCAGTCGTTAACCGTCTGCCTTCGGCTCAGGGCGTGATCCCGGCGTTATGGGATCGAGCCCCACATCAGGCTCCTCCGCTATGAGCCTGCTTCTTCCTCTCCCACTCCCCCTGCTTGTGTTCCCTCTCTCACTGGCTGTCTCTATCTCTGTCAAATAAATAAATAAAATCTTTAAAAAAATATGATAGGACATTGGTCAGTGTTAATGATGAAGAAAGAAAATTGTACTGGATGGGCAATTCTGTTGGGGCTTTTAATTCTGACATCAGTCATAAGAATCTTTCTCCAAAACTCTGTGTGCCAAGAACCTATAGCACTTTGTTTTGAAAGAGAATGCTTTCTGAGCAGGACAGTTACACACACACACAACACTGTTAAGAAACTATATTTTTATAAGGACTAAAGAATCAATTTTATGGCTTTTTAAAAATAGTTTAGTTTTTAAAATCTCATTTTTAAGTGTGTAACAAAAGAGCGATAGACATACAATAGAGTGGAAAGGACTGTAACTCTTAAATATTTGTTCCCTTCACCTTACCTACTTTTATATTTATTCAAGTCTGTTTTTCTTCAGGAAGGAAAAATTATAGCTTTTTTTGACCTGATGAAATGCAAGAGTAGGAATGCATAGCAAAGCTTCTATCTCAGTTTTTTAAATATTTTTTTTATTTTTTAAATTTATTTATTTTTTAAAGATTTTATTTATTTGAGAGAGAGAGAATGAGAGAGAGAGGGAGCGAGCGTGCATGAGACGAGGGAGGGTCAGAGGGAGAAGCCGGCTCAGCAGGGAGCCCAATGTGGTACTTGATCCTGGGACTCCAGGATCATGACCTGAGCTGAAGACTTAACCAACTTAGCCACCTGAGTTGGTCACTTAACCAACTGAGCCACCCAGGCACCCTCAATTTTTTTTTAATTGAAAAAGTACTCCAAATGTTATTCTTATCAAGAAAATGGTCTTTTTAAAAATGTGGTAAATATAAGCCTTACCAAAAGTGCACTGTTTTAGCGAGGGAAGCAAACTCCCATTTTGTAGGAAAGATGTTAAGAAAAAAAAAAAAAGGCAGCTCTAGAGAATTATAATTCAGTCAAGGAAGTATTTGAGAATCAAAGCCTGGTTTTGGAAATCTATTTCTTGCCAAGAGAAAAGGCGCTAAGCTGCTGAGCAAGAAGCAGTTTGCAGCATAGGCTTGTCTGTCAATGTTTGGTAAGTGCTAATAAGCTAATAAGCCAGGAGTTCCAGCTTCGGGTATTTGGTGTATCCACAGAGTGCTGGTGGGTCCCTCACTTTCGGGAAAGATCCACATCATTCCACAGGAGTTTATCGGAATGTACTTTCAGTATTTGGTGCCTGTCTAGGAGGAACATTTATTTAAAAATAAGTAATAGGGATAGGTCTTATGTATACATTCTTTAGTTCCTAGCCAGAAACACTAACAACAACAACAAAAAAGTTCACTGAGAACACTTTAATAACCATTAAAAAAACACAGGTGGAATGTAGTAGTCAGAGGTATACTGGAGCATACCCGTGGAGGCACGGGTTTCAGCAAAGAAAGTCTTCCTCGGACTGTAATGCAGAATGGTAGCGATTGCTTGCAGCTTCCTTGGTGAGCTTTGTGGTATGTGCCTCACAGAGGTTTAGTTTGACTGTTTAGTTTTATAGGAGCTCCATGATGGAGAAATCATTATCCTCCTGAAGTTCAGAGGGGCGAAGTAACTTGCTGGGCACGTTGTCACTAAGAGGCTCATACCCATGTCTGACCTGCTCCAACGCTTGAGCTCCTTACTCTATGGCAGAAAACAAAGCAAACGTGACTCAAAATAAAAAGTGTCTGCCACGTGCAACAGGGACATAGAGCCCCATGTTTTTGTAGTTCAACGGTGAGATAAAACTCACTAATATATATATAACTCACTAATATAGATATAATGTAGAGATAACTCTCTAATATGTATATAACCTGTTATATACATATTAGAAGAAATGACTGTTTAAAAAATGAAGACTGTAGTGAAAACGTGGTTTGAAACAATAATATAATGAAATGGATCATTTCTTTATCTATACTTAACAGAGTATTGATTTGAGAAACTTTAGAAACTCACATAATATGAAACAGTTTCAACCACATTATAGCAGTGTCACTTCGAGGTTTTAAAATATGGCCATCTTCAGATTAACTAATTAAAAATGTGATTTGGCTTAAGCAAATTATAAAACATCTGAGTTAATCATATATGTTTGTTACTATATTATTTGAAAGCATTCATGAGTTTTAACTATCAACTAAATAGGGAAGGTGTCGCCATAATTTGAAGAACATGCAAAAGAGTAGTGTATAATTTCCTATAAATATTTCCACTGTGAATTGGTATTAGAGCAGGAGGAATTGCAGATATAGCAAATTTAATTTGAGGAAAAAGTTGTGATGACTACAATATACTACTGGTTCTCTAGGTTCAATTAAAGCACTATAAGAAAAAGAACAGAATTCTGAGAAGTAACGATTGCCACCTGGAGTCCATCTCTGGATTCCTAAGGTTTTACCAAATTAAAATTATGTGTTCTTATTAATATTTAAAGGTCATAACATTAATACCTTTATTGCTACATTAACAGAGAATGATAACCTCTCTCACATATGTTAGAAGCTCCATTGGCTATTACATGTGTCTTTGTTTATAAAACATATGAAACCATGTTAATTCTTATGTTATGAAATTCTTTGCTGGGTGAAATCTTTGAAATAAATGGATACTTAGAGGAATAGATAATAATAAAGGGTACGATGAATAGGCGAGGGAGTCAGTGTTCTGTCTACTTAGACACCCAGGTGAGTAAAATAACATTTCCTATCTTAGTGTATAACTGAGGCTGATGTTTATGCAGCCTAAAACTCAAGATACTTAGTATTTGTGTTATTAAATAATAATGACTAACTCTGTGGAAGATGCTGTGTCTTAGTGTTAAGCTGAGTGTAGTTTACTATTCTTGAATATTGTATAAGCCAGTCATGATAAGATTTAAATGAAACTGCCAATAAACTCACTTCAGACTAAGACCACACATGAGAAACTTCATTTCAAAGGAAATTAGAAGGCCAGAGGGAAGAAATTAGAAGTAAATAAATGATGTTTTAAGACTGAGGTACCAAAACTAGAATGCTGCTAAGATATTAAAATACTTAATGTATTTTGAAATGTGGTTATTTAACATTTACTTTTTGAATGTATTGAAATGAAAACTCGAAAAATATTTGAGCTAAATGGAACTTTCATTACGTCTTTCATTTGTTAAAGAAAAAAATTTACTTTCATTGTACTTTTGTAAAGATGAAGCAAAGATACGAACATTATATTGCATAATGTCACTTTTGTAAGAGTCACAGGATAAATTCTTAAATTTAGAATTGGGGAGAATGTCCATTAAAGGACCAACAACAAAGGAACTTTTGTACTTGTTCTTATGAAACAATGGGAGATAAGTATATCTTCTCCATTATCACTCTTGACTTTTTTTGTCTTGGCCAAAAATGGATTGTGTAAGTTACCTAAAGGATCTTTATGTTTCAAGATTTTATTTATTTGTCAGAGAGAGAGAGAGAGAGGGAGAGAGTGACCACAAGCAGGGGAAGCGGCAGGCAGAGGGAGAAGCGGGCTCCTTGCTGAGCAAGGAGCCTGATGCAGGACTCGATCCCAGGACCCTGGGATCACGACCTGAGCTGGAGGTAGATGCTTAACCAACTGAGCCACCTAGGGTGTCCCCTAAAGTATCTTTAGATATGTGTAAGAAAGAAATTATAAGTAAAAAAGTGACCTCTGAGACAGCACAAAGTTTTGCATCTTGATTTGCTAAGTTACATGGTCTAGTCTTTGATGAGGAGACAAAGTATGTGGGCAATGTATTAAAAATACCAACACTGACTCATACATAGAAAAAACATTGTTATAGTGAATACAAATATTTCTTAGAAAAAAAATTAAAAAATATATAACTTAAATGAAGGAGAAAGGCTACATCACAAGAAAAAAATTTGTAACTGTGGTGATGAATGTTAACTAGACTGATTGTGGTGATCATTTCACAATATGTAAAAAATATCAAATCATTATGTTGTACACTTGAAACTAATATGGTAAATGTTAATTTTACCTCAATAAAAATTTTTTAAGAGAAATAAATGGATAAACAAAATGTGGTATATACATACAATTGAATCTTATTTGGCCATAAAAAAGAATGAAGTTGGGGCATCTAGGTGGCTCAATCAGTTAAGCATCAGCCTTCAGCTCTGGTCATGATCCCAGAGTCCTGGGATCAAGCCCCTAGTCGGGCTCCCTGCTCAGTCGGGAGTCTGCTTCTCCCTCTCCTCCCCTCTTGTGCTCTCTCTTGATATCTCTGTCTCTCTCTCTCAAATTAAAAAAAAAAAAGGAATGAAGTTATAATACATGGTATACAACATGGATGAATCTTGAAAAAAAAACATGCTAAGTGAAATAAACTAGATTTTTAAAAAGACAAATAAAAGGAGGAGGAGGAGAAAGGCTATTTGTTATTTTTGTGGACTACCCTGCTTGAATTTATTATTTACTGGGGAAATTGAGGATGGTTGATGTTGATATTTTTTATCTCAACTTCTTGTTCTCTCCATGTTTATTTGGAGAATAAATTTTTCTGAATCCCTTCAGATTTCATCCCAATTCCATGTGCTCCAAGCCTTTCTCCTTTGCCTCTTCATTCTGTAAACTGTCCACCTCTTTGTTTTCCCCTTACTTTGAAGTTCCCTGTCTTTCTTCTCTTTGTTTTCTCTTTCTCCTAATTTACAGGTGAGAAAACTGATGCTCAGAGGCATTAAGTAGCTTGACAAAGTTTATACAGCTCTTAACTGGTCCAAGCTGGGCAAGAGCTCTGAGGTCCTATCTCCTGCAATACTTATTTTCCTGACTTTCTAATGGAGTTATTTCTTAGATCAGAAGGGATGCTGATGGACTGTGGGATAGTTCTCAATTGCTTAATGTGTATGTATTTTTCAGTCTAAACTAGAATGTCCATAGGGCTAATATTCAGCCAGTTCACACTGGTCCTGTTGAACCGTTTGCTAAAATATTGAAATATTTCCACGATGGCTAATAATTAAGTACCATTAGAACCTCTCGATTATACCTCCTTCTGCTTCACCAGTTCCAGCGCACCCTTCAGGAACCACTGCTCTCTGTACTGCCCTCCTACCTTGGCCCAGTAGCAATCAAAGTGAGGCATTTAGCTGCTGACAGATAAAATGATTAGTGAGGCGCTTTGGGTTTTTATGTACTCTCTGATATTATTTATCTTTTAGGTTTGTTTCATTCTCATAATGATTAGAAGAAAAATTTAATCTCCTAAAAGAATACCGATTCAAAGTTTTTCTTGTTTTGAATCCCTCCCTTCTCCTTCCTTCCTCCTTCCTTTCTTCCTTCCTTCCTTCCTTCCTTCCTTCCTTCCTTCCTTCCTTCCATCCATCCATCCTCCCATCCATTCATCCGTCCATCCATGCTGGGAAATGCCTGAAAGAAGTATTTAAGGAACTTATACAATATCAGTATAAGATTTTTTTAGAGGTTATATCTACTCAAAGTTTTGCAAATGTATTCCATTCAGAGATCATTTAAACGTTTTGATTCTGAAGTAACTCAATGTATCTGTACATATTTTGTGGATTCTTAGCATGGAAATACTATCATTGTATCGTTAATGTGTTATTAGACTTATTTAATTTAGTTTGTTAATATGGGGAATTACATTGATTGATTTTCAAATGTTAAACCATTCAAGCATTTTTGGGATAAACCCTACCTGATAATGATGTATTATTATTCCTTTTATATATTGTTTAATTCGGTTTGTGAAAATTTTATTTAGGATTTTTAAATTTATGTTCATGAGGGATATTAATCTCTATCTTTTCTTGTAATATCCTTTTCAAGTTTTAGTAGGAAGGTAATACTGGCCTCATAAAAGGTGTTGGATAGTATTACCTCCTCTTCAATTTTTTGTAGGAGTTGTATAGACTTGATATTAAGTTCTCTTTAAATTTTTGCTAGATTTCACAAGTAAAACCATCTAAGTTGAAGTTTTCTTTATGGGAATGTTTTAAACTAATTATCTATTTCTGTGATAGATACAGGATTATTTAGATTACTTATTTCTTCCTAAGTGAACTTCGGCTGTTAGTGTTTCAAGGGATATGTCCATTTCCTTTGTAAGTCATCCGACTTTTTGAAAAATTTGTTCATAACATTGCCTTATTATTTTTGTAATATCTACAAAATCTCTAGTGATTTCACCTTTATATCTGCTTTTTACCAATTTTAAGCAAGTTGTTCTACTATCTTCTTGTTCATATTGTTTCCAATGAGACATCTGCTTTCATTCTTGGTTACTGTATATTGATTATGATGTATTTCAGTTTAGTTTTCATCATGCTTCTTGTGCTTGGAGATCACTGAGCTTCTTGGATCTGTGGGCTTACAGATTTCATCAATTTGGGTAATTTCTTTCACATATTTTTCTGTCCCCCTCCAACCTCCTTTGGGGATTCTAATTATACATATATTGGACTGCTTAACATTATTCCATAGCTCATTGATGCTTTTATTATTATTTTATTCTTTTTCTCTGTGTATTTCTTTTTGAATGATTTCTATTGTTATGCCTTCAAGTTTACTAATTTTTTCTTTTGCATTGTCTACTTGGCCATTTATTTCATCCAGTATATTTTTCATCTCACACATTGTAATTTTCACCTCCAGCAGTTCAGTTTCTGTCTTTTTCATATCTTCCATATTTCTGTTTAACTTTTTTTTAACATATAAGTTATAGTTCTAATGACTGTCTTAATCTCTTGTCTGCTTTTTTAACATGTGTCAGTGCTGTATCAGTTTCAGTTAGCTGGTTTTCTCACCGTGGGTCATATTTCCCTGCATTTCTTGAATGCTTGCTAATTTTTTAGTGGAAACCAGTCATTGTGAATTTTAACATGTTGGGTGCTGGATATTTTTATATTCTTTTAAATCTTGCTTTGTTCTGGGAAACAGTACAGTTACATGTAAACAGTTTTATTCTTTCAGGTATTGCTTTTAAGATTTGTTTGACAAGATCAGATTAGTATTGGGGTGCCTTGGTGGCTCAGTTAGGCGTCTGCCTTTGGCTCAGGTCACGATCCCCATGGGTAGCCCACTTCTCCCTCTCCCTCTGCTGCTCCCCGTGCTTATGCTGTCTCTCTGTCTGCTTCTCTCTGTGTCAAATAAAATAAAGTAAAAAAGGTTAGATTAGTGTTTAGTTTTGGACTAATTATTCTTGGTACTGATACAACAGTGGCCTGGATGATGGGAACAGGAACTATTTCTAGCCTATGTGTTTCGTGGCTCTTTCCCATGCCTCAAAGAGTTTCCTCACAGATATGTTCTGGTCCTGTGACTGGTACTCTGCTGAATATTTAGTGGAAACCCTTCGTCAGTTTTCAGCATTTAGCTCAGTGCAGCCCTCGTCCTTCTGATACTCTGTCCTGAAAACTCTAGCTGCCATTCTTGGAATCTCAGGTCTGTCTCCTCAAGTCTAATAGACCATCAGGCTCCTCCTGGGCTTTCCTTCCCTGTGCCATCACCTAGAAACTTTTCCAAGACAACAAACATGGACAACTGTAGGGCTCACTTCATTTGTTTTCCATCTCTTAGGATTAAGTATCCTGTGTTACTTTGAGTTCGGGATCTTAAACACCATTGTTTTAGTTTCGGGTTTTGTCTGTTTCAGGGTTTTTCTTGCTTCAGGCAGAAGGGTAAATTTAGTTCTTGTTACTCCATCTAAGTTGAAAGCAGAAGTTCCTTGACACTTGGTGTAGAGCTGAAGTGAGAAGACTTTGTAACTGGGTATTGAAGTTTCAGCCTCAGAGAGTAAATCTCAGGAGAATAAATCCTAGTATAAAGCTTTATATATATTTTTTCCTTTCAGAAAAAAAAATTGCTCATAAAAAAATTTTGCGGGCAATCTAACAGATTATGTAGGTGGTTTACAAAGTGATATCCATGGATGAGTACTTACGTTTAAGGATGATTTCACCAGACCTTGGAAAAATATAGGAAGATTTTCATAAAACCAAATTTATTCCGTTTAAAAGACTTAATTTTTGACCTCATCCCTCCTACATTTTTAGTGATAAAATTCCATGCTTTATTGATTTTTTTGTGATAGCAGATGGATGGTAAGTTTTATTTTTTTTTAAGTAATTATCTGGTGAATGTACATACAAGTGGTCCATCCTATGTTGATTCCCCATAAAATTTTTGTTTTACTGCTCTAGGTACGCTAACAGTTTGGAAACAACTGTTTGCCATGCTGAAATACTTTAGCTCTACCTATTTACTTTCTTTTTTATTTTATTTTATTTTTTTTTTACAAATCTTGGTTACCATAAAACTTTATTCAAGAAAACAAGTATTGTTCCTCTTCTTGAGTGTTTTTTTATTTGAGGATGGTGTTTTCTGCCCTGTACAACTCATAGAATCTTTGAGGACAGTGTGACATATTTGCATGGCCAGCTCCGGCCATCTTTATATTTCCTTCTTTTCTCTACCCCATAGCAGCTATGCAACTCAGTGTTTTCCTCACCATTTACAAACATTATTTGGAAACTGATGTTCGATTTTGATTGTTTCCTAATATTGTTTTTCTTTATGAGCAGAAAACAGGAACTGACTTGGTCCCTTCCTTCTTTGTCATGAACATATGGCCAGTGTATTAGGGTTCTCCAGAAAAACAGAACCATTAGGAGATCGATCGATCTATCTATCTATCTATCAGATCTCTCTCCCTCTCTCTCTCTCTCTATATATATATGTGTGTGTGTGTATACATATACATATATATATACACACACATGAAACCTTAGACTCACTTATCCTATATATGCAGTCTGTTATTTTGAGATGTCATACTACACAATGCATTATAAAAATAAAAAGTAAAATTATATTTCAAATAAAACTGAGTACTTATTATATATGTATAATATTGTGTATGTACAGAGAGTGAGATTGATTATAGGAATTGGTGCGCTGAATTGTGGAGGGTAGAAAGTCCCATGAACTGCTGTCTGAAAGCTGGAGAACCAGGAAAGCCTGTGGTGTAATTCAGTCTGAGGAATTGAGAATGGGGAAGCCAATGGTGAAAGTTCTCGTCTGAATCTTAAGGCCTGAGAATCAGGATGTCTGTGGGCAGGAGAAAACGGATGCCCCGGCAGAAGCTAAAAACAGCAAATTCATCTTTCCTCTGCCTTTTGTTCTGTTCAGTTTCTCAAGATGGGATAATGCCCTTCAGTGTCAGTGAGGGAGCATCCTTTATTGAGTCTGCGGATTCAAATACGAATCTATACCAGAAATACCCTCATAGACACACCCAGAAATAATATTTTACCAGCAGTCTGGACATCCCTCAGCCCAGTCAAGTCAACACATATAAAACTAGTCATTAGCCAGTGAGAAAAATGCCTTTTCAATGGTGATATTAGTAATGATAATATTTTAATCAGAGTAATAATAATAAACACAAGTGTTAATTATCGATGTGCTAAGGAATATGTTATATCTTTCAAAATTTACAGCTCTGTGAGGTGGTTATCACTATTCTTTAAGAAATTAAGTCTTAAAGAAGTAAGTAATTGCTCACGATGTCACAGCTAAGGTAAGGTTATACGCAAGACGCAGGTCTGTGTCAGGAGAAGACCATGCTCCCCGACTCGAAGTGAGAAGAGACCTTTTAGTGTTTTCAAAATTGTGGCAATATGTTCCTCTCCAGACACACTTCAGAATCTCCAAAGATGGGCAAGTGACTCCATTCTGTGTACCATTTATTGCTCCCGTTATTATACAGAGGAGAACGCTGCTCATGATAAATGACGCTCTGTTGTTGAAATAAGCCTTTTAAACCTTCGAAGAGGGTTGGAAACCTGCTTTTTTAAAAAAAATAAATCTCTTCTTCTGCTAAGTTCTCCTAAAAATATTTCCATTTTTATAAAAACGTTCTGGATTCTTTATGAAAATAGCTGTAAGGATATGTCACTGGGTAGGTTCATTAAAAATTACAAGCATACGCCATTACTGTGCAAAGTTCCTGCAGCCTGTTTCCTGCACTTGGGAAAGGGTGCAGCGTTCCAGGGATGGCTGCCCATGAATCTTGGAGGCCCGCACCTGCAGATTCCAGCCCCAGGCACAAGCACCGTGAGAACAGCCCCCATTTTGTGAAAACGAAAAGATCTGCTGTTCTACAGAAATGTTTGGGACAGAGAAGTGGACCTCAATGAGATAAACAAAACCTATAAGCCACTGAGATTAGATAAATTGCCAGAGTAGTTTGGGAGGCCAGGCAGGAACAAACATTCTCCTCCTAAATGTAGTTTTCCCGCACTTGGGACAAGCACACTATCTGATTACCCAGGATGATTTATTTATCTTTCTAGACTGTTGACATGAAGTCTGAATTTCAGGCCCAGGAATAGGTGTACTTCCTGTAGTTATTTTGTTTGCAGAAATCACTGACTTCTGTTGTGTTACTTTTTGTGATTGCTGGAGCTAACCATATCAGTTTAGTATGCTTATGTCATCTGTAATAGTAAAATCTTAGTAAATCACTTTGGGTTTGAAGTATGGGCCCTGGCATAGTAATCTACAATAAAGAGGAGTTCCTGCTCTCTTTATAGTCTTAGCTATAGCCTTATATCAGGGATATCAAAGTTTCTTCTTGATACAGATTTTTCATACTAAAAACTTATAAAATTTATGCCTCAGAGTAAGCTCTTCTGAAAGCATCCATTCATCTGTCTATGCATTGACTCCACAGATTTTATAAAATACCTAATCTCTGCCAGACATTCCAAGGGATTCTGGGGACTTCAGTGGTGAAAAATGGAAGATAAAATTTCTCCTCTTACAGAGCTTATGTTTTAGTTGGGAGCAGGAAGTGGAGGTGAATAAAATATATCAGGTAGTAATACTTCTTTGGAGAAATTAGAACAAAGTAAGTAATCAGGAGTGCCTGGAAGCCTGCTTTTGATCAGGCAAGGATGGGCCTTCCAAGGAGGTGGCATTTAAGTGGATACCTGAAGGAGAAACAGGCTGCCTTACAAAGATCTGATGGAAAAGCATTCAAGGCAGAGATGACCTGTAACACAAAGATATTGCTATAATCTGGACATGGCTAGACACCCATCATGTCACCTTACCTTCCTAACCTAATTTGCATTCATTTTTACTATTCAAAACTTCTTCACTCTGTCCCATTCCATTTTATCCTTCATGCTTGTGTATTCTGAATGAAAACTATCTCGTTCGCAGACTATAGAAATAATACTGTTTTAGTAAATTGATCCTGTAGTGTTTTCAGGAAATTAGTCCACACATAAAATAATTTTTACAAAACGAATTAGCTTAAAAATGGTTACTTAAGAAATAGGTACCTTTCAAAACAATTTCCCCTGAATTTTATATCTCAAAACTTGCCTTAAAATTAGCAGATATAACATCTCTTAAAAACACAAAGAAAGAAAAGCACCGTTCTTTTTAGGTCTGGAGGGATACAGGGAACTTTTTTCCCCAAATGAGGTAACTTTGAAGCTGGGAGACAGATTCACATGTTCATAACGTGAAACTTCCAGGGCATAATTTCCTAAATTATTTCTTTCACTGCCCTCTTGGTAGCTCAGTGTCATGGATGAGTGAGTTTACCTCACAAGTAAGCAGTTAGCTCCCCAAGAACAGACTCTTAACCTTAGCTCGCCACGTGATTAGGCTTGGGGTGAATGCACAAGATTAATGAGGGCCCTGAGTGAAAACAGTCTCTTGTAAGGACAGCACTAAATCTTGAAAGTCTGGTTGTTATTGTTTGTGGAGGCTAAGCCCTGGACCAGCCCCAGAAGGGATCCCGGTGATGGTCGCTCCCAGTCTGGGTATATCTTTAATGCCTTGACCCTGGTTTTTCTGTGACTGGCAAAATGTCATTCTCTGTTGTAATCTCTTTTTAGGAGCCACTGAATATTCTTATGTTTTCTCACTGTGTCTAAATGTAGATCTTTTCATTCTACTTTGATTCTGCTTACTTTCCCAGCTGATAGAGGACATATTCTCACATCTAGAAGTACATGCTTTAGTTCTAGTATGTTCTCTCTCCAAGTACACTAAAGACTTTTTCTTTTCCTAGGGTTCATCTTCTAGCAGGCAATAAAATGGTGAGAAACAGTCTATAAACTCTTCTCATTCTCCTCAGTTTCCCCCATCTAATCACTTTTTGCAATCCTATGCAATTTTATTTAAAAAAAATATGGGGCAGTGATCACTGGGGAGAAAAGAGAAGCCATCGGCAACTAATAGATTTAATATTGGCAGGTGAGATGACCTGGTTGGAGAATGCATAGGCAAATTGTGAGCAGATTATAAACAAATGCTTATACACATGTGGAAAATCTGAATCAACTCTCCCCTTGTCCAGTTTCCGTCAATTGACTACTAACGGTGGTCTCCAAAGAGCACTCTTATAGGCAAGAATGAGGCATTGATTTTATAAAACAGAATCTTCAAAGGAGGGGGAAACCAAGCCTGTGGGGAAAGAAAGCAGAAGTCTGGCAATAGGTCATGGGAAAGGAAGGAATCACCGTGGGGTTTGGACTTGGAGAGAGAAAGAAGTAGCAGCAGGCTACAGCCCAACCTGTCATTAGCGTAAAAAAAAAAAAAAAAAAAAGGAAAAAAAGAAAAAAAAAAGCTGCCACTAACCTCAAAACGGATTGGGTTGTAGGTTATTTTTTCCTCTCTTTAGACTCATTTCCTATCTGAATTTCATGTTAATAATTCCACTGCTTCTTCCCAGCCCTGAATGTGAGGAGGGAGGGGCTAAGTCTTAAAACTTCCAATCTAATAGTCCTTATGTGTGCCTCTGAAGACTAATGTGGAAAGGTTTCTACTGAGCTAATAGCTACAAACACATCAGTTTTCTATCAAAAGTCGTTTTATAGCAGACTGCTATTGGGTAATTGAGATACACTTTACTAAAATTATAACAGGTTTAAACTAGTGGGTTTTATTAATACTTGTTTGTTTTTTACAACCAATTACCTGGAGTACTACAGTTTATTCAGAACAGGTATCTTTTGCTTTTACTTTAAAAACGGCATTGATTATTTTTATGAATGTTTCAACCTTAGCTTTGTATGTCTTTATTGAGTGAAAATTTCAACAAGTAACTTCTGATTTTTTTTCCTCTTTTCGGGTGTATATATATCTATGTATCCTATCTAGTTTAAGGCTTAACTCTTAGAAAATCAGTAATCCTAATTTATTACTGCTCTTACAATATTGAGAGTCTCATTTCTAGGTGCTGGGTGTCCCTTTATTTATTTTTTATTTTATTTTATTTTAAATTGTATTTATTTAAACTTAATTAATTAATATGTAGTTTATTATTAGTTTCAGAGGTAGAGTTTAGTGATTTATCAGTTGCATGTAACACCCAGTGCTCATTACATCATGTGCCCTCCTTAATGCCCGTCCCCCATACTCCTCTCTCTACCCTAGAACCCATTCTCATTAGTGCTCACACTCACCAAGTGTTGTGGACAGAGGTTTGGTCCAGGTCTCTCCTGGCCACATTATAGCCCCCACAGAGCTCCTTGGTCCTATCTCTGCTAATTCTCAAACACACTGCTCACTTCCACCCCAAATATCTCTTGCTTCCCTGGGCCTTTGTCTGTGGCTCCTCAGTCCCATTTCTGCCCACCTCAGTCTGTCTTCTATGTGAGGTAGAGTTTAGTGATTTATCAGTTGCATGTAACACCCAGTGCTCATTACATCATGTGCCCTCCTTAATGCCCGTCCCCCATACTCATCCCCCAAAGCCCCTCCCCTCCAGCAACCGTCAGTTTGTTTCCTATAGTCGAGTTTCTTATGATTTGTCTCCCTCTCTGATTTTGTCTTATTTTTTTTCCCTCCCTTCCCCTATGATCCTCTGTTTTGTTTCTTAAATTCCACATATGAGTGAAGTTATATGATAATTGTCTTTCTCTGGTTGACTCACTTCACTTAGCAGAGTACCCTCTAGTTCCATCTATGTCATTGCAAATGGTAAGATGTCACTTTAGAAGAAATCTTTATTCATAAGATATTACAAGCTTAAAGAGGTAGCTTAAAAGAACAGATTTAATTAGCCACCACATTCATTTTCCCTTTACGTGTAGCAGATCACCCCAAGATACAGTGACTTAAAATACAATCAGTTTTTGCTCATGGTTCCACATTTTCGATAGTTCTTGGCGGGATGGCTTGTCTGCTCTCATGGCATTCAGCTGGGGCTGAGGATGGCAAGACCAGGAGGGCCTCTCATTCTCCATAAGCTTTTTTCCATGTGACCTCCCATCATTCATAGTCCCAAGCTTTTTACACAGAGGCTGGATCTCAAGGGAGCGAAAGCCGAAGGTACTAGGCGTCTTAAAGGCTAGAAGTGTTTAATGGCTTCACTCAGAACTGATACAGTACTACTCACACCACATTATATGAGCCAAAGCAAGTCACAAGACCAACTCAGATTCAAGGGAAGGGGGAATGGACTCCATCTCCTGTTGGGAGAAATTGTGTACATTTACAAGGAGGAAAGGAATTTGCCAACACATCTGAAGACTATCTATATCCTTGAATAGAACGAGAAAACTCCTTAATTGGGGCACCTGGGTGACTCAGTTTGTAGAGCATACCACTCTTAACTTTGGGATCATGAGTTTGAGCCCCATGTTGGGCGTGGAGCCTACTTTAAAAAGTAATTAATTAGTTAATTAATTAATTAATTAGAAAAAAGAAAACTTACTTATGCAAGTCTTTTCGGTACATATTACTTATAAATATAATGCTATAGTTTTATATTCACTCTTAAAGTTGAAATGTGAGTTTGTCATTCTTTGATTCGGAATGATGATATTCCACTTTATTGATCTTTAATGTAACAATACAAAGTTGTACTTCTCACCCAAGTCAGAGAGTTTCCAAATGTTCACTGCTAGTCATTTGACAATCTACTGAGTTCTTTTTTAAAACATCCCCTTTCATCATGGTGTAGTGAAAAGAAGTTGGAAGTAGATGAATTTGGGCTCAAATACCAATCCTACCTCATTGATTGTGTACATTTCGGCCTGTTATTTTAAATTCTTTGGGTCTTATTTTCCTCATTTGTTTAATGAGAATAATTATATCTACCTCATCAGGTTGGTATGAAGATCAAGTAAAGTAATTATATATAAATTACATAACAGTCACTGAGACATAGTAGATTTTCCCTTTCCCTACTTTCCATCAATATAGTAATTAAATTCCTGTATAAAGATTGTTTTTGAATATTTTGAGGAAATAGGGCCTTCCTTCACTTTGAATTTGTTTATTTTAGTCACATTTTATAATAACAAAAGTAGTAATCTTCCTTTAAATATTTGGAGGACAGAATAAACAGAAAAATATAAAGTTTGATATAAATTTTAGAAGTTTTAGCTTTATGTGCTTACTGATTATGTAGTGTTTATATGAAAATTTTGTTTTTCAAAATTGTTTTTCTTAACCTGTATAATAACATACCTCAGAAGGAGAAGGCATTTAGCACTATTTCTATTCTGCCTTGTAGAGATTGCATGATTATATGACTTCTACAACAAGGTTATCCAAAAAAAAAAATCCAAGGGGTATTCTCCTCCATTAGCCTTTAGTAGATAAATGAAGCAATCAGTAGCAGTGATAATGATATATTTTATGATCATTTTATTGTGTATTCAAATTACGTGGCACTCATGTTATGTGACAAAGATATCTATGGGTTACCTAGGAAAGATTTGTGAAAATAATTTTATTACTCATCTTTTTTTTTTGGACATAAAATACCCTTTAGTAAGTTAAACCTTTGCTTTTAGTAAAATTACTCAGACGTGAATTTGTACACAACTTGTAGAACTGTGTTCAAATAGATTTAAAAAAAATTTAATGCAAAATTATTAACAAAATTGTTTCCAAAAATTTTGTTCAAGCAAATGTAGAAAAGTTGTAAAATGACAGTCTGCATCTGAAATGTATGACAACTCTGTTGTGAAAACTACTGAATAAGAGCTAAGATTATTCAGCAGGTATCTGACCATGAAACAGAAAAATACAAAGCTGAAGGTGGCATGACATATTTCCCCATTCATAGTTGAGCAGGAAGGTGCCACGTGTTGGGGAGAGAGCTGCTTTCTGATTTTCCCTTGATAAAGCTTGTCAGCTAAAATGAATTTTGTGATTTCAAAATATCAGAGCGGATGACCTCTGTGGCATATTTTAACATTTAACTAAGTCTTATTCATGGTCCAAAGGAGGATCTTGCTTTTCCAGTCAATACTAAATTATTCGTGCTTTTGCAGGAAGCAGAAAGTGCTATGGGGGTTGTGATTCTGGAGAGTTAACATTTAAATACTCATTATACATTACATCCATAGAAACTATTGAGAGACAGTTTTTCCCTGGCAAGCTTCGTCACGGTTTGGGCTCTTTCTAGAATAAAGTGTAAGTCTCTTCAATATTATCCTTGTGATCCTATGTATATAGATGGAATCATCATATGTCTTATAACAGGTCTATTTTGTACTTAAGTAATTATATCCCTTTGTAATGAATTCAAGTCAACTTGCCGTCTACCAAGCCAGCAGATATTTTTCAACTTTGATAAGAGAAATACTTTTTCATTTTGGACACTAATTGCTAGCTCTCAGTGGGGAATAGACCCCATATATATTAGCACAGTGATATGTGGATACACAAGTGCAGACCTGAAGACTCATTATTTGCATTTGATTTCTGGTATTAACACATGTATAATACTTCCTATGAATAAGTCAGGTGTAATTATGAGCCACATGTGACTGAATCAGGTAGAGTAATTTCAGAGACTGGATTGGTATACATCAAGAGCTTTAGAAGAGAAACGTCAGTACTTTATTATTTTTTGTACATGGGAACCTGTGAAGGCAGCTGCTGTGCAAAAGTCATTTGTCACTCTCCAAGTGAGTTTCCATATCAGTGGCAGCATTTACACAAATGCTAATACTGTTTTTAAACCTTAGTGAGAAGCATAGAATCTGAATATTTTATTAACATACAATGACAATCGTACTTAATATCAAACGGCAACTTTTTAATTCAGGGATAGCTGTGTAATTAATGATTGAATTGTTGCAAATTATTTACAAACATTAGGGGTGTTGGGTTACCATATTTAGGCCATAATTTATTTGACATGTGAACACCCTGAAAGGAAATGTGAATTTTTCATTCATCATCTTCAAAGAATATAAAATGACTACCTTAGGCTTATAATAACCAAAAAGTTTAGTCACACTCATATACACAATCTCGGGATTGCTTTTATTTACCACTCTCATCCTTATTTCAAGGCTAGTTGTATACTTTATGAATCCACAAATGATTGCCTTTATTGAAAGGTTTGTGTTATTCAAGATGACTTGTAAAGTTTACTCAATCTTCCCTAGCAAGGGAAACAGGAAATTCCAGAGAACACTAGACTCAGCAAACCTATAAAATCTGAGAAAGCAGACCATTATTTCTGGAGACATTTCACATAACACTTTGGGAAGCAATGACTAATTAGTTTTTGGTCTTAACAATAGCACTTTCAGAGCCTTTTTTTTTTCCTTTTCCTTTTATAGCTTTCATATTAGGAGAAGAAGGAATGTAGCTCTGAATGATGAAATATTGGCAACGTATGCACTTGCTTCTCTGTAGGAGCTCAACTCTTTGATCCTTACAATTACCTTCATTGCCTGGCTGGCATTAACCGGCTGGAGAGTAACAACCGATTGTTGCAGGCACGACAACATCCTAATATGCTTTGCCTCTAACAACTATTTCAAATTGAAGGCTCTGTTCTATTCCTAAATTTGTCTTGTAGTAAGATAAGCCCTTAAAGGAACATAGGTGCTTGTTCATGCCCAGAGCCTCATCTTTTCCAGGGTAGGACCTTGCCTAACTACCCACCTGCAACTGCCAGTGAATACTTCATTATTAGCAGGGGTAAAACTTACTCTGAGTTCTCTAAGGGTAAATATTTGCATGTTAAATCTCCTTTTCTCATTTCTCTTTTCTTTCTTTCCTTTCCCTCTTTTATTTTTTAAATTGCTCATTCTTGTTCTTTCATTTTAGAATGTCACTTACCTCCATCTATCTTAACTCAGGCAATCTTCCTTAACTCTTTTTTCTGCCTATTTCACAACCAGTCTACCTATCCCTGAATCCCAGGAGCTCCACCTCTACTATAATCCTGCCGATCTTGGCCTGTACTGTGGGTCTTCGATTATTACAATAGCTTTCTCATTGATCTTGCTTCTGCTACAAACCCCATGGTCTCCAACTTGCCTTAGTTGATTCTAAGACCAGCAGCCCCAGTGAGCTTTTAGAAGTCATACTATGCCTCACCTTTGCTTAGAACCCTCTAGTAGCTTCTCATCTCTCTCAGATGAAAAGCAGAAATGCATTCCAGGGCCTGTAAGAATCTGTGCTTCGCTCACTCTCATTCATCCCCTGCCATTCGTTCCTTCCACCCTGACCCCTGTGCCGAGTTGTGAACATGCCAAGAATACTCTGAAGTTGGTGCTTTTGTACTTGCTGCTGCTCCTTGGTAGATACATAGATCACCTCTCCCAGATATCTGCGCCAGTCTTCAGATCTATGCTCCATTGTTGCCTCCCGAGGCTTTTCCTGACCACTCAGTACAAACTACCAATCCTACCCCTACTACACTCCACCCCACCCCACATTCCCTTTCCCCTTCCCCTGCTTTCTTCACAGCTCTTACCACAACCAGCAGGGGGTGTGTCTTTATTTAGTTGTTTGTAGTCTCTTGCCTCTCATTAGGACATAAACTTCACGGAGGCAGAGAGACTTTATTTTGGAATCACTGTATCA